>NC_037528.1:8251304-8297445 GCF_001531365.2 Cynara cardunculus var. scolymus
ATTAAATTAAAACTCAATAATTATCTTAATTATATTTTAGATTTTATATATTTAAAATGAATGTTTATCCTATATTTGATTATGTTTATCTACAGTTAATTACATGAATTTAAAAATGAAGTTTTAATAAGTTGTACTTACGTAAAATTACTTGTAATCTTGAATTTTAAGTAACAATATATATACAAACATTAACATATATAATTGACAACTATGAAACAAGAATACATTTGTCTTATAAAAATGCATCAACACTTTTTTTATCATAATCAATCATATATTATATCGTATTTCATCACATGTAATATTAAAACTTTGGTACTTCATCATGTCCCTTCACATATAATAATAATCTTTTCACGAATTGAAAGTGTTAGTCTCTCCACCTCTTTGCAAATGTCTGTATTGACCGCTAAAATCGTATGTAAAATCATATGTGATTCGTATGACTTTAGTCACAACCTGAGATCGTAGGACACATCACCGGTATACACGCTTGTGTTAACTGGTGATATAAAACCATATATGATTTTACACATGATGATGTATTCTTTTATTTAATTATTTATTCTCGTTTTCACCTCCTTTTATTATATACCCCAAGAAATGGCAACTAATTCATCTCATTTTAACTTTGAGTTCGCTGATGAATCGGTTGAAATTTGTTTGAGATGATCCACTTTTGCCCAGTGCATCTTGCAGTGTTTTTTGAACTTTCTTGACCCCATTCCTCACTTCATTTGACTTTATTCCTATCATCAAATCTTTGACTTTCTTTGACACCTCCTCTCTTTCAACCTTCAAATTCTCATCACATGAATTCATCCCAATTTTCCAGTCATCAACTACTAACTTCCTGTTAGTAAATTGATCAGTCAAAAGTGGGAAACAAATCAAAGGCACCCCACACCAAATACTTTCCAAAATGGAATTCCACCCACAATGCGTAAGAAACCCTCCAATTGACCCGTGCGAAATAGTAGTCTTCTGATTACACCAAGGCACAATCAACCCTTGATCTTTAACTTGATCTTCAAACCCAAATGGCAAAGCATCGTCATTAGAACTCACGATATCGGGCCGAAGCACCCAAATGAAACTAACCCCACTTCGTACGAGCCCATAAGCTATCTCTGCAAGCTCATGTTTGCTGGTGTGAGCATAGCTACCAAATGAAACATACAAGACCGACTTGGGTGGTCTGTGATCGAGCCAACTTGTGCAATCTGATTCGGACCATAAGCTTGTGGACACGAGTTCTTGAGTGAAGCCATCAGGGAAAAGCGGACCAATCGCATAAAAGGGTTGCATATGATTCAGTGTCCAAATTGTATGAGATTCAAGCTCTTGTATTGTGTTACATATGATGAAATCAGCTTTCTTTGTAGCCTCGAACAACGACTTGTGTATGATGCGATGAACGACAGTGTTTGTATCAGCAGCTTGGAGATATGACATCAAGTCCGTTGGTTTGATTGAAGTAACCCCAGGTATGTAATCTATTACATCGTCAAACTTATCTGATTATCATAAAAAACAAGTAGAAATTTCAGTTTCTATAAATAGTAAGACAACATGTACAGCAATAATATGCATAAAAACAAAACCATTGTTGTGATAAGGCAAATATATGCATAAAGACAAAACCACTGTTGTGATAAGGCAAATTTATCTTATATATACTTGGATGCATGCCAAAAAAAACCCTCATCTTTATCAAATATGCAAATGTGGACATGATTTCTTATTTTGTGTAATTCACACTATCCCTACATTTTGCGAACTCCGATGTACATTTACTTATCTAGATGAATTATATATGACAATGCATGAAAATGCAAGGTATATTTGAGCTTGAGCTTGATCTTGGGACGTACGTTTGTGAATAGCTCGAGCTTTGAAGTATCATGCATGCGTTTGAGGATGACCATCGAATGTTATGAGGATTTTTTATGGCAATTATTCAATATGTAGATATATATAAACTCATGATCAAATGAATAAAGATATATATATATATATATACACACACATATTGTTAAAGAGAGAGATGTACCAAGTGGATCATAGTGTCCATTTTTCTTGAGCAAATCCAAGTGATAGTACAAGGTCAAAATCAAAGCTGGTTCAATCCAAAATGAAATATTGAGCAACTTATACTTGTTTGAGATCATCGATGGCCACACAAAAAAGCTGTCCGCAATCAAACAGGTGATGGATGGATCATATTTCACGAGATTCCCCACAAGTTCATCCACATGAGCCGAAAATACGTGGAAAAGAGATTCCATGTATTGGTCATGATTCAGGGATCGATCAAACCCTAGCGGAAGACCATCGCTCACGGTGGCGTACCTAATATCCAGACCCGATTTCCGTGCCTCTGCAAAAACATCTTGGGTGGTGGTGGAGGATTTGGTGAGAGTATGGTGGATGGATTGAGTGTTGATGAAAGTGATGGTGAATCCGTTTGATGCTAGCTTAATGGCAAGTTGAACAGAAGGGATCAAGTGACCTTGGAGAGGGTATGGTATGAATATGGCATGAGGATTTGCAGTTCTCTGATCAGACATTCCGGGCGGTGTTGTGCTGCAGTTGATGGTTTCCGGCTGTATGCAGAAGCAGAAACTCCATCCGAGCTGAGGGATGATATATGGTTAGAGATTGCGGCTTAGTTTGCCGCCGTGATATTTTTTAAATGGTTATCACCATTTTTTTAAAACGTGAGCGGTGGTCTTATCGCTTATGCTAAAAGCATCTCCCAATCGGGAACCTATACTAAAATCTTATTTATTTTTGATTTATAAAAGATCGCGAAGCAATCAAAAGAGATAATGTTGAAGCCTGAAATCTGAATCATTAAGATCGTTTGTTTTTGTAAACTGATAAACGTCTGAATTTGTTTAAATTGTCTATTTTACCCATTAAAAATTTATATTGTTGAATTTATAAAATTTTACATATTTATTCATCGTCGTTATGAAATTTACATCTAAATTATATAATTAACATTCATTTTAACAAAAATATATGACGTATTCAACACATTTAAATTGTATTAAAATACATCAATTGAGAGGCGTGAGGATTGATTTGGTAAGGATTGATTGAAAGAAATGATCGATTAAGGTTAATCGATTGAGAAATGTCGTTGTTGAAAATTTGAAAATTAATAAGAGTTTCAATAGTCTTACCTCTTAAAAAATCAAATATAAAAAATTAATAAGAATTTTTTTATAAAAACAAACAAGTCCTTACAGACTTTTTATTATATAGTAAGACATGTTTATAATTATATAATAAAAAATTACAATAACAAATATTAAATAGATTAAAATCAACCATATAACACAAATATTATCGATTTTTTAAAATATATAATATAATAGATATCTATAAGAAAAATACAATATAGTACAAATAAATATCATAATAAAAAAATGTTTAAACACATAAGGATGAAGTGCAAAACAATTAAAAAAATTAATTAATACTATAAATACAAATTAATTTATTTTATAGTTTATATATATTAAAACAAATCAATTTAATTATTATTATTTATAATATTATCTTAATGAAAAGTCCAAAAAATCTCAATCAACTTTTCCATTTTAGATGATTTAATTCTTAAATTTTTTTTGAATGAAAAAATGGTTAAGCTTTCTTGTTTTGAATGATTTAAGTCTTGAACTATTTTTTTGAATGAAAAAATTATTAAATTATTTTTATTTTCGATGAAAATCATAAGACTTTTTCATTTTGAATGATTAAGACAGTGAAATTTTTCTTTAATAAATAAATCATCAAACTTTTACTAATCGATCACATGTAACTTTTTCTAGATTAAAAAGATGTAGGTAATCAATTTGATGCTTTATTTATTAAAAAATGTTCTACAAATTAATCATTTAAAACAGAAAGATTAATGGTTTTTTCATTTAAAAAAGTTTTTAAATTAAACTGAATCACATTAATAAAAAGATTAGAGGATAATATCTCTTGTAGAAATAATAAATTCATATTTTAATACATAGTTAAAAAAATAAAAGAAATAAATTCTTATCGCCAATCTTTTAAGGAAAGGTTAAAAAAACGTAATAAAATATTCAATTTTGAATGATAAAATTCTTGAATTATTTTTTGAATAAAAAAATCATTAAATAGTTCCATTTTAAATAATTAAGTTTTTAAATTATTGTTTTAAATGAAAAACCATTAAACTTTTTTTTTTTGAATTATTAAGTCCTTGAACATTTTTTCAATAAAATAAATCAATGAACTTTTAAAAATTAGTTAATTAATATTATTTTAACCCAAAAAAACTATTTGTAACTGACTAGGAAGGTTTTAAAGTACGAAAGAAACCTAAACCAGTTTTACCATTCCCAAACCCTACACCAGTCAAAGCCCACACGAACATCCGTATCACTCCCCTCGTCATCGTCATTGTGTGTTCGATATCGCCTATCACGTTGTTGGCTTCTGTCCTCGATCTCACTCTTTTTTAATTGATGGGTGGTTTTTTTTTGTTTTTTGTTTTTTTTTTTTTTTTTTTGTGGAGACGCTTAGAGCCCATTAATGATGGTATGATGGGTTTTGGATGCTGCTTCTGGCCCACAACATAGCTACAACCATCTTCTCGAATCATGCACTCACCGAACTCCGAAACCAATTCCCGAGTCCCGACTTCAAGCTCTCGGCGTCCGGCCTCCAGCGGCCTGTTGTGTTGCTTCTCTGCCTCTTACAGTTTCACCTCTCCAATTCTCTGTAAGTTGAAAGTTATAGGGTTTATTAAGCGCAGTAACCGATCCTTAGAGACTTAGACTTGAGTAATTGACATGTTTGGATTGGAATATGCTTATATGATTGATGCTTCTGTTATCTTGGATGAAAGTCTAACGCATACACATTAGTGATTACAGTTTACATATTTAGTTTGAATGTGGGGAACTTAAACTTTGACGTTTTTGTGTTGATTTGTTTGAATGTGGATCCTGGGATTTGCGGAAGTCGAATTTACACAAAATGATAGAGATTTTTCATCATGTTGGTTGGACGGACTTTAGGAGTGCATAACATGCTGGTTGGTCTCAGGGTATTCTCCAAGGAGATGCAGATTATTTTGGGTGATAGTTGCAAAAAATACTTGTAGTTGGGGATTTTTGGATTCATTGATAAACTACTTAAGCACAACCTAAACCCCTTAAAAATATTTTATCAAATATGCCATTTTTGTTTTATTTTAGAGGACCACTCTAGAACATATTCCCTGCCTCCTCTTAAACCCCTTTAAAATATTATGTTTTGTTTGCTTTTTTATATATTAGGGGCATTTTTTGGCTTATAGCCGTGGGCATCAGAAACCTCAGGATTGGCTCTGGTGGGATCGTTGGTTGATTATTAAGAAAGGTAAGCAATACACTTTTTTTTCTTACTGTTATTTGTGCAATTTATGTTCTTAATTTGTTCTATAGCTGATTAAGGATGTTAGAGTAGCTGAGTTGTAACTGAAATTGTCTAAATGATGGGATTTACATTTGCAATTGCGAGGTAATTTTTTTTGATGCAGTTAAATGAATTTGATCTGTAATAAGTAGTCTATGCTTATTGTATGTATTTGCATTCAAGTCGATGAATTCAATTTGCAATCCTTACCAGGTTTAACCGGTGACAACAAATTAGTTTAACAAGTTTTGTTATGTAAAAAAATGGAAGATTTAATGCGTTTGGTATGCAGACTGGACGGGACGGGACAAAAAAAAATAGTCTCATTTTTTACATGCCATAAGACAAAAAATTACATGGGACAAAATAAAACTATTTTTAAATTTACTGGGACAAAAATTGATGATTTTTGTTACATCCAAAAAAGATGAAACAACATAGAACTAAATAAGAATTTAGCTACCTTACCCTTACCCAATAAAAAATTGCCCTCGTCTCTTTCACACCCACACCAGTTCCACTACCACATCGCCTCCTTCCACCGCCTCCTTCCACCGGCTCCTTCCATATCGGTATGATTTCTCTTTTGGCATCAATTTCTTTTTGCTGTATCGATTTCTTTTTGCTGGCATCGATTTCTTTTTGCTGGCATCGATTTCTCTTTTGCTGGCATCGATTTCTCTTTTGGTAGATTTTTGGTAAACCCTAACAAAATCCCCCTCTGGGTCGATTTCTTTTGGCATCGATTTCTTTTGGTAGATTGTGGGTAGAATATGTGTGATATGAAACTGTTAATCCCACTTCTTTTCTAATATACCTGTGGGTAGATGCTAATGCTTTGTTTCTAATATACCTGTGGGTAGATGTTAATCAGCCTCTGTTTCTAATATGAAACTTTGTAATTGCCTATGCTCATGAATCCTTATGTCTTGTGGTATGACAAATGTTATTTGTGGGTAATATTTAATGTATTAAACTTGATTGTAAAAACTATGTAATTAAAATATATTTTGGGTGATTTGTTGTCATTTTACAATTATTATATGATATAAAATAATATTGAAGAACATTTAAGGGTAATATGGTCATTTTAACAGTTTTGTCCTGTCCTGTTCTAGTTGTACCAAACATGGGACAAACAATTACTCCTGTCTCGTCCCGTCCAGTCTGCGTACCAAACACTACCTTAGGGAACAACCAAAGGGCCTTTGGCCTAGCGGTATGTGAGTCTAGGAGGACAAGGGTTCAAACCTCACCAAAGGTGGGAGGGTGTGTGAGTTTATTTGTTCTATTTGCCGTATATAAATATTATATACTTCAAAAAGATTTAGGGAACAATTATATTGTGGGTATGTTTAAGGAATCTGGCTTGCTGTTGTTTTAAATTAGAAATTGAGCAAAGTCTGGTTAAGAATTGAACTAAATAAGCTGAGTTAAGACAACACTTTTTGGCTTTGATTTAGGTGCTCCCAAATGCTAGCTATCATATATGGAGTTGCAATTGGTTCAGTGATGCTTATGATCTTGAAAGTCTATCATTTACTATATATATATATACATTTATACATACATACATACATACAAACATCGAAAGGAAGCTACTGTTATGCTATCTTAAGGCAGCAAGCTATAACTCATTGTTAATGTTAAAAGATATGTCCGTTGTATTCATAATTTATAGGCTTTCAAGTTGATGTTAGTTTATTGGACCTACATGTTCCAGTAAGTTGTTTATAAAACTGTGTGGATAGTGAATATCATATGAGCTACTTTCTTGAATTTAACTTCTGAATTATCTTAGGAAGAAGCAATTATGAGTCGGGAGAACTTTGAAACTTGGATTTTGAGAAAATGTTAATGCAAATTTTTGTATAGAGTGTTAATTGCCAATGGTTGTCGGTCTCATTTGGTACTGTTTCCAGCGAGGACAAGCAGTTGATTGAAAGAGATGAATTTCCGATGTGTCCAGTGTGGATATCATATTAAAATCCTATACGTGCAATATTCACCAGGAAATATTCGCCTAATGAAATGTGTAAGTTCTTTTTTTTCAGTTTTAATCATAACTATTTATGGCTTTATCCATTTAAATGCTAATTTATATAAAAAGGTTCATTAAAATCGTGATGACAGAAAAATTGCAGAGCAGTTGCAGACGAGTACATTGAATGTGAGATCATGGTAAAAGAGTCCATTTTGATATTTTGGCGTTTGTATGATATTTTTATCAATTGGTTTAGTCATAGCTCTACTAACCCTAACGTGCACTTTTTTTTAGATTCTTCTAATCGATTTGATTCTTCACAAGGCAAAGGCATATAGACATCTGTTCTACAACATGTTTGATCGGGAAGCTATGAACTTTGAGGTACAGATGGTTTTCTACATATCACTAACTGTACACAAGTTCCAGTTAGTTGTTTGAAATCCTTTTCAGTGATTAAGGTAATCATTTTCGTTACATACCCAGAACGCATGAAGCCTGCCTTCTTTATAGATCCAACAAACATCCCTCGGGTAGAGGAAAAGTCTGCATATACCCTACAATCCGTACCTATCGAATGAGATATATAGGGTACGATTAGTTTGGAAAATAGGTTTGACTTGTGATTTGTCCACCAAAAAAGGAAATATTGCTATTTCCATGGGACATAAAAGCGAACATGTTCTAAGTTTCATAGGACGGAGGGAGTATATCCTTTTGTTGGTGAAAAATTAATCATTGGTTTATTTTGGACTTGCTAGCAGCTAAACAACTCTCCCTTGATTATAAGTCTGGACATTGTAGGCTCGCATAACAGGTGGTCGCCCTGAGATTAGTTGGCTCGTATAGCGGGTTGGATATCCAGGTTAATAAAAAAAAAAGTCTGGACATTGTACTAATGATGTGGCACATGATTGCAGGGACTGATATGGAAGTCGACTTTTGGGTTTCTTCTCTTGGATGCTTGTATCCATTTTATAACACTTGATAATGCTCAACAATCTCATTCAGCGAGTAATTCGATAATCAAGTACTTAATATTGTTACCCTTAGCTGCCTTAAGACAGAATCTCCATTCTAAGTACAAATGAAGAGGGTTGGGGTTCAGATCCAAGCTTAGCTTCATTGAGCTGGGGATGTGGAAAGGTCTATGTATCTTTATTTTTATGCTTAAATATTTATTTATATCAAATATTGGACGTAAAAACTGGATTACTTCTGAGTGAAGCATTTGCATTGTGATTACAGATATTGCTAGACACCTTTCTTGGAAATCTTTCGTTTATCGGTATATTACTTCTTGGAACAAGATCTTTGTTGAATATGCCTGTTGAAGTCTCCGGGTAAGCAGATGTTGGTATTGTTCTGCGTTTTATTAGAGTCTTTATTCATTTAAGATCTGTTGTATGATCATATTATTGTTGGAAGCTTTTGCTATATGATTATAAAATCTTTACATGGTTTATATTTATCCAACTTTACAGGTACAAAAACATATTGCTCGCCATACTTGCCTCAAGCTACTTGAAAATGTTTCTTATTGCAATGATGGTATGATTTGTTGTTCAAAACATCAAGCATCCAATTTCTCCTCAAATCATAGTAGAACTGATGTTGAGTTTGATTTTGATATTTTCAGGTGTGGGAATTTCCTTCTTCGGTGATTTTCATAATTGATATATTTGTCTTGTCATCCAACACGTTGGCTTTAAAAGGTAACAAGACGTTGAACACATAACGTATACATGATAAAAAGGAAAACCTTCCGCTTGGTAACTGGTTGTGTTTTACTTTTACAGTGATGAGCGAGGAGTCAGCGATGGCTAAATGCTTTGGTGTTTGCTTCTGTGCACATGTTGTTAAGTTCCTCATCAGCTTAGCACTCAACATTCACCTTCCAAAACTAATCACGAGAATGCTCACGCTCTAAATCATCCGAGATAACAGGTTCACACGACCGACTCCGAGAATATATATATATATATATATATATATATATTCATGGATACAGGGGTGTGTGTCTCTGTATGTGTGTGTGTATGTTGTACATTTTTCTTTTTGTTATTTTCATCTAGTCTTGTTTCATAGCAGCAGTTGTTTATTTGTGCACATTGGAAACAGCTTCCTTTTTTATGTTTGGAAATCTTAGTGCGCATTTATTTTACTATTTATGACCATAAATTGTTGTTTTGATATTATTTAGATATCTTAGTCAAAATAAATAATTTAGGTAAAAGCAAGCTTTGATCGAACCTTAACCAAGCTTCACCGGTTTTTGGGCTTTAACCAAGCTTTAAACGAACCTTAACTCGACTGGTTTTTGAGTAACCAATGACCAGTTTTTGGACTTTTTTAGCCGGTTAAGAACCGGTCCCAAATTCAAACATTATGGATCCGAACATGCTTTCACCTATAACCAACCTTTAGGTTGGACTTTTTTTAAAAAGGACCGGTCCTCAATCTTTACTGATTCAGGATAGCGGTCCTATGCATGTCTATCACATGTCAATTCTACCCCTCGTTTCCTAACCTGTTTTTACCAAGGTTTTAGATGATGTGAGACGTGGCATAACAGCGAAGTCAAGCCTTACGAGTTACGGCGAGGCCATTACATTTTTCAAGACGTGACCTGAAGCGCCGTATGTATGCACATATTTCTCTGTGTTAATGTTTTGAATAATCCTGTAGAATAAATAAATCCATATATAAAGTAATAAAACTGAAAAGTAAAGAAAAACCATTGATACCAGTTATATAGAGCTTATAAAAATGATACCAAGAGTGCTAAATTGGGATTGAATCTTTGAATCTCTACTCACTACTTTCTTCAATTTTCAAAGAATTCATGCTCGACGTTTAGTGTACAGGAATATAAGTAAGTTTTTACCTATTTAAGGTTTTAGCTTTTAAGTTTATTTTCTTTATTTGAGCCTTTAAGTCTCTATGTATTTATCATTTATCCCTTCAAGTTATTTCTTAAAGTAACCAACACTTTAAAAAATAACATGTCTCAATGTGTCGTAGCATGCCATAATGCAACCAAAACCTTAGAGTGGAGCCATGGAGGTTAACATGGTGGCAAACCCAAACCTTGACACCACGACGATATCATAATGAATTATTTAGAACCATGGTTTTTACCCATTTGATTATTTTAACCAAACCAGAAAAAAAATCAAAAAGCTTGTTATTAAGAAATCATTTAGATTTAGAAGGAAAAATTCTTATAAAATTTATCATGGAAAAAATAGTTATTATATTTAGAGGTTGTCATCATAAACCTAGGGAGAGAGCGCATTTAGATTGGTGCAAACCGGGTCAAACAAAAACCAGTTTATGACGTCATTAGTGCGTACCTCCCGTCCTTTCTCCATTAGATTTTTTTGGTTGAACACGATAGACACCTGTATTTTTCAGACTCATTTTAAATTTAAATTATTTTTCCTTTTTTTAAATCCATTAATTTATTTCCCTCTTTTTTCTTAAAACGGACCACAGTAATTGACCTGGACCACATCAGACTTATTTTTGTTCAGACTGTGGGGCCGGTCAATACTTTTTTCGAACAGCATTTGACCAGCTTATTTACAAATACAAACGTCATATTTATATGTAAACACAAATTTTGGTTAATAAAATTTGTAGTTCTGATTCCTTCAAAAAAAAAAAAAAATTGTAGCTTTGAGCGCACAACATATTACAAAACCTCCCATATTAGTCTACATGTAAAAACTAACACACACAAATCCAGATTTCACAACTGGAAAAATCTTGCCAGAGACTCGACAATCGTCGCATCATTTTACTTATATACTACATTTGGAAACATCAGTGAGAAAATAAACGAGAGGTGTCGGTGTAGGTGTTAGGGGGATTATATTAACGTGAAAAAGGTTATCGAGGAGCAGCAGCAGCAGCCATGTATCTTAAACTCTACTATCATGGATCTTGTCATCTTCAATTGATCCACCTTCTCTCTGCTGTTCCAATCCAAACAAAGAAAAATTTTGAAACGCGTCAAGGCTGCTACTTAGAATACGACTCAATCCGTCGCTTAATATAAGGTCATCGCTTTGATATCTACACGGAGCTACATCCACTTCTAAAGGTCCTAATGACTCCGGCTGAAATCCAACAACAAAATATGTTAAATAGATATAAGCAATCCCAAATAATCGACTGCGAGAATGAAAACTAAACACGTACCCAGTACATATCAGTTAGCGTCCGCAGATCCTTTGCAGAACCATCCTCGGGATTCCCATCAGACAACTGACACTCATCCATTGAATGTGCTTCTGCAGGATGATCCTCCATAGGCTCCTCGGCTTCAACTAGTTTCTACAGAGAATAATAGGAAGTACATTATATCAATCAAGATGCATTTGGCAATATGTATACGATAATTAACTGCGCAGAACCAAGAACACTCGAAAACCAAAACGTCTTCGGCCTAGTAGTAACTGGTACACCGGTTAAAAGCCAACAGCTTGAAGGTTGGGGTTTGAGTCTCGCAAACAAGTGTGTGTGTGTTTGACTAAATAAAAAACTGAAACTAAAAAGCAAATTTCAAACCTCAATGGCGGAGCCTGATGGAACTAGACTTGTAGACGTGTCCTGTTTGCAATTTTCTTTGGATGTGTGTGTTTTCTCAGAGAGATCATTATTCTTACGGAACGTAAAGGCATCACATGTTTCTTCTGCATCCCAAATGGAAGATACAATGGTGGGCTCGACAGTGTTGCTGTTAAGATTTTTACTTACATGAGCAGCAATTGCAGCATCAAAGGAATCGCAGCTGAATGGAATCTGCTGGAGACATTGAGAGCCAGGAGGTAATGGATTTATGTTATGAGATGCATCCAAGAGTAGATCACTGACGCTTATGTTCGTGAGGCTGTCCGCCCATTCCAATATTGACAGAGCTGCATTCTTGTGAGATCCCTTGTCCTACGATTCGTACCAATAAAAGCAAAAACAACTTAGCATGACTATGCCGTGATATGAAATATGAGTTTAGTACAATTTTAAACTCAGTTGAAATGGAAAGGTTTCAGGTTGGGGTGATTTGGTCAACCTAGACACATAAACATGGGGCCAAAAGAAAGAAAACAGTACCATGTGTCCCAGTCGTCTACTGAAGGCTCCATTTCTTGTATCTCGTCTTTGCCATGACATCCCTGATGCATGGTCAAAACCCTCTGGAAAGTTCTTACTTACACCCACATCAACACACTCAATGGGCTTGTCAGGAAGGTTAGAAGAGGATGCTGTCAGAGTATTTACTTTCCCAGCTGAGACTAATTTATCATCATGATCCAATGACTTTCCAGAATTACAAGCACCGGGGATTGTGCATGTATCTTGGGGAACCATACTGCACTCAGGTGGTTGAGAGCATTTGGTTAAGTCAACATTCTGAACCTCTACACCATTCATGTTGATTCTTTGGGCAGCATGAGTTGTTAGAGGTCCTTGGAGTGGTACATACCTACAATCGGCATTCGCAAACCAACCATACCTTCAAAAGAAACTAGAACATATGAGAATTTCTTGTACGATATATATATAGAATAGTCCTTAGGCTAAACGTGTAGAAGGATAAAAACCTTAAGCGGAAAACCGGAGGGCTTCCAAGCGCAGCATATACATCTGCTGCACTTAAAATTGAATCTTGAGTCCATTTCTGACAGCTCATGAGATTCGAACTCTGAGCATAGTAAGGCAGAAGTGTTAGTTCTCCAGATGCTATGCTAGAGCTTCCCCATTTACGATTCATATGTTCCAAAACTGACGATATTTTCTTCCGAGAACTTAATGTGAGCTCCAAATGTGGGTTGTGATTGTCCTGCGAAAATATTAGACTCAATTCACAAACACAGTTTCTCACAATGAAACTCAAGTATCAAAGCAGTACATTTTTAAAGAAAACTCCAAAACTTGTTTCATATGCTCCTACCATTTCCAAAGCTCTGCGTATGCTTTCATCTACCGGAAAGAGCTGAAGTTTCAGTTTCATTGAATGTTGTATACTGGTGCCAGAAAACATATTTTGATGAAAAGATGGTATACAAGGCATATCTTTTGCAACAGGGTCTAAACCCTTCTCTCCTGAAAGCAGAACAGATGTTCAGATTAGAGAGAATAGAAAATTGACCTTGCAGCTCTTGGTAAAATTGGAAACTCACCCTGCATATATTGTACACTATCAACTAATTTATCCAACGATGTCTGCTCCAAATGCGCAGCAGCATCAGCAACTAAAGACACTCCAGCTATTGCAGCCTTCTCCCATCTTTTATAGGCAGCTGTGGACGCGGTACCTTTTTAACACAGCCAACAAAAGCTTGCAAATGTATCACTCATGTAATGTAAATAAACAAAGAATAAAATAACAACAATCAAAAATTAATACAGAAGCACAAATCCCAAAGTGTGACTTGAGTTGTTTTACTTGGCAATAAAATAGGTATGCACTTGCCAAAATAAATTCTGTTCGCCTTTCCAATTTTACTTGATTAATCATAAATTAAAACCTGTCTGAAAAAGAGTTACCCATGCAACAAGTATTGTTTGTTAGCCTTTAAGAAAAGCTTTGTTATCTCTTGAAAGATTTTAGACATTTACATCCCAGACAGCCCCTGAATGGTTTGAGCCAAGGAGAGATGTGGAAGCAGGTAGGGTAGAGATGAGAGCAAGATAAACAAAAGAACATATGAATATGGCTGAACAACTTTGTTGTTGCTAAAATTGAAGTTTTCCCCATCAAAGATTTCTATAGGGTTGAATAAAAATTCAATTAATCTTTTGATAAAATTGCTATGCTTAGTGATCTCATCAATTAGAGGCCTTCTAAACCAAATCCTCCTAAACAATCCTATTTGTACAAATGGTTGGTCATTTGTTTTTCAAGTAAGTTGTGCCTTGCATGCGAATATTTTTAGGGTGCAAAAGTTCCTGGAGAGCACATAGCTTTACCAAGTACACAAATTGGTTCCTAGAGGCATTATTTTCATATGCCTTAATAGGAAGCTAAATTCAGGGTCTTTTCTTGGAGAAGGCAAAAAAATTCTCAGTCCGACGTTCTTTTACAACATCCAAACAAGTGAAAATCTCAAGGACGAGACACTTTCATACCATATATCTATTAATATAATAACTGCCCATCCTTGACTAAAGGAAGCTACTTGGAGCTTTACTCCTATCAGTACAAATACTAAACTTCTTGGTATCATACTACTTCTAGAAATTTTATAGACTGCTATAGCAAACTAAAGGTTTACTACCATCAATATTGTGCTAATGTAATCGCTGCCATGGATTTCAAACTCCAAAAACCAGTGTATATAAACGGCTCCAATCCTTAAATCCTTTCTGTATTCAATCAGAACGAATAGATGTTTTAGCCTTCCCAAACTGGTCCTAGATAACCTCCAAAACAGCCACCTCCAATGATAAATTCAAGATCTAACCTACCCCTACTTCCAGAGATTTGGTGCCTATTCGGTTTACGATGATAGGAACAGGCTTTTTAGTTGAATCCATTTGAATAATATAATGAGAGCTTTTTAAGTTATGAATACGGGTGCAACCTTATCTGTCCTCCTTCATGCAGGGCTGGTAGCAATATGGCAAGAGTCAAGCAAGATATATGTAATTGAGGGCACTCTCACAAGGTGAATTCTTCTAAGCTGGTGGCATTGAGTCTTTTCACAATAAACGGAAGTTAACATTGATTGTGCCTTATGGCATCTTTTCTTCCAAAAGTATATATAAGATACGATCTTACACGTAGAAAAAAATATAACTCACCTGCTCTCCTCCTCTGTCTAGCTGGTTTAACAGGAGATAAGTCTCCCTTGCAGTTGTTCCTATCTAAACATGTGCTTGCATTGCGCCTCAGCGAAGATCCTTTTCCAGAACCCAAGTTTTGTGTGCTTTGACTGTCGATAAGAACAAGATTGATACGAGCATCATGTGCACAGGGTCTACCCTGATTTGAGACAGCATGTGATGGTGTTATAGAACAGTTTTCCCCATTAAAAGGCCGTTTTCTTATATTCTTCTTCCGGTCTTTCAATAGTTGGTGCTCCTTCATGGGACAAGAAAATTGTCAAGTATCACATGCAAAAATAGACAACAAAAAATATAGTTGCAAGAATTAACTAACCAAGGTCTCCAAGAAAATTTTAAATCTCCGAGGCTTCAAGTGAAGCTTTGAGGCTTTACAGCTATGCTTTTCAAGTAACGACCACCTGCAAAAGAAACAATTCAAGTAAACAAAGATATTTAACACAATATTACAATAAAATTTATAATCGTAATCAATGTGTCATAGTAGCTTGTATCTCTTAGAGATATTGAGGCTATTATGAGTAACTAAAAGTAAAATCTAATTCAAATGGTGGCATCATTGCACTAGACCATACTAATAAATAACTCAAGGTTTTTTCTTTAACTATTAAGACCTGCCAGGAATAAGATCACTGAATGTGGACAAGAGGTACACGATGACTTATCTGATTCAGCCATCTCCAGCCATTGCTTAAAAATTAAGCAAAAAACAATAACAGGCCCTTGCTTCTGGAAAGTTCCAATAAGAAAAACCATACACGGACAATGGACAAGTTCATTCCATCACACTACTTGCATATTCAATTTCATGATTGTTATGGTTTCACTCCTAAGAGGAGCCAATACTGGCACATGATGCACACTATGTCAAGGCTCGCACAAATGGTTTAAATTACCACTGGATTGAACATACTTGGTATATTTGGTAACTTCCATTTGATGTTCTTTAACTCAAGCGTCATGTCAAAATCAGAAATGTAGTGTATGCGTAATGTTTAAGCGTAAGGGACTAGGAAAGAATAGAATTTAGCTTACATTTAATTAATATATGACATAAAAGTTAAATGATAGAAAATCCATGTAGCCTTTTAACTGTTTTACATAAACAATTCAGTGATCTATTTATCTTTATATCTGAAAACAATCTCTTGGTGAATTATGGTGCTGCGATTAAGGTAGGGAGGAACATATTCAGTTTGAACAAGAAATTAGAAAGACATTCTAGCAATTTACTGAGAGAATTTTGGTAATAGTATAATGGCATAATGCCAAGACAGATAAGTGAGACATACAGCATTATTCACAGGCTACATTATGCTATGACATCTCACTGATGTACTGATGTACACTTGGGTGGAATAAGAGGATCATCATGTAAAAAGCAGGGATGATTACTTACCAGCGAAGCATGGCAGCATTGGTATCTTTGGAGTTTTTGGCATCAAGAGAAAGTTCTGGGCCTAGCAATTTGTTCATACGCCTGACAAGACGATAGTAATAGTGTCTAACCTGAAATAGACCGGTAAAATGAATGTCAAAGGGACACAAGAAAGTAAGAAGCAACAAGTTATCCTGGTTACATGTGAATAAACATTAACTTGGTTTAGGTAAGACCAGTCAAGAACAAGGTGATATAACCAGCAATCAGAAGTTGTAGAAAATAACCTGGTCCTTGTTCTTACTCTGAACACGAGAAGTGATCTTCTCAAAATTCTGCAATGACATATATTACGTTTATAAGGCTTTTCGCCCTCTCAGCACAAAATATTAACAGTTAGGACAAACAATAAATTCAGGAAGTCAAGCGACAAATAGATCAACTAGAAACTTGCCTTGCCAACTTGACGTAGAGCATTAAAGAAGCTTTCCTCTTCCTGACGTGTCCAAGCAGCCCATTGTCGTGTTTGTTTCTTTGCTGGATTAAATTAAAAATCCAATAAATTTTATACCAAGCTTTGTACCAACTAAAAGTTACAAAAATAACTAACAGGGAATGAAGTATACCAACAATGAGAACATCATGTTAAAGCAGATTGATACAAAAATTAGCTATCAAATCTTCCACAATGTACCTGGCTGATTAGATGCAACATGATGTGTTTCAGATGTGATTACATCCTTAATAAATACATTCTCCGGTAGGTCAGACACCTCTCGGTACGGAATTTGTGACTCCATTGTCATGTATAGATGTCAATAAAATGCTGGGACTTTCATGACATTCTGACCTTCAAATCTCGTGAACTACTTCCTTCAATCTCCAAGTTGGTTTGCATACAGATGCAACAACTGATTCAGTCAAAATAAAAATAGTTAGCATCTAAAGATGGAAGTATGCTAGTGATTAGTTACGAGATCATGGTAAGCATTCTCACAAATCCAGCACCCTATCAGAACTCCTGCGCTTATGCATCTTAGAGAAGGTATGGTATAAAACATAATGCTACACCTACTTCAAACATGTAAATAAAACACAGATAATTAATCAGAAAGGTCGATGCTAGGAGGCACCAAAACTACATTACCTCTCAAAAAGTTTGAATTTGGCCAGTGTGATATGAATCAAGCCTGTGCGCTCAATATAATGTTAATATTTTTAAGATTTGTTTCTGCTAAGTGCCAAACATGTTTCTTTGTTGTGCAAAGTGTAAGGTGTTCTTAGAGTCCAAGTGCTTCCTACGTTCCATCCACCTTTTACAAACAACATAAAGTTTTAGCCATGAAATTATTCATTAAAGTTATGTGTACTACTCTCAAAGTTTGGGATGCCCATACATGCCCAAAACATCATCAACTGAACATCATTTATCATTGTAGTTGTGATCAAAAAATCATAAGTTCAGGAAAGTAAAGCAAATTGGCCACAATCTCTAATACTAACAAGTAAAAACACAATTCATGATTTTGAAAAAAATTCACAAAAAAATCAAAAACATAAAAATGAATGCAGTCCCCAATTTCCAGTTAGTTCATCTCATATAATAAAATTTGCATATACATATATGCACCCACCTGAAAAATCAACTTGAACTTCTTAAAATGATGCTAGCATTTCTTACCTATAGCAATTTGATAATTGGAAATTCCATCGATTGTAAATCCCTAAAGAGTACCAGAATCTAAACAAAAAGAATTCAGATCAAATCTTCACCTATTTAGCTAATCAAGAATCAGAATTAAACTCGAATTTGCCCTAGCAAACTCCGTAAATATAGAAATTCCTTGTGAAATTCAATTCAAAATCAAGCCTGTTCCAACATAAATTCCACCCCCAACAATTATTAAAAACAAAAGCGCATGAAGAACTCCGATAAAAACAATTGAATTGCACAAGAGCAAAAGGTCGCTTACCAGAGAGAATAAGACCGACGAAGACGATGGTGGTGTTCGAACCGATCCAAACCCAATCCCGACCCAAAAAGTTAACCCACGGTTAAGGAGAGTTCTACTTTACACAATTCGCCTATGAGTTTTTGAGAGTTCAAAATTTTGGTTTGTGGGGGTACTCTATTCTTTGTGTAATTTTATTTTATTTTCCTCTTTTAGGCTTTTATTCAATTTTAAATAAAACAAGATATTGATATAAATAAATAAATAAAAATAAAAAGACTAAAATGTCCTTACCGTTAGTGATTTCAGTGTCATCAATTTCATTTGGCGTAAAGGGTAAATATACGAGAACCAAAGAAGATCTTTGCTTAGTTTTTATGCAAGTTAGGAGGTGCGAAACGCACACTTATATAAGACTAGATTCATAACCTTCCAACTGTCTTTGGTCTTATCCTTATCATTTGTGGATGGTTCGGAGTATATGTACTCATTTATACTCGTTTTTTGTCTCTTCAATATGAGGATTGGAATATTTAAAAAACCTACAGTAACGTAATCTAATTTATGTGCCTAAGAATTAGATCGTTCCTTCTTGGATTATCTCATATTCATAATTTCGTGTAACTCAAGGCTATAGGGTCGAAATATCTGATTCGGAGAGTGATATCTAATTTATGGGGTATTACAAAGTCGTTCAATGATGCCCATTTAAACATTATTATATCAAAATGACATGATAAACGAGTCGATAATGGCTATAAATGTTTTGGTGTTTGCTTCTCGTTAAGTTCATAATCAGCTAATCATTCAACATTCACCTTCCAAAACTAAACCCAAGATTGATGGCCCTAAATCGTATTAAGTTTACACGGACACGAATGGTCCGATGTCTGATCTGCGTTTGAGCACACATCATATTACACAAGGATCATCAACAAAGTCCATATTAATATGGTCATTGTACTTTACATCTAAAACTAACAACAAACCAAAGGAACACAATCAAATCCAGAGCGATTCTTCAACGACTTGTATATTTTATGCAGAACCCATCTCAGGAACTCTCTGGATCACGAGCCTCTGCATCAACAGGTTTTGTAATGTACGATGTAGGAAACTCTTGTGCAACGGAAGGAATGGCATTGGCTTCACAAAGGTGTTGTAAGGTCGGGTGTTGGTGTTAGGGAATTATATTAACATGTTGCTGATTATGGATCGAGAAGGATCTCCAACTTAACTATCGATTTTGTCATCTGGGAAGAAAGCAATTTCCTCATTACCACTGGTGTTCATCCAGATTCTCTCCAAAGAAAGAATAATTTTTGAAGGCTGAGCTGCTGGTTAGAATATGAGTCAATCCACAGAGGCTGTAACTCAATATAAGGTCATCGCTTTTCATATCTAAAGGGAGGTACATCCACTTCTACCGGTTCTAGGGAGTCAGGCTGCAGTTGAAGAAAACAAAACGTTAGCTCGTCTCATGAAGAATGGTACAAACAAATGAAACAAGAAATGCATAGTAGACCAAAATGACATCATATGGTTGATGTTAAAAATCCAGACTGTTCATTGACCCAGAAAAATTATTGGGTGGACAGTTCACTGGGTTAAACATGATCATGATGCAGATAAAATAACAAGATCAAATATTACCTGTGAAGCGATATAAATCTTGTACAGTTTAACTAGAGAATAAATTCTACAAAGTCTGAACCGCAGGTTGGACTTTAAGCAATCTCAAATGAACAAGAAAAACAAGGGGAAAAAATACGTACACAGTATATAGCAGTGAGCATGCGAGCCTCAAGATTCCCATCAGACTGGCACTCATCCATTGAATGTACTTCTGCAAGATAGTCCTCCATAAGCTCCTCTGCTTCAGGTAGTTTCCACAGAAAATCATTTTACATCATATCAAGATGCATTTGGCAGTATGTATACAAGAGTTAATTGCGCAAAACTAATAACACTAGAAAACCAAAAGGTCTCTGGCATACTAGTTACCGATGCACAATTTAAAAGCCCACAAACGTGAAGATTGAGGGCTCAAGTTTCACAAAAGACAAGTTGGCCTCGCGTGTCTAACCATATTAAAAAGAACACTAAGAAAATGAAATTATTACTAAAAGAGTATTTCAAACCTCAATGGCAGTATCCTGTTTGCAATTCTCTTTGGAAGTGTGTGCTTTCTCCATTTCTCGGAGAGAACAATATTCTTATAAAATGTGAAGGCATCACATGTTTCTTCTGCATCCCAAATGGAAGATACAGCAATTGCAGCATCAAACGAATCGCAGCTGAATGGAACCTGCTGGAGGAAAGCTAGGCGGTAGTGGATGACCGATGCATTTATGTTATGAGATACATCCGAGAGTAGATCACCGACGCTTATGTTTGTAATGCTGTCCGCCCGTTCCAATATTGACAGAGCTGCATTTTTGTGACATACCTTGTCCTACAATTAGTATCAGTTTAATATCAATAGGAGCAAGCAAAAATTACACAACCTGACTATGTTGTGAAACAAGATACAGAGCGTAAACGAAATATGAGTTGAAAGCAATTTTGAACGCGGTGAAATGGGAAAGGTTTCCAGATTAAAAAAGCATGGTACTTGCCACAAGAAAGAAAAGAGTACCATATGTCCTAGTCGTCTACTGAAGGCTCCATTTATCGTATCTCGCCTTTGCCATGACATGCCTGATGCACAACACTCTGGAAAGTTCTTACTTACCCTATGTCAACACACTGGTAAGGAAGGTCAGAAGAAGATGCTGCCGGAGTATTAACTATCCCAGCTGAGACTTTCTTATCATCGTGCTCCTGTGACTTCCCAGAATTAAAAGCACTGGGCATTGTGTGTACATCCAGGGGAACCATATTGCACTCTGGTGGTTGACATTTACGTCGACATTCTCAACCTCTACACCATTCATGTTGATTCTTTGGGCAGCACAAGTTAGTAGAGGTTCTTGCAGTGGCACATAACTACAGTCGGCATTCGTAAACCAACCATACCTTCAAAAGAAACAAGACATGAAACTTTCTTGTAGGATATGAAATTTGTCCTTAAAACTTATATGTGTAAGAGGATAAAAACCTTAAAGCGGAAAACAGGAGGGCTTCCAAGTGCTTCATATACATCTGCCACACTTAAAATTGAATCTTGAGTCCATTTCTGACAGCTCTGAGATTCAAACTCTGAGCATAGTTAAGGCAGAAGCACAAGTTCTCCAGATGCTATGCTAGAACTTCCCCGTTTACGACTCATATGTTCCAAAACTGACGATATTTTCTTCCGAGAACACGTGAGCTAATGTGGGTTGTCATTGTCCTGAGAAAATACTCGGCTCAATTTCACAAAAATAGTTTCTCACAAGGAAGCTCAAGTATCAAACTAGTACGCTTCTAAAGATAACTCATAAACTTGTTTCATATGTTCCTACCATTTCCAAAGCTTGGCATATTCTTTCATCAAACAGTAAGACATAAAGTTTTAGTTTCATTGAAGGTTGTACACTGATGCCGGAGAACCTATTTTGATGAAAAGCTGGTACACAGGGCATATCTTTTGCAAAAGGGTCTAAACCCTCGTCTCCTAAAAGCAGAACAGACATTCAGTTTAGAGAAAATAGAAATTAACCTTGCAGCTCTCGGTAAAATTGGAAACTCGCCCTGCACATATTGTACACTATCGACTAATTTATCCAAGGATGTCTACTCCAAATGCGCAGCAGCAGCAGCAGCAGCAGCAGCAGCAACTAAAGACACTCCAGCTATTGCAGCCTTCTCCCATCTTTTATAGGCAGCTGTGGACATAGTGCTTTTTACCACAACTAACAGAAGATTGCCAATGTATCAGACTATAAATCATGTAAATAAACAAACAAAGAAATGACAACAATTAATAAGGAAGACACAAATCCTACCCGTGTCGTTTTACTCCACAATAGAATACATATTCACTTGCCTGGATAAATTATTTTCACATCGCCAAATTTACTTGATCAGTCATAAATTAAAACGTATCTGAAGACAATGAGTTGGTGATTGTACTATATATAGATATGCACCCATGCAACAAAGCCTAACCCCCCCCCCCCCCCAAAAAAAATAAAAAATAGAAGCAAATATTAGAGAAAAGTCTAGATACATTGAACTCCAATAAGTTGAACATAATATACTTTCTCTAATAATGAATACATGTTACATTTTATATAGCACTCGACTTGTAATCAGCTCTTAATCAAGTGAAGTCAGGCTTGCATGAAAACATATAAGAACAACTGAGCCTACTAAGCATGGAACTTGTGTAAACGCGGGCAAGGCGATCAAGCTTGCCTATTAAGTTCTAGCAAAACATGATGAACTGTTCTAACAACAGAAAACAGATGAGCATGAAAATGAGATTGCCTTTAAGTTGTTAAGAGTCTAATTGAAGTTCATGCAGGACAGATTTGAAGAAGAATGTAACAGGGAAATGGATGGAAACAGATATGAATTTTAAGGTATCACACACAAAAAAACATATCAACATCTCCTGAACATCATACTTAATATAAACTGAAGACATCACAAGGAAGAGGAAATTAAATCTCTAGATCAAAGCCTGTGTCTAGTTTTACACACAGAAAATATCCTTAAAAGGAGAAAACTAACTAAATAGTGTAAATACTCTATTGAAATTACTAAATTAAAAGTACGACCCAAATGAAAGCAAATAGCACTCTTGACACATGGGAACCCTAATTTTACTATATGCATTGATAACAAGCAAAATTCAAGATGTAGTGAGAGCTCTTTAGGTATCGTGTTCAATGCTCTCTCAAACTCTGAATTCTTTTAAAGCTGGTGCCAATGAGGCTAATGGCGATGAAAGAAGTTAACACTTATTGCTCCTTATGACATCTTTTCTCCCATAAGTGAAAATAAGTTACTATCTTATACGTAGAAGAAAAATAGAAACTCACCTGATCTCTGCCTCTGTCTAGCTGGTTTAACAGGAGATAAGTCTCCCTTGCATCGACCTAAACATGTGCTTGCATTGCGTCTCAGCGAAGATCCTTTTCCAGAACCGAAGTTTTGTGTGCTTTGTCTGTCAACAAGAACAAGATTGTACATCATGTGTCATGTGTGCGGGCTCTATCCTGATTTGAGACAGCAGGTGATGTATAGAATAGTTTTCCCCCCTGAGAAGGAGGTTTTCTTAAATTCTTCTCCCGGTCTTTCAATAGTTGGTGCTCCTTCATGATACAGAAAAATCTTCAGTTTAGTAAAAGAAAATGAATCATCAGATGCAAAAACAGATAGCTAAAAAAGAGTCGTGAGAATCAACAAACCAGGGTCGCTAAGAAAATCTTAAATCTCCGAGGCTTCAAGTGAAACTTTGAGGCTTTACAGCTGTGTTTTTCAAGTAATGACCACCTGCAAGACATTCAAGTAAACAAAGATGTGTAACACAATCCTACAAATAAGATGCCTATTTTTATTCATGTATCAAAGTAGCTAGCGAGGCCTTGTGTTGATACTTTTGAGTCAATAAAAGCAAAAAATCCTATTCAAATGGTGACATCATTGCATTAGACCATACTAATAAATAACAACTTCTGGAATATGTTTGACAGAAAAGCCATAAACAGACAATGCTCAAGTTCATTCTACCAGACTACTTGCACATCCAAATAATAAATGCTATGGTTTCACCCAACCAGATAAGAGGAGCCAATAGTGGCACATGAAGGACAACATGTCAAGACTCATAAAAGTGCAAATGGGATGGAACGTATTTGGTATATCTGGCAACATCATTTTGATCATTTTTAACTCAAGTGTCATGTCGAGATCAGACATGAGTCTATTTAAGGATATAAATCGTGCTACTGGGTGGTTAACATGTCAAGTAATGCTCAATAAGTACAGGACTAGGGAACCCTGGAAAGTAAATGATACATAAATTCTTAACTTACATTTTGTAATTTCTGTCCTTTCTTCGATGCATATTTAGTGGGCATATGTTTTCAGTGTACTGGCTAGTACCATATCAGACATCAAGAAGCTAATTAGAAGGTTTCTATGGTCTTAGGGTGCTCCTAACCGTGAGCATACAAAGGTATTGTGGAAAGACAATTGTCTTCCGAAAGAGCAAAAGGGGACTTGGTGTTAAAATTCTTACTCATTGGAACATTGTGTTTTGCCTATACACATATGGACTACGGAGTATTCTATTAAAAAGGGACCCATAAGAAGAGATCATCATATAGAAGGCAGAGATAGCTGCTTACCATCGAAGCATGACAGCATTGGTATCTTTGGAGTTTTTGGCATCCAGAGAAAGTTCAGGGTCCAGCAACTTGTTCACAGGCCTGACAAGACGATAGTGATAGTGTCTAACCTGCAATAGACCAGTAAAATGAACTTCAAAGGGCGAAAAAGAAAGCAAGAAGCAAATAAGTTATAAACCTTGGTTCAGGAAAGACCGGTCAATAACAAGGTGATAAACAGCAATCAGAAGTTCTACGAAATTACCTGGTCCTTGTTTTTACTCTGAACACAAGAAGTGATCTTCTCAAAATTCTGCAATGACATATACTAATTTCATAATGTTTAGTTTTTCACCCTCTCAATAAGATATAAACGGTTAAGATAAACACTAAATTGAGGAAGTCAGACAACAAATACATCCCAAGGAAACTTGCCTTGCCAACATGATGGAGAGCATTAAAGAAGCTTTCCTCTTCCTGACGTGTCCAAGCAGCCCATTGCCGGGTTTGTTTTGTTGCTGGATTAATTAAAAACCCTATAAAATTAGTACCAAGCTCCTTACTAACTATAAGTTACAGAAATAACTAGCTAACAATGATGAGAACACCACGTTAAACCAGCTTGATAACATAACCTAACTACTAAATTTTCCAATAAGTACCTGGCTGATTAGATGTAACATGATGTGTTTCAGATGTGATAACATCCTTAATAAATACATTCTCAGGTAGGCCGGACATCTCATGGTAAGACTTGTGATTCCATTTTCATGTAAGGATGCCAAGAGAATGCTGGGACTTTCATGACCTTCTTCCCATTAAATCTCATGATCCACTTCCTTCAGTGTCCAAGTTAGTTCGAATACAGATGAAATATCTGATTCAAACAAAATACAAATAGCTTAGCATCTAAAGATGAAAGTATTGCTAGGGATTAACTAATGAGATCATGGTAAGCATTCTCACAAATCTAGCACCCTACGAGAACTCATGTGCTTATGCATCTAAGTGGCACCAATACTAACAAGTAACCAACCACTAGATCTCTCAAGAAGTTTTGAGTTTTGACAGTGTGACAAGTCGAGAATCAAGCATGACACGCAATATAATGTTAATATATTATGATTTGTTTCTACCAAGTGCCAAACATGTTACTTTACCATGCAGAGCAAGCTCTTAAAGTGCAAGTGTTTCCTACATTTCATGTGGCTCTTATAAACCACAAAACATTTAGCCATTAAACTATACATTACATGACCGCTTTTGTGCATAATAATTTCAAAGTTTGGGATGCCTATATGCTATAAGTGCCCAAAACATCATCAGCTGAAAATTATTTGTCATTGTCCTTGTGATCAAGAAATTTAAGTTCTGGATAGTAATGCAAGTTGCGTCAAGTTCTTATTAAATACTAACAACACCATGAAAACATTTTGGAAAAAATATACCAATCTAGAAGCAAAAGTACTTTTAGGATCACAAAATATAATCAAAAACGGAAAAAAATGAATACACAGTCCCCAATTTTCCACCCACATTTTATCTCATATAACAGAAATTACACATATATATATACACACACATGTATATACCCGGAGGTTCAAACGAGAACACCCTGTTTTACGAAAGTGCGAGAACATTTATAGGCCTCCAAATTATTTAACCCATAACTAAAATTAAAAGAAAATAAAGTAAATAATTAAGTATAATCATGTGATTTCGCATTTATCTGTAACCTTGATGACTTCCTTATTCCTAAAAAATCACACACAGATAATATACTCACCAGTCACAATATATCAAATCATTATCACAGACAGAGCGATGATTTTAGACATAATCATCACTGGTTTTCGATTATCACATCATTATCATAACAAAATCACATAATTATCATATCCTTATTACAACAAAATCACATCATAAAAATCTTCAATTTGTCAAAGCATTATCACATTATTATTATTACTGCAAAATCATATCATTATCACAACATTATCACATCATTATCGACATAAGAAGTCTACTAGTAACATTTAAGGGATAAAGATTAATCTAATATAACATAAGTGTTCTCGCATTTTCATAACACTCGAGGTTTCTCGTTTGAACCTTTTCACACACACACACACACACACATATATATATATATATAGAGAGAGAGAGAGAGAGAGACATATGTATAAGGAAAGGTTCATTTGAGAAATGATAATATTTGAGAAGTAAATAAATGATCCTAGCCCTTCATCTGGTCAACATTTGCGGCTTTGACCATGAAGCACCGGATAATTTCTCACATGGGTATGCGGAAGATAAAAGGGTAGTTCCGTAACTTTTACAAATAGGTGACAAACAGATTCATATGTGAACCCATGTGATACACATATGAACTATATGTTCATATCTGACGTTAATTAGTTCACATGTGAACTTTTTAATTGATTCATATATAAACCCACAGGTTCATATACGAATCAGTTAATTAGTTTATGTGTGAATCACACGGGTTCATATGTGAATCAGTTAATTAGTTCATATATGAACCACAAGGATTCATATGTGAATCAATTAAAATAGTTTATATGTGAATTACACGAATTCATATATGAATATACAGTTCATATATAAACTCGTTTGCCGCCTATTTGTAACAGTTACAAAACTACCATCTCTATTTTTTGCATATTTGTAATTTTTGACGAGTAATTATTAACCGGTCAAAGCTGCAATTATTGACCTAAGTTCACTTTCCTCGAATATTTACCGCTTCTCAAAATAACCTTCGAATATATATATATATATATATATATATATTATAGGTATACTCTTTAGAAGAATCAACTTGAACCACTTGATATTATGCTGTCATTGCCTACATATAGCAATTTGATAATTGGAAATTTCATCAAATATAAAGCCCTAGAGTACCAGAATCTAAACAAAAACAATTGAGATCAACTCTTCACCTATTTAGCTAATCAAGAATTTGACTAAAATCGAATAACACCGTAAATACAGAAATTCATTTCAAAATCAAGCCTAATCTATCATAAATTTCCACCCCAAAAAATTATAAAAACACTGCATTCCACAAGAGCAAAAAGTTACTTACCGGAGAGAAATACAGCGACGACGGTGGTGTTCGAACCGACCCAACAACTTGAACCGCGGGTAAGAAGAGTTTTACTTTACAATTCGCCGGTGGATTGTCTGTTTTTTTAATTAAATATTGTTCGAAACTAAGAATAGAACGTTAGGATGTCAACTATTAAAAAAGTTCAAAAAAATCTGGTTAGATACGCAGATTTGACATAAATTATTTATAAGGAAATCAACTTTTTTAATAATTCATATATCAATTTTTTAATCGTTTATTTTATTTTTAATAATATTTAACAATTTTATTTAAACCTTCAACTATATACTAAATATTGCATTCACTTTCAATAACATTGAAATACTTTGATGTAACAAAATGAACCTAAAAAAGGTTAGATCAAATAACCCGGTGATAATATGTCTAACCTATCAGTACCATACAAGAACTTGGTATGTATTTTATATGTTTGGAAATAGTTGAGTTTTTTTTTTTTTTTTTGTTATGTATGGTTTATATCGTAAATGATAACTATGACAGCGATTTAGATGTGATCCTAATAAAAAAAAATAATGATAATAACTTGTCGTTAATTGAAACAATGTATATAGATAAATTGGTTCAAAGATTAATACCTACTTAGTAATATGTTATATAACATTGTAACATACTTCAACCAAACACAACCTTAAATATTATTAGATAATGAGTTTGATGGTATCAAGTTTATATAGAAATCAGAACAAAAGATTTAGATATCAATAATTCAATATATTTATTAGTGTCTTTACGGAAACAACTTCTTTATTCTATTGGTGATTTTAGCGTCACCGGTTTCATTTAGTTAGGAGGTGCGAAATGCACACTTGTGTAAGACTAGATTGATCCCGATATGACCAAAAGGCTAGGGTCAAGAGGGTTGTGCCCCTTGCGGAGTCCAAAGGGCAACTGATTTGTTTGGTTCTTGACACATGGTTAGTTCCTAATGAATGTTTTTGGTTCTTAACTGTTGTTAACCTTCCATAACTGTTTGGTCTTATCCAATTTATGAAATTACCCTCGTTTTTGGCTCTCGAATCTGAGGATTGATATATTAAAAACAACAGTAACATAATCTAATTTTTGTGCCTAAGAAATTAGATTGTTCCTTCTTGGATTATCCTATATTCAAAATTTCGTGCAACTCAAGGCTATAGGATCGAAATATCTAATTCGGAAAGTGATATACACGATCCAAGCAAGAACTCAAGCAATTGTGATTTCAGAAAACCACCCTATTATTCATCTACCCCAACATATTCTTTAGAATAAAAGTAATGTCAGTATACATTTTATCCTTTCCGGACCCAACCCTGTAAGTGATTCCCTGAGTTTGTTTGACTTGGTTTATATTTGTAACACGACTGGGCTCTAGTGAGTATATGCATTTGATGAACCTCGATACTTCTATCGATTCTGAACTCCATTTTCTACTCTTCGTTCACATTATGTTGTCAATACTCTCTTCATTCTCAGGATCTCTCCTCGAAGCTCCAAATCTTTTTTTAAGCTGCATAGTGTTGGAATCTGAATAACTGGAATCACCGTAAATTTGATTGTTTTACAGAAACATGCAAATGTATCGCATGAATCGTTGTTATCTTAATGATTTGGAGAGCATCAATCTGTACATTGGAAGCCCACGATGCAGAACGTGTTGTTCCCAATCGGACTCAACTCCAAATGGGTTTTCTTTTAACCATTCTTCTTGGTGATCGATGGTGAACTTCCCATTGCCGTATTTCAGAAATTGTTGTTTCATCCTCAATGCAACAGCTTCTATATCAGATTGAAGAAACACCTGGTGGTTTTCAAGAACACACAAATCAACTTATAAGACCAGAAGTTCATCTTTCATGTATTACCAGAAAACTTAAAAAGAAGAAAACCCATGTAGCTACAAATTAAGCAGATTTTGTACCGAAACTAAAAAGGATGTTTTAGTCCCATATAACATCATTTGTTAATGAAACATTACCTTCCCATCCAGGGAAAGCAGATCCCTAATGGCTTCAATGAGCGAACGCTGCACCATTTTCCACCTATGTTCTGGTCTATTAAAGTCGGGGTTTGGACACTGCATACAAATAGATCTTTACTTCAGTTCCTCAAAAGTGACCACAAGGAAAAACAAATAGATCTTACATTGTGTGTGTGTGCATAAATATACATTAGTATGTATGTGTGTATATGGTTGTGTAGGGATACATATATGGAAATATCATGCATACATAGGTATATAGATTCATATGTATATACTTCGATACACATATGGACAGCCTAATGGATACAGATGCAGACATGTAATATATACACCCACACACATACATACAAATATATATATATATACACACACACATACAAGTGTGTGCATGTGTGTTTGTATGTGTGCATCTGTTGTGTGTATCTGTAGGTGTGTATGAATATATATATACACACATATATACATACCATTTTCTAGACAGGATAAAGCTTTTTCTGTACAAACAACTCAACAATTTGACATGCATCCATCAATCACATAATTCAAATCCTCAACTAATGAACACACTTGTCAAATTTGTTGAAGCCATTTATGTTAAGAAACTTCACACTAGAAGTGTAATAGAAATTACCTGTATTGATGCAAGAACTAGTTCACCAGGATAACCCGAAACAATTGAGCGAAATGTTGACGTTGCATTTGTTTCAATGAAGTATCTGGAAGTTGGTTATTCAAAACACGGGCAACCGTCAAACCAAATGAACATAATATTTAATTATCTAAAGCAGCAACACAAATACACCATTCATCTCAAGAAAGATAGTCCACTTTAAATATAGAAGGAATCTAATGACCATCCTGAACATAATGAAGTTATCTTAAATGCATTAAATTTCATTAATTATAAGATGTAAATAGAACTTGTACCCGTTCTTTAAGCCCGATTGACGAACAGTTTCCAGGCAACGCTTTACGAGCTGCAAAGTTTCAAGACACAGAAAAGCAAACCATTCAGCACTTGGAAGATGAAAGTAGTAGAAAATTCAACAACAAAAAGGAGAAAACCTTCCCGTTCATCTCCAGTCCAAGAAAATTCATGTCCTTCATCTTTCTCACCATTCCGAAGAGAAACAATCCATTACCTGCGATCCTTAATTTCGAATAGAGTGATTGAAACTTTTAACCATCATATTTGACTCTTTTGTTGCAAGAAAACCTTGATTCTTTCAGAAATGCAAAAAGAACACTACATTTTTTAAGAATGAGTGATTATTTGGTAAACGAAGATGCAAATAAAAAAACAACCATTCTTGCAAAGGAGAGTCTTTTCTTTGCATTTTAGCAAGAAAGATGGTTTGCATGCAACAAAAAGCCAAGTACGATGGTTTAAAAAAATTACTTAATTCCGTTACAACCAAACTGCAACTGACTTCCTTAAATATCTTAACTTGCAGATATGGAAATGAAAACATTTAAGTATCAAGCAAATTGGTAGGAGGTCAACAGAAAAGCCAATACCGCTTCCAATATCAACTAGCAAAGGTCGAGCTGGATCATCAAAAATTGCATGCCAATCAATGCTATACGGGTATCCCTGCACTCAATAACACAATCAAACATTATGGTCAGTAAGGATATATATATATATATATATTATATGTCGTCACATGCAAGACAGCACAATTGTTAGTGATTGTTTGGTACAAAGATATATATCAGGCTCAAATATCACTCTGACATGTGTAATCGACCTCCAAATCCACATATATAACAGAAGCTTATTATCTGTAAGTAGCTTCAATAACAAAGTCTTTAATCACAAAATCACAAAGGGGTGTGTGTGTGTATATATATATTATATGTCGTCACATACAAGACAGCACAATTGTTGGTGATTGTTTGGTACAAAGATATAAATCAGGCTCAAATATCACTCTGACATGTGTAATTGACCTCCAAAATCACAAATGTAACAGAAGCTTACTATCTGTAAGTAGCTTCAATAACAAAGTCTTTAATCACAATGGTATGTGTGCGTGTGTGTATATGTGTGTGTGTGTGTGTGCGCTAAGCCTCAATAACAAAGTCTTTAATCACAATGGTATGTGTGCGTGTGTGTATATGTGTGTGTGTGTGTGTGCGCTAAGCCTCAATAACAAAGTCTTTAATCTTGCAAACGATAAAGGGAGAAAAGGATTGGAAAAGAACCATTTTGATGACAAAGTCATTGTATCTCTCTCTATATTTGGAACTGAACTTCTATGAGGATCTAAAAAAGGAGTATCTAGACGAATAGTCTTTGAAATGACATATGAGACTTATGAGATGATGAGTCCAAGCATGATGAAGCATGTGAGAGAGATTAAACGACTAGAGGAGCAAGAAGCAAACCATACTCTATCCAAGGCCATAAGCCCAGGAAGATTTCTTCCCTTAAGAAACTCCCATACAATCGAAGCATTTTCAATGACGTTGCAGCCTGATGAAACCGATGTTTCCTCCATTAAAGCTTTGCATGCCATATTACCAACAACCGTAACATCACAGTTTCCTTGACTTAGTTTTCCAAATAGTTTTGCCAATATTGAGGTCCCATAACTATCTTGAATTGACAAGCCAAACTTAACTGGACCGATCCACACAATTTTCTGCAATATATTGCAAGTAAATAGATTTAGAAGAGATTGATATAGCATATGGAGTCAAACTACAGTAGTTATGCAAATATTGGGACACCAAAAAGTGTTTCTGTTTGTGAGGTAAAGAGAAAAGGATAAAGCGTGCATTAGTCATTTACTCCCTCGATCCCACAAAATTAAAAAAATCCCTTTTCTTAAAAAGTTAAAGCCAAAATTTTCTAATTTGTCTGTTATCACCATTAGAAATAAATTGGTAGTGATTTAGATCCATAAAGTTTCTTTGTTTCGTCTTTAAGAAAGGGTGTTTTAGATATTTGCCAAACAGTTTAACACTTCCCTAGAACTATCTCCCAAGTCAAATGTTGCAATTTTGATTGGACACAGGGAGTATTAGTTTTTATCCACTAGACTTCAGAATTTGAATGCATTACCTTAGACTTCGAAAGCAAGGCGGTTATTTCTTCCAATGAATTTGGCCCAAGACCAACAGGTGACCAACCTAAGAGAATTAAACATTGCAACATTAGTAAACACCCTTTAGAGTGAAATATGCAACAAAATGATAACGGGTTCTCAAGAAAACCAGTAGAAAAATCCTTAACTAGTCAAAAATTGAGGTTGACTTAAAACTTCTCAGTACAAATGATACAGAAGCGAGATTACATGAACTGTCAAAATCTTACCTTCAAAAAGGCAATGAGTAGGAACGAGCTGCGGCTTCTTAAGATGATCATTTAGGCACCAAAAATCTTTTGGAAACAAGATGGGAATGTTCCTAGAATTTGCAATTCGTATTATCCTAATAGCTTCATTAAATGCTCCAACCTCCACCAACTTTTTAGGTACTGGTAATCCAAGAGCATGCATTATTTGAAATGACATATTTCCAACAAACACCAACCCATCACAGCTAGAAACTAAATAGTGCACGGCAGCTGATTTTTCTACAAGGTTACCTCCCCCAACCTGCACTGAAAGAGTCCGATATGAAAAGCCCTAGTCTTATGGTTCTTTAACCTTATAAGACACCAAAAAGAGATTATCAAATTCAAATTTGATGGCTCAAGTGTTTAAAAAGAGTACCATAGCAATATATGGACTCCTTTTTGTCACAAATGCCTTCTCGAGTTGTATTAGACCCTCCTCAAACTGGAAACCAGCAACAGAGGTATAACAGAAAGATGTCACACCAACAGTTGAGGCAAGAACCTTATGTGACTGGAAAAATGCATCATTTACAAAGATATCAACCCCTGAGCATAACTCTTCAGAAAATCTTGAATTATTTGCTAGATCCTCCTTGAATTGAGAAAGATTTTTTAGAAGATAAATACTTGGTTTCAGGGAGTCTTCCATCGTAGGCTGCTCATATCCAGGAAAAGACTTCATCGGTATAGCTCTTAGTTTGAGAATGGAAGACAGATATGCTGAAACATAGACACAATTATCTTCTTTAGACATTCTGTAAAACTAAACGAAGGTCATACACAATTTTCAACAGCCAAGTTTTCATCCGCATCCATTAGCGCATAAATACACAGCCTTTGGCACTACCAAAAGTTTATAAATGCGAATTTATTTTGTGTATGAACCAATAAGGTGCTATTCATTTACACAATTCAACATGGTTCTTCATTTTGTGGGTCCTGTTTTCATTCTTATATCATGTAAATGTGACTCATAGTCGCATTTTCATTCTTCTATTTGTAAGACAAACTGAAAAAGTTAAATGGTCTTCACAAACAGCATCTAAACCTTTTGACGTGTGAATCTGGAATAAAACCTACCCACATGTGTAACTTATTAAGACATGGAGCAGAAATGCTAGAAATTATTTGACCTAAAAGGAGTATTTGAATAGGAATGACAAAATGAAAGACATGTTAGCTTGTTGTTCATCAAAAGATATTACAAAATACAAAGAAAAACGGCAAGACAAGATATATCTAGCTAATTCCCTCCCCTAGAAGTTATGGCATACCTGAAACAGATTCTGCTGAAAGAAGCTTTGAATTGGTTTTAACAGACCAACTACTCATTAGAATCACCTTTGCACCAGCTTCATGCAAGTACTTGATGGTCGAAAGAGCGCTAATGAATACTTTGGCCTGTTGGTCCTGCTTTTCTCCAAGTAAGACATTAGAATCGAACCTGACCATGACTACTTTTCCCATAAGTTCATCCTTTTGAAACTCACTAAGATATCTCACATGAGGAAGTGCATCAAATGCCTTCACATCATCTTCTTTGACCTGAAAAGATCAATTTTGAGTTGAAAAACACATCTAATAATCCGTCATTAAGTATGAACTTTTGCTGTTATAGTGGTTAGATCCAGATGAAAGCAAAAAATTGTGAGAAAAAGCAGTGCAAATAGTCGAGTCTTAGGGTTGACAAGATCCAGGAACATATACATTTGGCTGCCAAATTGCGATATATCAATGAATGACCATAACACAGAGCAAAAGATTGATATTCTTCTGCTACAAAATAGGCACCCAAGGGGAAAGAAAAATCATTCTAGTGAAGTAGAACCTTTTTTAATTTTTGCAAGGAGATTGGTTCGTTTGCAGCAAAGAAATGGCATTCGCACATCTTTTTGCCACATTAGCAACTAAGAGATCATCCAAAATTAACTTTCTAGCAATACACCGCGGTTCCGTTCCATTTTTTCTTGCATGTAGGATGGCTGGTTTCCGTTGAAGTGCCAAGTACAATGATTGGAAATGTTGATAACCATAAAATATCATTAGTTAAATATCTAAAATAACGGTCAAAGGTATAGGAGGATCCAGTGCACTAAAGTCCAAAATAAATGTTGTCAACATTCAATAAAAACTATTAGAAGGCAAAGATTTAAGTTGAGCCAAAAAACTAGCCAAAAAGGGAAAGGTTTCACTGAATTCCTGAGAACCATGAAGGAAACTGTTGCATTTGCTTTGGATAAGATATTATTGGGAAATTGACCAAACTAGCCATTTTGCACTAACATATTGGACGAACAAATTCACTTTTTAACCAACTTTTTCATGTTTGAACGAAAACAGCCAAGATTTCTGCAAGTTGTAAAATGTACTTTTTATGAATAAAATATGATTTTGGTGGGCCACATTTTGCAAGCAGCTGTAGAGATTTCGCGAGCCAAAAACCAGAATTACATCTGATTCATAAAAAGTATATTTCGCAAGTTGCAAGATGTGCACTTATGAAATCTTGGCTATTTTGGTCAAATCAAAGAAAAGGTTGGCCAAAGAGTGAAAGAATGCTATCCAAAATGGCTAGTTTGATCAATTTCCCGATATTATTGCTTACAAATTATTGGCTTTCTCCATCCAAGAAGAGGGGTAAACTTTGACGTTAATGTCAAGAGGATTTACTTTCAACTTACTAACTTTAATCTTTTCGAGAAAAATCTACCATTTCAACCATTTGGGTTGTCTGTACACCAGTTTAATATTCAGGGGAGATAGTAGAAATCTCATCTTCTTCGAGTTTAATAGGCACTCCCAAAGCCTCGTGGACATGGAGATTCGGACCACAGGCCATTCGTGGTCGCCCCTGGGGATTAGTCGTACGACGGCCCGTAAACCACAGTTACCAAAAAGAAAAAGAAACCGTAGTATTATATTAGCAACAAACCCCATATTTGAAGAAAACCCTACACTTGACATCAAAAGTAAAACTGTAACTCTTTCAACAGAGGAGCAATAATAACATTTTAAGCAGCATGAAATGGAATTTACCTTATGTGAAAGTGAACCTCTATCAGTTCTATGACCCAACCCCACCTCTGAACTATTTGCTGAAACTCGATTTTCAAAATATAATGAGAAAATACGTTTTAATTACAAAAAATACAATGAAATTGAAAACGAAATTGAAAATTCGGGATGACGGAATGTGAAAGTATAACCTTGTATTGAAGATGTTACGGTTCCTTTCTTCTTCAATTTAACATAATTGCCACTAGAATCCTGTGATTTACATGTGAAGAACATCAATGAAGGAGTCGGACGACAATGGTGCATATCAAGAATTCGGCTCATACTTTGCCAAAATTCTGCGAATTAAGCTTTGTGGCTATGGCTGTGGCTCGTCAATAGTGAAAGAAAATATGGACACCGGGAGAAGCGGAAGATAACAAGAGAGCGAGGAAGAAAACGGAAAATATGTCAAAATATATTCTTTTTGTATTTTAATTAAAATATAATCAAATCAATTGTAATTTTTGTACAGATTGAATCAACTTCCCTAAAGTATCTTAGATGTTAATTTAAGGGTTAAATGCATGAAATAGTAACCTATTTTCATAAATTTTTTTATTATAGCATTTTATTTTTGTTTTTCTTTATTACAGCAATGTATTTTCAAATTATTTTTTATTAAGGCATTGTACTTTAAAAAATCTACCCATAATAGCAATGGGTAACTTGTTACCTTTTAAACCGGTTAACTCTTTGACTTTTTTGCTTGTGTGGCTTTAATGAGGTGATGTAGATGCCACATCATTTTGATGACTTAACTAAAATTAAAATTAAAATCTATTTCAAATTATTAGTAGTGATTTTCATTTTTCATTGTTATGATCTAAAAAAAATTAATTTTTTTTACTTTTTCTTATTAAGTTGCATTCAAATTAAATATTCTTGGAGTAAAATATTTAATAAATAAATATGAAACATTATTTTCGAGATATATTTTGTTTGTAAAAAAGGTAATTTTTCCTATTTTATGTTGTTCAAATAAATACATATCTTTTAAAGTTCTCTTTAAAATATTAACGAAATAAATTGTTATCTACAATTTTTTAATATTGTTATATTAATAAATAATTCAAAAAAGTCTAATTAATTTAATATATTCATACGTCAAGTAAAAAGTTTTTGAACAAATATAATATATTCTTTAAAATATAATATTTTTTGGTAAAAAATGAACAATTGTTATTTTCTTTTTTTCAAAAAATGCATATTTTTTAAAAATGTTAGCGAGATAAGTTGTGTTTACTAGTTTTTATTGATATTGGTATATTAATGAATAATTTAGAATTTTTTTAATTCATTTAATATATTTATTAAATAACATGTAAAATATCTAAATATTAAAAGTAAAAATACAGTGTTTAATAAGAACTAGTAGATGTTATAATAAAATAATTTTGAAAGTACAATGATGTAGTAAGAAAGTCACATCACTATAGTACATGTGGACAGCCTATGTGGACAATGAGGTGTCATGAAAACCTAGTATAATGGGTAAATTTAAATCAAAAGGTTACCCAATGCTATAATGAGTAAATTTTTCAAAATACAATGTCTTAATAAAAAATAGTTTGAAAGTACATTGTTGTAATAAGAAAAACTGAAAGTACAATGTTATAATAAAAAAAATTATGAAAGTAGATTGCTATTTTGTGCATTTTGCCCTTAATTTAATAAGTGGATATATTGGGTTTATATGTATTTAGAAGAGTAATTGCACAATGTAATGAGATACATCTTCATTTTAATGTTTCGTTTTTATTTTTTGTCTCTGTTGATATAATATGATTTATGTAGTTTTGAGAAATATAATGTTTTTACGATTTAGTGAAGTAATTTATTTTTGACTTAACAATGAAATTTTATAAAGATGATGATTCTCTTAGAATTCATTGGGTATCCTAATTATATTTTAGATTTTTTATATTCAAAATAAGATGTTTATCTTGTATTTGATTATGTTTATCTGCAATTAGTTATACGAATTCAAACATGAAGCTTTAATAAATTGTACTTACGCACAATTTACTTGTAATCTTAAAATTTAAGTAATATGCATTAATACACAGTACTTCATGCATAATAAATGGTTTTTAAGAGTTCTTGTCAAATACTTTACAATATAAAATTAAAGGTGTTTGGAACGATAAACAAATTAACTTGAATAAATCTAAAGTCTTATCAGTCAAGCTATCTCTCATTGTTAGTATTTTACGGTTCTACAAAAGCCAACTAAACACCTTGTTTTTATTTTCTTTGTAAATCCATCATTATGTTAGTCAAGCATTGGTTTCCATTTCATTGGAGGCTTCCTTTTCTAGGTATACGAAGTACGGATCCTTCAATGACTTGGCTATGATGACAACCTATTAAAATATTGACAGACCCAGCCCTAGCCATGTACAACTTGTGTGACTGCAAAGGACAGCACAAGCCCAAAGGGCATCAAGTTTTTTTTGTGTTATTAGCTTTGGTTTAATCATCATCGGTGCTATAAACAATATGCCCAAACTAAAGCCTCTCAATGCATCAATTTAGTGGCTAATTTAATTAGAGAAAAGTGGCTTGAATACGTTATATGATCATCAAACAACGCCAACAACCTAGTTGATTCCTTTTTTTTTCCTGATCTCTTATCGTTTAACTGTTTCATTTTTCTAAGCGACATTCCATTTCGAGCTGGAAATAACGATCATGAAGCAAGGAGAAGACGCTTGTTGCCCCCTGCTTCACGCCGCCCTTGACTATTCTATATGTTCATCATCAAACGTTCATAATCTATTTTGTTTCGGTTATTGAAACAATTTATAACTTATTGTTTCACAGTAACATATTGTTGATTTGTTATACGTACTTCATGTAGTTTGCACATATAATAAACATTGTTGTTTGCATAGTTTAGTTTTTGTTGGTTTTTTAGTTTGTAATTGTTTCCTTTGATTTTGATTTGCAAACTTTACTTTGCTCTCTTGGCAGGTCGGCTTTAAATTCTTAAAGAGGAAACTGCAGTCTTAGAATTGTAAACACAGTGTGGTTCAGTTACAATTTTGGAGCCTTGGTATGCATAGGACTAAAATATATTTGAAAGAAGTTTTTTCAAAATGAAAGCTATTGAAGTTATATTTATAATTCATCATAAGTTAAAAAAGATAAACAAGTTAGCTATCAAAAGTAAGTTTTTAATAAATATTGAATAAAAAAAATTAATAGATATTTTTCTTTCGGGTAAATGCATGAATACATCGTTTGTGGTGATATACATTTAAATTTTGTGACTCCAGTTTTGGTTTATATCACCTATCTGCTTATTATATTTTAAAATTTTAGTTATCAAATTATTTATAAAAATAGATTGCTATTTGATGCATTTAACCCTATTATTTCTTGCAAATTTCACTTTTTAGCGAAGGAGAGAGCGTTCGTTCAGAAGAATCGCCATTGCTGGCGATGGCTAAAATGGGTTATCGGGGTGACCGAATTCGCGTCCTCTTTCACGCGTCTACTCTGCTATTCGATGTAAATCTCACTCATTACAATTGCCATTAGTATAATGTATACACCGAAATTTATAACTTAAATCTTCTATAATTTCAGATAGGGTTTCGCTGAATGTCACAGAGGATGAGTTTTCTCCACCGACTTTTGACGTAATATCTCTCCGACGACTTACGTATAAGTTTCCACGAAATTTATGGATCTAGAGTTTTGTGTAATGTGCAGGTGATTATTGAGTTGTTATCTGGATTGATTTTATGTTTGTGTGTTGGATTGATTGTGCCAGGGATATTATCCTCCATCCTACCCGACTCAGACGAGAATTGATACGTTTATTTCTCGTACTGGTGTTTACTTTTCTACTGGTTTTCATATGGATGCATTTTTCAGATCGTTTAGGGAGGTGTTGTGTTCAATTCAATTTAAATTGGTTCAACACTACCGTATTTTACCACTATTTACATTTGTTTTTGGATATATTCATGCAAGTAATTCGTATTTGAGCAGCAATCATGTAATCAAATATGTCTTCAATTTATTTTTGTTCGCGTTCATGATTAGTTTTTATGGCCAAACCTATATGACACGAAATTCATCATCAAATTGTATCACACAGTGCCTCATTACGTTCAGCCATACAATGTATTTTTGCTTATTTTCGTAATTGGTTCTATGCAGTCTGAAAATGGCATGGAAATTTAGCAAAAGTAGCCTCAGTAAAACCTTCAACAAGTTGTATTGTTGCCTGGGGTACAACCATACAACATTAGTCAAATGTGCACAACTAATCATCCAACTTTATTAGTTGCACTTTGTCATATTATATTTCCAACAATTGATCATTGTGCTACTCCTTCATTCCACATCGGAGAGTAAGATGGAGGAACGAGGTAACTGAACACACGAGCCTGTGCAATACACTTCTAGTTGGGGGATTGCACATACTTTGAACTTTCCATTGGTGATCATTTTGCACTGTCTGTAACAACAGTGGGGCATCACCCTTCTCATTTGGTAGCTAGCTCTAATACCAACATTAGGAATGGGATGGTCTGGTGGCAAAGAGAATCCATGGCTACTACTGGTGTTACCACCAAAGCTGCCATAATTTTTGTCTTCTTTGAGGAGAGAGTAAGAGACCAAGTGATTATTAGGAAAGAAAATGTATATTACATCACATGTTTCTAGAAATTGACTATATTTTTACCCCGTGGCAGTGTTTTAGTAATTACTTGTAATATTATCTCCAAAGGTCAGTGGTAGCAAATTATTCTAGTTGTCATTACTTGTGCAGTACATATCAATAGCTATTTGATTTGTCTCTCTACTCCTAGGGCTAGATGAAAAATCCGTGTGCATCCTACTCTCTTCCGACTCTACTTTTGAGTGGGATATACTGAGTACGTTTGATTTGGTTATCAATAGTTATCTGATTTCAGTAATGCTGGCTCCAATTGCATGCTAACTATTATCCAAAACAGTCTTATAATGGATGGCCCAATGGAGTGGATCCCCACAAGGAGCATGCTGATGCTAATCTGCTTTCGCATTATCAAAACAATATTGAACTTGTTGGCATGCATGGTTGTTTGTATACTTTCCATCAGACAGTTTCACAGTTTTGTTTACAAGCACCTAGCCAACTATTAATATTGAACTTGTTGGAATGCAGGGTGGTCTCTATAACCCCAGATATGAATCAATCAGCGTGGAAAGGCTTTCCCATGTTCATTTCATACCGGACTAGACTGAAACACCGACCTTCAGAGAGACTAGTTTGTATGCCTTATTTAAGGTACATGACTTCATTTTGACACATGCGCAGTTAGTTATTTATTCTTGTGTTGTTTTACTAAGTTGTACTGTATTCGTTCTATAATTAGATGTTGATTGTGATTTTTGAGGTCACATGATTCATTTTTCATAGCCAAAATTGACTTTACATATGATATTAATCCCTCTCTCGGAAGCTTAGAACATTTTTGGTATCTTTTTCCTTTTCATCGGGTAAGACTCTCGGTCTTTGCCATCGCTTTTACTAAATAAGATTCTCGGTCCTTGCCATGTTATCGGGTAAGCGTTTAGTAAACGGACCCTAAATCACCAGTAACATGACAAACATAAAACACAAGGGTTGTGGCATGGTGGTTGAGACCCTGGGGGATGTGGAAGGCATAAACAACAACTGTGACCACCATGTTTATCGGGGTTGATTTCTTGCAGTCACAATTTGTCGGTATTACACCCTTCCAAAACATGACGAACATAGTACTAATGTAGACCATTTGTGACCTTTTGGATAATACCAAGAGCAATAACATAGGCAATTGGTGACCTTTGGATGTTATCAAAGGTGCATACACTCATTTCATAAATTGTACTATTGTGTTATGTCATACTCAAAGTATGAAATTAAACCCATATATCAGAAAAGCAAGAACCCCGTTGGATAAATTTTGGGTTGTATGTCAAAGAGTGAAAAATAACATTAATAGGGTTGCCTTCTTTCTTTCTTGAAGAGTTAGATTTGGAAGGCAAAGTACTTCGTTTGGTCTGGGTTAGGATGAGTAAAGGAAACAACTTGATTTGAACAAAAATAATATTACCCGAGACAAATACGAAACAATCCCGATGCATCTAGACTCCTCATGATTCAATGAGGCGACGCTTTGTATTCATTTAATATTACATGACCGTTTTTGTAGAGTAATATTTTAGTCCTAAAAACATTTTATCTTCCTCTACAAAGTTTAGGCTATATATGAATCGTAAGAGTATTCTAAAATGCTGAAGTTTCAAATTTTTGTGGACATTTTTGGCTCTAACGTTTAGGGTTAGTCTGATTGATTTTCCATCAAGTCCTAAATGGACTAAGCTGTTTATGTGGATTAATCTGTCTGTATAGATTGAGAAGGTTTTTGTTTGATTCATATATAGAATGAGCGTGTTTTTTTGATCGGGAAATATATGTTTGGAAAAAACTTGGTTTTTTGTATAAAATTTTCATTTAGAAGTTTGCAGAATAGGTCACTTTCTATATCATTAAGTCACTACCAAACAGTCATATATAATTGATTGAATGAGTTACGAGTCCTATTAAGCTACTAACAAAGAGGATCTTGGTTTGAAATTAATTTGTTATCTCAAACCTTTGTAATGGTGTAGGAATGGTTCTGCATGACTTCTTGAAACAACTTGAGTTTTGAAAAGATGAATTTTAATTTACATCATATTCAAGATAACACATGTAGGCAAACTCAAACCATAAGGTGGCATTTAGTTTGTAAAATGTTCTTATATGGAATGCGTTAAACCACGGTGGTTTAGATCGACAGGGTTCAAATTGGTGGTGGTCGACAGTGGTTCAGATTGGTGGTAGTCGCTGGTGGTCGGTGATGGTTTAAATCGATGGTGGTCTACGGTGGTTCAGATGACGGTGGTCCACGACGGTGGTTCAGATCGGTGATGGTCACCGGTGGTCGGCAGTGATTCAAATTGGTTGTGGTCAACTATGGTTCAAATGAATGGTGGTCGGATGTGGTCGACGAGGGTCTTATTGTGTTTTATAAGATTAAGATATATTGAGTTAAGGGCATATTTGGTGTTATGAAAATAGAGAATTTCATTTCATCAAAATATCATGTAGTTGTTAAGGAATATAAAATTTCTTTATTTGTGGAATTTGTAGGATTTTGAAAATTACTTTCGTAAAAAAAAGGAACCAAACAATGAAACAAAATTTGATCAATAAAATTCAACATTTCAATTCCTTCATAAATTTTACATCAAACATATTCTTCCTTTCTTTTATTCAAAAGATAAATTATTTATGAAATCAAACATATTCTTCCCTTCTTTTATTCAAAAGACAAATTGTATAAAACTGGACGCATTTCATTTGGATTAAGTTTCATTTTGAGAATTTTACTATATCTTTGAAGTAACTAAGGAAACAAACTGGTATTTTTTTTTTCAATACAATTAAAGAAAAATATTTTAACTTAAAGAATAATGAATCAGAACATTGTTAACAAGTCTTTTTTGGAAAAAAAATAAATATTGAATTTTTTTCTCATGTTTTGTTATAAACGTTAAGATTTTTTAAATTAGGTTCTCTAAAATTGAAACTAAAGTACAGTACGTTTTATTTTGATGTAGTTTGCTTTTATTTAAATATTAATAATAAGAAATAACACAACCGTTGGTCTTGAGCTATTCCTCTTCTTTACAACATAATACAAAGTTTAACCGACAATAAGGCTCACATTTTTGGGCTCTTTACAGATTATTGGTTCGAGTTTTGCAAAACTATTGTGGATTTCCTTATAATTTTCCAAAATATTAGGATTAATCGAGGTCTGCACAACTTATCTAAACATCTATGGTTTAAAAAAAGTTGCAAATGTTGTTCGATTCCAGACTAAGAGTAATGTCTATTGTATATCTGTAAATGTTATTAGTTCCACATCATCACTTCACTAATAACATGAATACAATCATTTTGACATTTGCAGATAATATACTGTTAAATTAAAGTCGTATATAAAAAATACCAATATGGTTGGATTGTGTCTTTTGATCAGACAACTTTATTCCATGAATGAGTATATACTTTCGTTTACCCTTTAAGTTACATAGGTGATATGCAGCATCCATATCTTAACAAAGGAATTTCTGTTGTGCATATAAAAAGATTGTGTAGCTTGCCTACATGGTTATGTACAAACTTTTTCTCGGACGGCAAACATGTTTCAATATCTTTTTGAACAAGTCATCAGCAAACTCATTATTAATATACACATTCAAACATCAATAAGTAACGTCACAATCCCTTCATTTAAAAAAATGATCTGTTCAATTAAATACAACATTACTAGTTTTCATCATCAACATTTTTTATGGCCGGCATTTTTGTTCTACCTAATTAATAAAAATCACATAAAATATTATCATTTATAAAATATAGATAACTATAATAAGTCTTTTATTCAATAAATATAATAAGAAAAAAAAATAGAGTAACTTACGTTTTTGGTCCTCGTGGTCTGTTAAAAATTACGATTTTCGTCTTTATATTTTAAAAATTACAATTTACGTCTCTATGGTTTGTAAATCTTTGTTATTTCCTTCCCTGAACCTAACTCCTCCCTTTTAAGTATAAGGGACCAAAAAAACAAAGAATTATAAACTACATAAACCAAACCAATAATAAATTATAAGGATGAAAATAGTAATAAACTATAAATCATAATTACAAATTTTAAACCACAAAGACAGAAAACTGTAATTAATACAAATCATAAGGACTAAAATCGTAATTTACTCTAAAAGGAATATTTAGTCTAAATATACAATGGATTGGAATTCATAGAATTTGAAGGATATAAATCCATAGTCAAGACAAATTGTTTCAAACCTTATCCACATGTCTCCAAAGTCAAAGGAGCAACCTTTGAAACATTTTAGCATGTTTCTTGTATCTCATTTTTATTCTTCCTTTTTAAGTTTTGGTGAAGAAATTGATACGAAAACAAAAGAAGAGTTTGTGATTTATAGATACAACAATAATTAGGTTGCATAAAAACCTAACAACATATTCAACTGCAAACAAATTCAATTGCAGATAATTTAACAACTCGTCAAACTGTTAAACAGTTAATTAATAGAGTTGAAATTGGGTTTGATGTAAATCAACATAACCTAACCTGTCAACTCGTTGCTAATATATATTTTTGTTTATTTATATATATATATATATATATATATATATCGTTGCTAATATATATTTTTGTTTATTTATATATATATATATATATATATATATATATTGTAACTTATATATATTTTTTTTTATATATATATATATATATATATATATATATATATATATCGTTGCTAATATATATTTTTGTTTATTTATATATATATATATATATAGAGAGAGAGAGAGAGAGAGAGAGAGGTTGGTTATTATACAACCATTGACATTTGTGCAACCAATACAACTCAATCTCAACCGTCCATTTCATTTGATTAATATGTGATTTTATAGAAGTTTTGATTATTTCCTAATATAAAGTATTGATCATAATTAATGAATCATATTCATTTTTCATAAATATTTAAATCATAATAAATGAACTCTCATCATTTCCATAAATATCTCAATTTATTGGGTTGCATTGATTGTACAAATGTGATGAGTTGTATTTGAAACAAACTATATATATATATATATATATATATATAT
>NC_037528.1:8298545-8300108 GCF_001531365.2 Cynara cardunculus var. scolymus
TATATATATATATATATATATATATATATATTGTCTAAACGTCATGCTTGTTTTTGGTTATTTTTAGAGCAACATTTTCTTTATTTTTGACCTAATTCTTTGTCTGTTATTATATGCAATAAATTTAATGACAGCAAAAGAAATTGATTAAGTAATGCATAGAACTGTGTCAAACTAAGCAATATATTATATATAATTGTACACATATATCTCTAATATATTATATATAATTGTACACATATATCTCTAATATATTATATATAATTGTACACATATATCTCTTGGTTGGGTGAAGGCAACAAACATGAGTGTTGGTATTTAAACATATTTTCATTTTCCGTAAGCACCATTTGCTAGCTTCTTGTATGTAGTTGTGTTTCAATAACTATATATCACCTATTTGTTATATGTATAGAATTAAACCGAGTAATGGACAATACTTTTACGTCACCAAAAATCAAAGACGCATACTTATCTAACAGAATTATGACACCTCGTTGATCCTAAGGTGGCGTTTGTTTTTTAAGAAGTGCTGAAATTTGATTTCACTTTTCATTTATAAGATGTGGTCTTGAAGTCTGAAATCTGGATCAGTAAGATTGTTTGTTTTTACGTCTGAAATCTAAAATCTGAATCGGTCAAACTAGTACAAAAATATAAAAGATAAATAGTTGTTGTTAACAAATATCTTCAGACCCCCAAAATATGAACCATTTGATATAGGGTGGATTATGATTAAGAGGTATTAAGAGATACAGTTGTCATTTAAAATTTCAAAGGACATTTAGAGATTTTAAATTCTTATTTGGAAAATAAAACAAACACTCTCTTATTATTCAAACGTCTGAACAAATCAGATTTCAGAGGTATTAAGAGGTAATTTTAAAAATATTTTTTTTGAGGGATTTGAATTTCATGAAATGATTTGGATTTAGATTATAATAGATTTGAAATCATTGGTGTGTTTGGTTTGTAGGATTTGAAATTAAATTGGATTCCATTATTTATAAGTAATTTATAAAATAATTAAATTGTATTTTTATTAATCGATTATTACAAAACACGTGTTTGTATAACCTTATTTCATAAAATCCTACAAAATTCCAAGCACCCCCTGAGTTTTCAAAATCCTTATGTTTGTAGATCCGAACAATTCAACAAAACAAATATGGATTTGAAATCCAAATCCCCAAATTCCGTTCTATTAATCAAACGGGACGTAAGAGTTGGTTTGGGATTCTTTTCAAGCCACGGTACGTTTCAAAGCAAAATACATACCTAAAAATAGAATATGAAAACTGGACTTATTAAAATTTAGATTTATTTTCAAATAACTAAATTTAAGTAAATAGAAATTTAGTTATTTGTATTTACTAGAAGGGTACTTGCGCAATGCAGCGAGATGCATCTCGATTTTAATGTTATATTTTATTTTTTGTCTCTGTCAATGTTATAATACGATTTTATGTGTTTTTAAGAAAACAATAAAGATTTTTTTGAATAAAATATAAATTTGAAGATATCATAAAAATTTAAAATATATATATATATATATATATATAT
>NC_037528.1:8300353-8310154 GCF_001531365.2 Cynara cardunculus var. scolymus
TTTTTATCAAATACTTTATAATATAGTATAGATTATTATTATCATTCTATAAAATCAACCAACGTCCCTAAAATTAATAGTCGTTACATATTAAAAAAAAAAAATTAGATGGAAGACTTGTATACTTTTCTCAATAAATTAAAAGGAATTATTTAAAATTAAAATGGACGGAGGAAAAAACAAAAGCCGCATGGTTGGGTTTTTTAAAAAAACTTTGAACTTATTTTATTTACATTTTCCAGATTTATTTTATTATATTCACGATTTTTCATATTTTAAACATAATAATTAATTTACAAAGTCTATGAAATATATTCCTTTTACACAATCTATATTCATTTGGCTTAAATTAATTACAACTATCCTTAGATCTTCTACACTCTTCTAGAGTATTCTCCTATAAAATATTCTTTTGCTTAAGTTATACTAGAAGGTATTCGTACAATGCAACGAGATAAATCTTTATTTTAGTGTTTAGTTTTTATTCAGTCTCTATCGATATAATACGATTTTATGTGGTTTTGAGAAATGATAATGTTTTTATTTTTAAATGAAGTATAAATTTGAAAATAGCATAAAATTTTGAAAAAATAAATAAATCGATATTAGTATCAAATTAACTATTTAATAATTCTCCTTTTTTTGGTGTAATTTCTTTAATTCAATTTTTTATTATACGTTAATTTAGATTTAATAACAAAATATTTTTTTTGGTTTTTTTATAAAAAAAATAATTAAATATTATGTTAAAACTCAATGATTATCTTAATTATAATTAGATTTTCTATATTTAAAATGAATGTTTATCTTGTATTTGATAATGTTTATTTGCAGTTTGTTAAACGAATTTAAAAATAGAGCTTTAATAAGTTGTACTTATGCAAAATTACTTGTAATCKTGAATTTTAAGTAATATGCATCAATAAACAATACTTCATGTATAAAAAATGGTTTTTAAGAGTTTTTGTCAAATGCTTTATAATATAGTATATATATTAACAAAATAATAGAGTAAATTACAAAATTGTCCATGTGATTTTTTACCGTCGCTCTGCTTTTTAGTCCTAACTTTTTTAAAATTACAAGGACCGTAATTTAAGTGTTTATTACGTTATGGAAATCGTCTATGCCCGTTAATCCATTTTTTTGCAAACAGCGGAAATACCCCTCACGGGTGAATCGCGTGTGACGAGATAAGGTTGTGGATGTTAATGTTAGACATGAACTTTATAATGAAATACAAATTTCAATGTCTGAATCTGTAATTTTCAATAATTATAGATCAAAACCGAAGTTTTTAACTAACCCTAAGGACGATTTTGTAATTTAATCTAAATATATAACTTTACAAGATCTTCTAGAAAATTGGCATTTAAACAAGTTTTGAATTTCAAATTTTATCAACTTGTTTACAAGAATTAGGTAAATAGTTTGGCTGGCGATGCATTTATAGTCATTCACTGAACGATATAAAAGTGATATTTAAGACGTGCAAAACACTTTAAATGCAATACATGATCGAGATATATCAAACTCATTAAAGATCAGTTAAATAAAGTTACAATTGAATCAAGCCTAATAATAATAATGATAATAGGTTGAGTATTGCACATAGACAACTACAAAATTAGACTTAAATTTGGTATTATTACGATCTTGGAATGACGTCATGGACCATTATTTATCTGGATTGACAGTGACGAATCTATAACCTCCAGTGGCCGAGACACACATTGAGCGATGGAGACCAAAGATGTAGACATGAGTGGATTTTGGGGGGGGGGGGGTAATTATATTTCAAGGACAAACTTTGTTAGGGTTGAAGTGATTAGGAACACTATTCCTTGCTCTCTTAACGTATTCACCTATGCAATATATGAATGGGGATATTCTTGAAACTGAAGCATATTCTTTATAGTACTTGCACCAATGTTCAATCTCTCTCTCTCACACACACACACACACATGCACAGACTCACAGTGTATAAGTTAAGAGTAAAATAGTAAAAAATGAAAAGATTAAGTAACTATTCATCTGTATAGTATACACATATACATAGAAACTATAAATATTTTTAATTCCTTGTATGCGCGCACACACACACACACACACACATATATATATATATATATGTGTGTGTGTGTGTATACCGTACAAATGAATGATTATTGGGATTATCCTTAATTTTTTAGTTTTTTTTTTTATTTTTGGAGTTTTTCATTGAACCTCACTATGTATAGGGCGTATTCAAATAAGAACCTAAAATATTGTGATAATCATAATAGCTTGTACATTAAACTATTATTTTACATGTTTCTCTTTCATCAAATGACATTTAAGGTATTAATTAACACATATTTGTTTCATTGCATGAAACTTTTTATATCTATTTACTCAAGACAAACACGTAAAATTGTTTTACATTGTGAAATAATCATACTATAAAATAAAATATATGTTAATCAATACATTAAATCTTTGTCTTAGACGAAATTTTTGTATGCAAAATGACACATAATGCATAGATTATCATAATTATCACAATATTTGAGGTTCTCGTTAGATTACCCTATGTGTGTACAGGGACTAGTTCAAATAAAAACCAATTTTTCATTCTAAACCAAGGGACAAATTTTGGCCATTGATCAAATACATAAAACTAATTAATGGTTAATTAAGAAGTGATTAGGGGCAATAATAGAAGTTTGAATCTCACGCCTACCTTATTTGATTTTGTATTTTCTTTTTTAATTAAAAAAACTTTTATCCTTTTATTTTTTAAACTAAATTATCTTTAAAATAATTAATATTGTAATCAAACAAATTACATAAAAAAAACGAGCATTTCATTCTTTTTTACTTGACATTCATCTCGATATGGTTTTTTGTTTTAGCCATTTTTTATGCGAAATGATATATCTGTGTAATATTCATAATGGATATTTTATGCATGTTCTGATGTTTACAACAACTATTTAATATTTCATACATTAGTATGATATTTGCAATGAATATACAACTCAATATAACATTCATCATGAATTGTTATGTATTTTCATCTACATTCAACAAATAGTCATTATTCATACATCACTATGACATTCATCATTAATATATGAATTTTCACTATAAAATTCATCATGAATATTCATGTATGTTCACATGTATACAAAAGCTCTTCAATATTCATACATGAATACATGTTTTCACTATAACATTCATCATGAACATTCATGTACGTTCACATGTATACAAAACCTCTTCAATATCCATACATGAGTAGGATATTCATCATGAATATCCGTTTTCACTATAACATTCATCATGAATATATACATGTTCACGTATGTACAATAACCCTTCAGTATTCGTATGTCGATACGATATTCATCATTAATATAAGTTTTCACTGTAACACTTATCAAGATTATACCTACTATTCATCATGAATATTTATATAGGTTCATATATATGCAACAACTTCTCAGTATTCATAAATCAACATAATATTCATCATAAATATACATTTTTATTATAACATTCATCACAAATTTTCTTCTAAAACACAATTCATAAATAAACATACAATTAAATCTGTATGCAAATAGGTTTTATCCTATAATGGATCATGAGGGGCCAAGATACCTTCTGGAATTCTACACAAAAAGTCATGCTTCATGACAAGCAACAAATACACTTATTTTTTTTTATATAATTATTTATTCATAAATTAAATAAATAAAACAAATAAAGACAAAACTAAATTTGTTTAAAAATAAATCAGCAGAACGTTTGTACCCACGGCTTTAATTTCCACCACACTCATGCTGACGTTGGATACGACAAGGCCAGGGACCCACATCCTCATGCTGACGTGGGAAACGACAATTGCCTTTCTCCACCTACTACGTCTTCTCTTTTCTATTTCTACTACTAATCCAATATTTTTTTTTTTTTTTTTTTTATATTTAACCCGTTTTGTTAGGGAATTCATTATTCTTCTTTTTCAATATTCATTCAATATTTTTTTTTCTTAAAAATATCAATATACTTTTACTTTTCCATCATTAATTACTTCCGNCCAGGGACCCACATCCTCATGCTGACGTGGGAAACGACAATTGCCTTTCTCCACCTACTACGTCTTCTCTTTTCTATTTCTACTACTAATCCAATTTTTTTTTTTTTTTTTTTTTGGAAATTAGTATCAATATTTAATGGAATTCATTATTCTTCTTTTTCAATATTCATTCAATATTTTTTTTTCTTAAAAATATCAATATACTTTTACTTTTCCATCATTAATTACTTCCGTCACTTTCGACGGAGTTTTAATGGAATTTGATTTTTGGGTCTAAGAATATGATATCTGATTTAATCGATTCGTGTTTTTTCTCGTAAAACCCGAACCTTTTTCATACATAATCTGGGTGGCTGGATACCCACCCGTTAAATCAATTTAAATGTAGTAATAAATGTCATGTATGTGATAAACTAAAACAATGATGATGCATGTCATGCATCATGTGAGTTAAGCCATACATACATGAAGCAGATGGAAGGTGTGATTACATAGTCAGAGCTGAGTCAGATGTATTGGAAGGTCAAACTCAATACCCCACCTCAAGCTACCTGTAATATGTTGGTCAAGTGTCTGCAATCACCAAGACATCTATATTCCACCGTCAGTTATATACAAAAATATACATTAACGCACGTTCGGTGCTTAATGGATTCAGTTACGATCATAATTCATTCTTAAATCAATCTTAACCGAAAAGAACCATCAGATGTCAGTCAATCGCGAATTCTATATCATATGTTTGGATTTTTGTAACCTAATTTCTCCTAAATTAAGTGTTAGGTATTTCTTGTTTAAAGTGAATTTGTACTGGCTAGGCATACAATCCAAACTATTTTGTCGGTTTTCGTTTGGAGAGGTTATGTCTTATATATATAGTTTCGACCGTTGGTCCGACTTTGTCTTCATGTTTGAACCTTGTCTTTGTATGGATATTCGGATTATCATCTTTCTTTATTTAAATTCTCGTATTTCACGACGATTTGGCATATGGTTACGTCTAGGTCGGACCGACCCAATACTTTGAGTTAGATAATCATCGTACACGACCTTCTTTTCTCGTCCAACACATGTCATCGGGAAAAACAAAGTTTTGCTTTCCAATATAATAATTGATCTGATAATCAGTACTAAATCGGTCTATAATAAGATTGAATAAAATGAACTTTAACCAAATTCTTTAATCCCCGAACAACTTTAACACGTATATAGAATTTTAATTATGTGTGAATGATGTAATACTTATAATTAAAAGCAACCTTATTAACTGACAATTCAATATTTTGGATTATTCGGGAATTATTATTCAAAAACTATAAACCCATAATTATTATTAAATTCCATTTGAAGTGAATGTGTAGACATGACAAAACATTCATATGTGGTTGAGGATGAAAGTGTAGCCACGATCATGAACTTATTATGTGGTACAATGCATCATGTCGATGACTTGATGTAGTTGAGTGAAGGGTGGGATCTCTCTTGTCTATGTCGATCAGTATTATTTAAAACAAAGAAGCAGTGATAAAGAAAAAGAATGTTAGAACCATAAATAAAAAGATATGAAATATTAGCTTAAATAAATATCTAAATAGTTTCCTACTTGATTACTTTGGAATTATACCTTGTATAAAACATATATAGACATGTTTTATTTTAGTATACAACAATTTTATTTGTTTTACATGTTAAATAATTATGTATATTTTACTACTGTTTCAAATGTAAAACTGGTTTCAAATAATTATGTATGTTAATAAATTATACATCCATTCATATTTATATTTACTTCAATTTTTTTAGGGTTAAATTAATGCATGAAATAGTAACATACTTTTATAAATTTTTTTATTATAACATTCTAGTTTTGTTTTCTTTATTACAGCAAAATTATTTTTTATTAAGGTATTGCACTTTAAAAAATCTACACATTATATCAACGGGTAACCTGTTACCTTTTAAATAAGTTAACACCTTGACTATTTTTTGCTTGTGTGGCTTTAATGAGGTGATGTGAATGACACATCATTTTAATGACTTAATTAAAATAAAAACATCTTTCAAATTATTATTAGTAATTTGAAAATTTTCATTACTATGATTTAAAAAAATATTTACTTTTTTTTGTCTTTTTCTTATTAAGTTGCATGCAAATTAAATATTCTAGAGTAAAATATTTTTTAAATAAATATGCTACATTATTTTCGAGATATATTTTGTTTGTAAGAAATGTAACACTTCTTATTTTATTTTTTTTTGTTAAAAAAATACATATATTTTAAAGTTCTTTCTAAAATGTTAACGAAATGAATTGTGTACTACAATTTTTTAATATTGTTATATTAATAAATAATTCAATAAATCTAATTAATTTTATGTAAAAGTTTTTGAATAAATATAATAATTTTTTAAAAGAAATAATTTTTTTGGTAAAAAAAAATTCTTATTTTTTTTTTCAAAAAACACATATTTTTTTTTACTTATATTAGCGATATAAGTTATCTCTACTAGTTTTATTAATACTGGTATATTAATGAATAATTTAGAATTTTCTTAATTCATTTAATATATTTATTAAATAACATATAAAATATCTAAATATTAAAATTACAATGTTGTAATAAAAAAGTCATATCATTATATCACGTGGACAATGAGGTGTCATGATAACCTAGTATAATGGATAAATTTAAATCAAAAAGTGACCCAATGCTATAATGGATAAATTTTTCAAAGTACAATGTTTTAATAAAAAATAGTTTGAAAGTACATTGTTGTAATAAGAAAAACTGAAAGTATAATATTATAATAACGAAATTTATAAAAGTAGATTGTTATTTTATGAATTTTGCCCTTTTTTTTATATCTAAAATGTAATATTATTCCCATCTGAGCAAGACCACTTTTCAAGTCAAATGAAAATTATTTATGGTCTACCGATGTAATTTTTGTCAGTATTCGTTACAATATTTTCCAAAATTGCGACTAAAAGTCAAAACAAAAAATCATTAAATTCTTTAGATATTTTTTCTGATAAAAGATAATGCAAACTTTAGTCAAAAAAGTGAAGATTGACAAAGAAGGTGAATAGAAATCGATGAAAATCAAAAATGAAATAAAATGGTTTAAATTTCACAAAGAAAACGTTATTATCACCCTGAATAATTAGTCGTCCACCAACCATTGTCTAAGGTATCTGCACCATGACCCACAATAGTTTTTCACCTTTGTTGGTTTTTGAGTTATTTCATAAAATTGTCGGTTAAAATGTATTCAGATTAAATTGTAGAACTGGTTTTAAACGGGCCTATGATAAATAAAAAATATGTAGTTGTCAAAAATTACGAGACATTATAATTTGAAAAACTATCGTGTTTGGGATATTCTATTTAGTAAACGTTTGGTTCAAAGGATTCTGAATGAATTGGAATGATCAATTTTGTTGACCAAATTTTATTCAGACATTTGGCTTACATGTGGAATAAAATTGAATTTCACAATTCCATCATGGATAGATTTGGTCATTTCATCACAACTGAAAAAAAATTTAATTCCATTCAATCTCATTTTCTCAAAATAACAAAATTATCCTAATCTTCCCTACTTGATTTACTTAGACCCGCATGAACCACTGCTGGCCACCATACTTTTGAACCTTTACCGATCACCACCAATCTGAACCACCGTCAACTACAACCGATATGAACCTCCATCGACTATCACCGATCTGATGTTATTATTATTTAATCATATATGATACACATGTGATACTAAATCAGAGACGCATGCGATTTTCGATGCAATATTGGTTGCGGGCCAAGTTTCCCTTACACCACTAAGCTCTCTCACATGTATGATATTATAATCCATCAAGACCATCACATGTGATGCTAAATCATAAATGCAGACAACCTTTGGCACGAGTTAAGTCGTAGAACACGTCGTCTGCATATCACAAGTCCCCTCACGCGTATTATACAACACTACACTAGGGAGATTCGTGCTCCTCCCCGAGAAGCACTCTCTGTCACGTATGATAAGGGTGTTCTTGTATTCTCGTAAAAAGGAGGTGTTCTCATTTGAACCTCCACCTATATATATATATATATATATATATATATATATATATATATAGGGGCACGTTCAAATGAAAACCATGCATTTCTAAGAAACCGTGTAAACTAATTTCGACCAATAGGAAAATTCCATTTTTTTAATTAAATTTAATCAGTCATTTACAATATTTTTTATTAAATATGAAATTATTAATAAATCTTAATTAAGGAACGTAATAAAGAAAATTTTATAAATGTTAACATTTAAATATTTAATTATATTATAATATTAAAAAATTGAACTTAATATATTGTGATGCGATTGAATCTGCTGGTGAATCTTGAAGATTGTAAGACATAATAGAATGAATTCATCAAATCGGGATTGAAATAAAAAAATTAATGTACATGAAACATGTTTCATGAAGGTGAAACTGGTTCATGTCGTAACATGTCGTAATTGAACAATGAGTAGTGAATTGGTTTCATGGAGAACCCCGTTTCATTGATGGTGTAGTTGATCTATTTAGTAGGTGAAATGGAAAATGAAACGGGTACATAATGTATTTGGTTCGTCATGAAATAATTGCATGATGAAACGGATACATGATGAATCTGGTCAAGAATCTTGAAGATTGTAATCTGCTCCAAAATCTTGAAGCTTGTAAAGCTTAAAGGAGTGAATTCATCAAATAAGGAGTGAAATAAGAAAATTAATTTATATGAAACAGGTTTCATGAAGGTGAAACTGGTTCATGACGTAATTGAACAATGAGTAGTGAAACGAGTGCATAATGTATTTGGTTCGTCTTGAAATAATTACATGATGAATCTGCTCCAGAGTCTTGAAGATTGTAAGGCTTAAATGAATGAATTCATCAAATCATAAGAGAAATAAAAAAATTAATGTAAATGAAACATGTTTCATGAAGATGAAACTGGTTCATGGGATGTTAGAGAATATGTATTTTGTTTACAATTTTGCCCTTATTGTTGATATAGAAATAATATATATATATATATATATATATTTAATTTCTTAAAATAAATTAAACTAATCTTGACCATCAATCAAAAAAATGAATGGATGAGATTGGTTTACACGATTGACACAAATGGAGGTGGTTTTCATTTGATCGCTCATATATATATATATATATATATTATATTACATAATACACTAGTTGTGTATCTGCGCAATGCGGCGAGAGCCATGAACTTTAACGATTTTGAAATTCCACTGGTTTTATAAGATAAGATTTAACGATGATATATGTTACACTTAGTCTTTACATATTAATACAATTTGAATAAATAAGAGTTATGGTTCCAATTACAGACTATCGATGAAAAAATTGTATGACAGTTTAAAATCCAATATATTTAAAATCCAACATATTTAAACGACTCCACAAATGTATTTGATTTACACCAAGAGCAAAGAACCAAGAAACTTGAGTTTTAAGATAAACACTCAAACCAATAAAGAAAACTACAAATTTGACAGATCATAAGTTATGAAAAGACAAAAAAAGATGGGTTTTAGAATGAAACTTCAACTGCTTACCCTCTTTCTTGTCCAGAAACTCAAATTAAGGTTGAATTAATATATGTATATATAAATTTCAAGAAAACCCAAGAACATATTAATTCAAAACATATTA
>NC_037528.1:8310214-8313019 GCF_001531365.2 Cynara cardunculus var. scolymus
AATAATATAATTAAGTCAAAAACTATTCAATATTGGACTCATTTCGAAGGTATAAACGAGACGATTATAATGGTGTAACTTGTTAAAATAAAAATGTATTTTTTAAAYMTKWTTTAATTGATATACGATTATGTATGTTAATTTGATAAATGTTTAAAATGAAACATTTAAAAGTAAATGATGTAAAATAAATTAGTTAATTAATTATAGGAGTATAAAGTGTAAATTTAAAATTATAATCTTAAAAAAATCGGTTGTGAGAAGGTGAGTATATGTGAGGGGGTGAGTATATGTGAGGAGAGGAGGGGGTGAAAAGTGAAAAAGTGAGTATAAAAGGTATTTTGGACATTTAGTATTTTAAGAATTTAAGACTTTTGTTAAATTTGCTTAATAAAATAGTATAGATATAGATAATAGGTTAGGAAGTGTTAGAGTATTGAGTATTAAATATTGAAGAAAACAAAGAAGGCTTTTGGGGTACTACTCTTTGATAAAGTTCCATATATGTATGAGGCGGTGAAGTAGGTTGGAGTTGGACAATCTCCTTTCAGAATAAGTAATTTTAAGAAATAAGCCGAAATGTGGTACCACAAACAATTTGATTTTAGATGTCCCAATAACCTGGAATTCCACCTACTTCATGTGGGAAACATGGCCTTAAGAACATGGGTTTGGGGCTGCCAACATCACTTCATCGGAAGTTTGCCCACTTCGATTTATCGAACCGTAAATCAAAAACCGAATAATCCGGAACTGACTAAACTGAGCTTTACTCGGTTTGGTTATCAGTTAAGTGGAAAAACCGAATTAACCGAAGACCGATTTAACTGATCGAATTACACCGCTACCGCTACTTATATTTACGGAAATTTGTATGAATAGTCAAAGTCATAGGTGGTTTCACTTTTTAACTATTTTACAACTTAAATTTATTTTTTAGCTAACCCTTACGTAGAAGACTTAGACATATACGTAAAATTTGGTTTTCGACAAATAAATAAAAAAGAATCCTTATGTATAAAGTGAAATCCTTACGCATAATCTACTTTCTACGTAATGATTCCACTTTTTGTCTAAAATTATTTCCAACCCAACACTAAAACACTAAAAAAATGCAGGTCGAGAATGTTGGTCTTTATATTTTGAGGTCCATAAAGTATGCTTCTAAAAATACATATTTATATTTTATTCAACTTTTCTAATTATATATAAAGATTAATAGTTTAATACATTAATAAAATAGTATAATAGTAATTACATATATTATTTTATTATTAAAAATGTTTTTAGTGTTAAGTGACAACAATTTTTAGTGTATGGTAGGTGTTGGGGTTTTTTAGTGTTTAGGTAGCGTTTGGTACGCAGACTAGACGGGACAGGACGGGACAGAACGGGACGGGACAAGACTAATTGTCTGTCCTATGTTTGGTACGACTAGGACAGAACAGAACAAAACTGTTAAAATGACCATATTACCCTTAAATGTTGTTCAATGTTATTTTATATCAATGTTATTTTAAATCATTGTTACATTGGGCTACCCATAGTAATCATCCAAATAACGAACAAAAGCTAAAAGTACAAACAAGCTTCAACATGCCGATTTTTTTTTATCAAAAGTTAAATAAGAAATTATTGAGAAGTTAAATCAGAATTAAGCAATTTAAGTCACAAAGTTAAAATCCTTTACAATTTCAAGAAGATTGAATTGGCATTTTGGCAGCGTCATTGACTAACAAGAATAACTGATGATTCAATCAAAAAAACTTCAGGAAAGACAAGAAGAAAAGTCAAAAATAAAAGGGTAACATAGTCATTTTATATTTAGCCCCATATTGTTCCACCTTTTTTGGTGGAACAAAAATTATCAAGTTTTGTCCCATGAAATTTAAAAATAGTCTCATCTTGTCCTATGCATTTTCTGTCCATGACATGCCAAACATGAGACTATTTTTTTTTGTTCCGTCCCGTCACATGTCGTCTGCATACCAAACGCACCCTTAAGGGACACAATTTTTAGTGTTTTTAGTATGATTCCACTTTTTATGCGATAATTTTTTTTTTGCCCTAAAACTAATCATTATACATATGTGTAAGACTTCTGCTTAAAGATTGACTAAAAAGTGAATTTGATTCACATGATTGCTAAAAAATAAAACTCTATTTATTAATTGACTATTTCTGAAAAGTTTCCCTTATATTTATCACCATTTCTCATTACGATGAAACATATTAACTATGTAAGAGGCTGTTTGGCAGTTGCAGAATGATTAAGAGACTCTCATGATATAATACAAACAGAAATGTAATTGTTCGATAATTGTTTACGATGTAATTTAGGTGCTAAATGGTTAAGGGGAATCATGATACAAAATCAATCAGAAGATTTTAGAACCATTAAGAGACAGATCTTTTTTTTGTCAAACAAGATTCACCTCTTAACGATTCAGATATTGTCTCTTAATGAAACTATGAAGAGGTAAATAAACAACCCCTAATTGATGATTAAATATCCTATTCTTATTCTATGAAACATTTTTTAAGAATTTTAATTAAGTTACTTTAAATATTTATCCAAATAAGTCCTGATACAAACCAATTTTAATCGTTTATATAACCAAGTGAATTTTTAATATTATATTATTTGGGTTATGAATAACAATAATCATAATAGAAAACTCAATAATATCATATATATATATATATATATATATATATATATATATATACTAGAAGCGTACTCGCGTAATGCAGCGAGATACATCGTGATTTTAATATTTTATTTTATTATTTATCTCAGTCGAT
>NC_037528.1:8314878-8321953 GCF_001531365.2 Cynara cardunculus var. scolymus
ATTTTAAAAGTTTTTAAGAGTTTTAAGAATTTTTAAGAGTTTTAACCAAATGTTTTATAAGATAGTATATATATAATAGTTTTTTGATATAAAATTTATTGAAATTACATGTTTTTATATTTAAATATCTCCGTTGTTTTAAAGTAAGTATATCATGAATTGATGGAGCATGATTTGGTCTGAAAAAGTATGGAACCGATGGATAAGGGGTATGTGTGAAAAGACAAACAAGTCCTTCTCATTACCACATCGTAATCCAGCGCTTTAAATGACAAATGACATTGCTACCCGACAAAACACTTACGCAAGCAATTGCGTATTTTAAATTATCCTCTTCAATTATTCCCTTTTAAAATAAGAAAAAGTTCAAAAAAACCCAATGGACTTTATTGTTTGGAACGATTAAATCCTTGAACAATTTTTTGGAACAAATAAACCCTAAGATTTTTTAAAACCTGTTAAATAAGTCCTTGGACTTTACAAAACCTGTTAAATAAGTCCTTGGACTTTCTAAAATATGTTAAATACATTTTGTTAGTGAAAAAGGTTTGAAAACACAATGGATTTTCATATTTTGAACGATCAAGTTCATAAATATTTTTTGAACGAAAAAAGTACTTACATTAAAAAAAACAAATATACCATTCTCATTACTATTCGTAAAATATACAAAAAATGAAACCAAAGCATAATAATCTGCATACACATTTTGGACATAATTTTACCAAAAGTTAAACGAAAATATATACCAAAAGTTGAATCAAAGTATGTAATAAAAGTTGAACCAAAGTATGTAACAAAAGTTGCGCAAAGAATATACTAACAATTGCGCCAAATATACCAAAAGTTGTGCCAAAAAATACCAACAATTGCGCCAAATATACCAAAAGTTACGCCAAAATATACCAAAAGTTGCAAAGTCCAAGGGTTTATTTGCTCCAAAAAATTGTCCAAGGGTTTAATCGTTACAAACAATAAAGTCCATTGGGTTATTTAACAGATTTTAGAAAGTCCAAGGGTTTATTTGTTCCAAAAACTTGTCCAAGGGTTTAATCGTTCCAAACAGTAAAGTCCATTGGGTTATTTAACAGATTTTAGAAAGTCCAAGGGTTTATTTGTTCCAAAAAATTGTCCAAGGGTTTAATCGTTCCAAACAGTAAAGTCCATTGGGTTATTTAACAGATTTTAGAAAGTCCAAGGGTTTATTTGTTCCAAAAAATTGTCCAAGGGTTTAATCGTTCCAAACAGTAAAGTCCATTGGGTTTTTTTGAACTTTTCCCTTTAAAATAATCTATTTTACAAGTAAAAGTTTAAATAAAAATGTTAAATCCCCTAAAAAAATAAAAGAAATGTTTATGTATGGATTTACCCAAAATATATATTTTAAGATTCATATATGAAATGACGCATGCTACAGATTATTCATATGACTTCATATATGTATCCAGGGCCGTTCCTGACTTTCTGGGGGAGGGCGGCACAAACGCACGTCCAAAGCCCAAAAACATTTAATAATGTCTCTTATATATGTTATGTTCCATAAACTTTTAATCTTTACATCTTATTTTAGTTGAGCAAAAAAATAAGAAAAATAAATTTAAATATTTTCCTCAATTGTTTGACTTATGCATCTTTCATTGGGATTCCACCACACCACAAGATTTTATTTAAGTGTTTAAACAATCATTTGTTGAGCTTGCATATTATATGTTTATTTCATTATTTATTCTTATTGAATCTCAATGGATCATCTTTTATTTCATATTTTTATTGATCATCATTTGTCTACTTGTATAGAAAACCTTGATAATTTTCTTTATTATTGATCTCTCATTGATCCTCGTGACTACTTCATTCATACAAATTCTCTTTTTGTATCAAAATAACACATATTTTTTGTTATTAAGTTTTTTTCCTCAGTAAATTATTAGCATTTCTTGTACTCAATTATATACTAATGAAAAACGTTTGTTGAATTTTTTTTTCCGTACTTACTGAGGGTCAGTACAAGAAAAGTGAGATTTGACGATGCATCTTTAGGAATGACATGTTTCTGCCACAAGTTATAACGACGACACGTTGTTGTTATATACTATTTCTGATGATAAATGAACTTTTAGCGATGATAAAAGTTGTTGTCTTGTTTGTACGTTCGTCCAAGGCCTATAAAATGTCAGGAACAGGCCTATATGCATCTTCAACTAATCTTTTTTAATGATTCATATATCAACTTTTTTTAACCTTTCCTTCTTACATTTAAAATGACATTTCTTAGTTTAAACGACTCCTGTATTTCAAAAAAGTAAAACTCTTAAACACACCACTGGTATTAGTAAGACTTGAATCATTGACCTTTAAGAATGTTATAATTTGAATATTTTACTAATAAAAATGGTTCTAATTTTTTTACGCGATATCAGATATTTTTAAGTATTTGTTACTTGATATTTGTAATTTTGATTTTAATTTTAATTTTTGTACTTTCTATTGATAAAAGATATAACAAATATTTAATTGATTGATGTACCTAAATAACTTTCGGAACTTTAGGCCTTCTTTTTTGTACCGCCTTAAATCATATCTTCTCATAAACGATCCAAAAGCATCCATGCGGCAACATCTATGACCATACAAACTTCACAACTTGTCTCATCAACATTTTCAACCATCATATTCAGAGTCGCTTGTACAACACACACCACCATGTGACCTGGTCTTCAAGTCTTTGACCCTCATCATTGATCTCGTTTACCAACGTCTTCAATTGTAGTAATCTTGTTGGTAACTTGTTAAGTTATTCGGCCTTTTCAGTTTTCTTAAAATCTTGATTTGTTTTCAGAATCCTATATCTCGAATAAGTATGGGATCATGACAACTTTGCAACAACAGTACGAGATACATGGTTGTGGTTGGATGATGAGATGTCGTAACTGAACATTTTTTATTTAATTCCTGATTTATAATTAATTTTAAATCATAAACAAGTGCTATATTTTTTTAACAACGTTAAAATCTAGAATTTATTGTGATTATATTTATATGGAATAAACTAATTTGCATTTGCCTTTTCCCCTTTCTTTTAATTCAAATCCAACTTGAATTCCACACAAGGACGCAATTGTTGAATGATTGATCGCGTTACTGGTTACTCTCGGCAATAAAATCATCTTTTTTAAAAATAAAAAATAATAAAATTCTGAAAAGAGTGTTGATGTTGAAACTTTGGACATCCAATGTCAAAAGTAAAAGTGTCTACTGATGCTTAAAATAACTATTTTGACCGGTTGATTTTACCTCTTAGTCACTTCTTTATAAGGTTTATCAAAATAGCCCTAAGTTCGTAATTTAACCTTTTTTGTGGACCTGGTGGAAAAATGTTTTTTTTTTCTTTTTTTGCGGACATGGGTAAAAAGTGTAGTTTTTTTTTTTTTTGTCTTTTAGCTGGGTCTTCAATTGTGGGCGTGGGTTTTACGGACCTATAGTTATTTTGATAAACTTGGCAAGAAAATGATTGGGAGGTGAAACCAACCCTAAAAAATGGGTAAAATGGGTCCTCATAATGAGTAATCACATATCAACAAATTTGGTTGATTTATAGTAATTATAAAAATACATTAACAATAGATTAATAAATTTCCATAATCCTTAAAAGTAATCAACAAAAGATTAAAAGAAGTTTGAATTTCCATTCCATAAACAAATAGTTAAAGTTAAAATATTAGATATATATTTTTTTGAAATATATAATATTTATATACGGCAACGTAACAAGTAGACTCATATATTCTTCTCATATTTGGTGAGGTCTGAACCCCTGACATTCTAAGAGCCAAAAGCTACGATACCGCTAGTCATTTCTCTCCTAAAATCACCAACATGTCACTAGGTCTGCAAGTGGTAGGTTTGCAATTTACAGAGAGGTCAAAGTGTAAAAATAGTTTCTAAATCAGGTCTGCAAGTGCAGGGATCAAATCTGTAAATTATTCCTAACACCTTGCATATCTATAACTTGTGAACCTATATCTATTTTACAGATTTTGTCTTGTACTTGCAGACCTAGTTCATATTTTTTTTTTACACTTTGACCCGTTCACAAACTGACGACATTGCAGATCTAGTGACTTTTTGATGATTTTATAAGAGGAATGACTAAGAGATGAAACCATAGGCCGAAAATGGGTATTTTAATTAATTTCTCTTCTTAAAAATCCCTGACTAGAATTACACTGGTGGTCTATGTGGTTTGCTTAAATTTCGGATTTGATTCTTAAAACAAACTATCGACACTGATAGTCTATAACTTTTCAATTTCATAACACTTAAGATCCTTGAAGTAAATACCATCAATTAACAACCATTACCGAGGGACAAATCAATCTTCAAGCAAACATGGATCAAAAATGTAGTTCACTTTAAAATTAATTGTGATTTATATATTTTCAAGGGAAAAAAATTATTAAAAATATTTTAAATACGGTTAACGAAAATATTTTAATTGTTTTATAATTATTTGATAATTTGATTTAATAATTTTTCATAATATTTTAACTTTTAAAACATAATATATTTTTTTTCATAACAAAAAACCAATTTATTTTAACGAACAAATTTTAATATATAACCATCCACATTGTTCAATTTACTATAATACTTCTTAAAATCATTCTATAAAATAATACGACAACTTATTTAAAAAAGGTTTCAAAAAACTTGTTGAAACGCCTAAAAGCGTTTTATAAACCTATTGTAACCTTTTAGATATAACGTTTTATAGTTTAGTCTTATAAACTTAAGTCTTGTGAAACATTTCATACTTCAAATTTATGTAACTACTAATCCGCCAACCCAACCCAATCCAATCTACTTCAATTAGACGATGGTTGGGTTGTACTTTTGAATGAGTTGGGTTGGATTGAGATTTTTCAAAACCGTCATAATTAGGTTAAGTTGTAAAAATGTCATACACTAACAAACCAAGGAACATCAACCAAAAACCGAAAAAAGTTGCATACAATCAACCCAAAAACTTTAAAAAAATCCTCAAAATGATGGCACGTCAAACGACTTTCGAGGGTCTTTAATACAACTTAAAGAGACATCTGCTTGACAAAAATCTTAGACCGACGGTATGTCTTTGATTTAATTAAGACAACATTATATAACTTTATAAACAAAATTCTATTTACAAAAACTATGAATTAGGAAAATACATATCAATTAATTAAGCAAACCATGATATCAATGATGGCCCTTTTCATCAATTAATTAATTTTGTTACTGCAAAATATAATCATAGAAAATGAAATAATCATTTTTATTTATAAATATATGGATAGAGATTGTTAGTGGTGTGAGTGCATTTGCTTTTGGCATTTTGCATCTCATGATTGATATATTTTGTAATTCTCGTCATTTTTAAATTCTTCTTTCGCTTTAAATACTTGTTTGAAACTATTTTTATCAAAATTATATGATGTATGCATCCAATAATTCGTGGAAAACGTTATCAAGATCATGACTTTTTTACTTTTTGAAATTGGGTCGTGTCCAACATTTGATGTTTCGAAAATGTCCAAACGAGAAATGACAAAATAATACCCTTTTTATTAAAGATTTCAAATAAATATGATTAAAACGTGATTAATTAACTATATTTCCTTTACAACTCTTTGACATGTGTTGTGTTACGGGATGGTTGTGGTTGTGGTTGTTGAGTAAACGTTTGAAATTTTAGATGCAAATACCATGGATTTGGAGAGCATTGGAGTTAGAACCTCTTGTTGCTTTGAGGGTATTCCAAACAAACTCTCTTTTTAAACATACGTCCAAATTCATTATACAAAAGAAAGTCAACTTTGTCCCATGATTGTTGGTCAAAGTTGTAAGTTACAATGACTTGTGAACTGTGTTTTTTCCTTCAATTTATTTAAATCATACAAAAAATAAAAAAAGAGTTTCGATTATTGACGTCGAATCTTGTTTTGTTTTACATGGTGCCGGATACGTAGTGTAAATGAGCTAAAAGAGTTGTGATTTTTTTGAACAAAAATGTGGTTGAAACAAGACCGTCATCGAAACATATTTAAATTAGTAATATAAAGGTAAATGTGCTCGTTTTGAATTCGTTGTGACGACCAGAATAACGTATTCAATATTCTTATATTGAGAAAAAGTTGATTGAACTTGAACGATCACTCACAAGCTATGGTAGTGTGTTGGTCTTGAAACATATTTTACATATAAAACCACTCACACACACACATATGGTTGGGTTTCGATGAGAACTCTTCCTTTTAACAAGAACAAATACGGAGTTGTTGATCTCTTTTGGTCCAACTGAGCTTGTTGCACGCGTTTTTTGCAAATGATTAATACTGTTGTCTTTTGGTTTTCTACATTCTAGCACGATCTAATCGATTTTGAAAGCATGTAAAGTTTCGATAATAATTTTCCTATGAAAATGTAGTAGTAAAGGTATGTGGAGTTTAGTAAAGCTATGTGAAATTTAATCAAGGTATGTGCATGTTCAGTGTTTTTCATTTGACGGTATGTGAAGTTTTGACATTTTTCATGTTAAGGTATATTTGTGTGTACAGGTTAAGTTTGTTTTATAATGTTATGATACATACATATTTAGTGTGTTATAAGTTAAAGTATGTAAAGGTTTGTGAAAGTAAGCAACGATATGTACAAGTTCAATATTTTCATATGAAGGTATGTGCAGACCCCGATATCCCTTACAATAATGCCACTAAAATTCCATTTATTTACAAAAATGCTCCATGTCTATAAATGGAAATTCATTAGGGAGATGACAGAATTGGTGTATAACTTAGACCTTGTTTGTCAAACACAAGCTAACTTATTTTTTATGTAGACGTTTGGATGGACATAAGCTAGTTTATTAAAACGTTAGTTAAGTAGCTTGTGAGAAGCTTTTTGTCACTTTTTCTAGTTATAAACTCTCATTAATATTAATTGTTGTTTATTACTATTAATTATAACTAAATAGTAATTACTAATAAATAAGAATTAATTATTACCGATATTAATAAATAATAATTAATATTAGTTG
>NC_037528.1:8322405-8327638 GCF_001531365.2 Cynara cardunculus var. scolymus
TTTCTTTACTATCTTGTTTGTATTAATATATCATATTATTAAATATTTATTTTAATTATATTATAAAATTGACTAATTTTTTAAAATTTTCTTTTTGATCATTACAGCTAGTTTTTGTCAAAAATGATATGTTCATCAGTTAACTTGTTAAACATAATCTAACATAGGGAATAGTTTGACATTGTATTATTTCTTAATTTGCATATAAATAAAATTATAAAAAACTTTATACAATAAATCATGGTAATTGATTATAAAAAAAATCCTAAATAATTGTTTTTTATATAATTGGTTTCGATTAAACTTTAAAATATGAAACATATATTAAATCAATGACGGATTCAAGAATTTTATAGATTGCGGGCCCGTGAAAAATTCTACCGGAAAGGAGTGAAAGTAAGTTCTATAATTTAACCTAGGTAATTTTCCTTAACTTTTTTGACTTCCCCCTCTTTTACACTCTGTCTCCGTCCCTGCATAAAATACATGTTTACGATTAACATTTTATAATTTATGTAAAATGATTTTTTATCAAATAAAAATATAATAATCTAAGTGGATATATCTTTTGTAGGAATGAAAGGGCACAACAGTATATTTGGGCTCTTAAGGTGTGACCTCCATCATAAAACTCTTTGAAGCAATAAGCAGCCATTAATTATTTTTATTAGTATTAATATTACTTAATTAATAATAAACCTGCTTATTTGATCAATTAATCAATAATTAGCTCATTTTCTTGTAAAACAAGAAAACAACATTAACATTAAAAACTAAAATTAGAAAGTGACCCATCTTATTTAAATTGAATGTAACATTTTATTTATTTATTTAATACATGTTTTATGCATTTAAATAATGGTTAATTAATTTTACTAGATTATGTATTTCATTAAACCATGCATATTTGCTCGATGTTTACGGACATTTGATCCTACAGTAATTATAAAAAATTATTTAATTATCAGTTAAATATCATAACATCTTTTAAATAAAAAATCAAATAATTGTAAATTTCAACCCCTGAATCTTGATTAACATTATGAGCATACTTGCAATGACGACGACACACATATAAAAAAATTATAACTTTTGTAAATATTTTTTTTATTAACCTGGATATCCAACCTGTTATGTCTGCCGATTAATCCCAGGACGACTACATGCTTTGCAGATAGCTCGGAGTCACCGCATTTGAACCTCCGTGGCCACAAGGGGATTTTTATTCCTCCTTGGATTTAAACATGAGACCTCCTGGTATTTTTGACCTTTGGAACCAAGCTCAAACCAATCAAACACCACCTTTGTGGTTAGAGATATCATTTTAGCATACCAACTCGATATATAACATTAAATGGCTTCTTAAATTTGTATCAACTTACTTTAAATATTCAAAGACTTTCATAAACACCTTTTTTGTGAATGAAATAAAAATAGGGATGAAAATTTGGAGTAAAAATTTGAAACGGTTTTCAATCTTATTTAGAATAAATCGCGTAACTTACAATCACATATGAATCACATGAAAACTTTAATTTATTTTTCATATGAAATAAGATAAATGTATTAATCGATGTGAGCATGTAATGTAGGGTTAAATGTGTTAAATAACAATCTATTTTTACAAATTTATTTATTATAGCTACAACAATGTATTTACAAAATATTTTTTATTAGGGTACCGTACTTTCAGAAATTTACTCGTTATAGCATTGGGTAACTTTTTAAATTAAATTTTCCTATTATACTAGGTTTATTTGCCACCTAATCGTCCACGTAGGCTGTCCACATGTACGATAGTGTTGACATGACATTTTTTATTATAACATTGTACTTTAAAAATTACTTTATTATAACATCATCAATTTCTATTACAGAATTGTACTTTTAATTTTAATATTTTTATCAGTTAAACATTGTAAATTTAATCAAATATGTTTACTAAAAATTATAATATCATATTTTAAACATGTTTATAAAAGATCATTATTTGACGAATAAAATATTCATAAAAAGTCATTCATTCATTGAGTTCAACGTAAATTTTATAGTTTACTTTGTAATGTCAAAAACTAAACAAGTAAAACATTTTTTTTTTCAAAAAAAAAAAAAAAACTCATCCTATCTACATTTGTCTAACAATGATATTTAATCAAGTGGAACCCTCTTGGAAAGCTTAGAGGTTTTTCTTAATAATTTTGGTTTACGCAGAGACGCCTTTCTTTCTTGTAAAATGATTTATCGCAATCTCATGTCAGCACTATCGTACGTGTGAACAACCTACGTGGACGATGATGTGATAAATAAACCTAGTATACTGAGTAAATTTAATTTAAAAAGTTACCCAATGTTATAACAGGTAAATTTTTAAAAATACGATGTCCTAATAAAAAATATTTTTAAAATACATTACTATAATAAAAAAAATTGAAAATAAAATGCTATAATAATTTTTTTAAATGTTAGGCCTCTTTGGAATTAATATTGATTAAAATAAAAGACTTAAAATAAATGTTGGTTACAAGAACAAACCCTTAACTAAAAATAATTCAGACCAAATTCATATCATGAAACAAAAAATATGTGTCATGTGGCATCAGATAATTTAGTAATATGACCGCTTCTAATTTATTTATTTATTTTAACATTAAAATATTACATTTTATCACAAAATTGAATATCTAACCATCATTTATGGTTACAAAGTCAAATGATAAACAAACCTATCGTTAAACCGCCGAGCGTCTAACTGGTTCTATAACCTACAATATAATATCTCATTTTTTTTCAACATCCGGTCTATTTCTTTATACATTTTAGGATTTATATTAAAATTTATTTACATGAGTGAACAAGCATTAGGATTCTCGTCACTAAACATCCCACTATCAGGCACTCGAGTGTCTTGAAGATACATCGGTGGCGGCATCGGAGGTCCACGTGGGTATTCCATCGGATACCCGTAATTATAACCTTGTTGTACATAGCCGTGGCTAGAAGAGGCTCCCATGCCGTAATCTTGATTATAATAATTCTGATTATAAATTGGCATCTGCGTTGGCATTGACATTGTATGCGTGTAAGGATTATGTCCATAGTGTTCAAATTTGTTAATCACCTCTATGCCTTTGTTTTTGTCTTCACCGCCACCTCCACCTCCGGCGGCCTTGCCATCGTCTCCGCCACCTCCTGCCGCCTTTGCGTCACCGCCACCACCTCCTCCTGCCGCCTTCTCTTTCTTATCACCTCCACCCTCAACTTTCTTGTCATCTTTGGCATCACCACCTTTGTCTTCCTTTTTAGGAGGGACAACATCTACCTTTCTCTTTAGTTTTTCTTTTAAGTGCGGTATTAGCTCTTTCACATTCATTGTCCCTTTCACCGTCACCAAATCCTTGCCGGAATCTGGCATCACCGATTCTACACCTGTTACAAAAACAATATAAAATATATTAAAATTAACCACCAATTAAACAAATCCCAAATTCAAATAACCCTTTTAAAAAATTGGGTTCTTATTGATTTGATATCATTAATTATACCCACCAGATGGTATTTGACCTTATGGTGTGGATCATCACGAGTATTTCAAGAATTTTTTATAATATTATGAGGATTTGGTAGATGAACGGTACTTACCATCGATCTTTGATATGAGGCGTTTAATTTTGTGTATGCATCCATCACAGTGCAGCGGAATCTTCAGGGCCACCGTACTAGATTGAGGCTATATTAACCACCGCCCAAATTAATACAGGTTTTAAACACATTAATTTAATGCAATTAACACAACATTTTCATTCATTAATTGTAGTTACCTCTTTGGGTTTTTTGTCATCGGCGTTGTTGCCGTCGGGTTTTGCCGCCGGCGGCTTTTTGTCATCCTTTTCCTCCTCCTTCTTTGCCGGCTGAGGAGAGAGGATTTGGACCGTCTTCTTGGTCTTGTACTCGACTCGTTCCTTGATCCGCATCGGATCCACCTTTCCTGTGACCGTCAATTTGTTGCCGGCGGTGTCGGCCTTCACACTCTCCACCCCTACAACACGCAGTTTTCATTTACCGGCGTTAGTCACACCAACAGTAGTTAGAAAGGCTAACATACGCCAGATGCGTAAACATACATTCATCCTTTTGGTGAGTTGAAGGTGAATTTTTTGTGAATAAAAATAATAATAATTCTTCCTTGGCAGCTCCGTCATGTTCATCGCTTGACGGAATAAACAAGCCATGGAAACACACACTATGTCTCTATAATTCAACCCGATTTTATTCAAATTTTGCATCAAAACTGTATTTAAAATTGTCGAAATCCATTGAAGTCATTCGTACTACCTTCGAATTGGCGGATAGATTTCGTGATCTTTTTGGCGCATCCATCGCAATGCAAGTCAACTTTAAGAACGACGATGAGAGGGCCAGCATCGGGCTTCTTTGCACCGCCGGCATCGGCCGGCTTCTTCTCACCAGCTTCCTTCTTAGTATCATCTTTCTGTAATTAACAAAATACAAAACAAAAAGAATTAAATTATTCTGTTTCAAGGAAGAGGATCAGATGGAGAGATGAAACTGAAGCTAACGATTTCAAAACACTGACCTCACCCATTGTAATTCTGACAATTTCTCAATAAGAGTTTGAATTGAAAATTTGGGAATTGGTTTGAAGAGAGGAATTGGAGGCAAAGGTGGGGATTTATAGGGACGATTTGGGGGGGTGTTCGTAAATCCAGATCATGTATGTACATGCCACTAGAATGTATCATGTATGTACATGCGTGTGTCTTATGATGCCATGTATGTGGATGATGTGTTTATGGATAAGACCGGGCGGGTGGGTGGGTGGGACATGGTTTGATCCGTATTGTGATTTTGACCCGGTTGGAGGTTGGAATTACTTTTTTGCCCCAAACTACGGCGCCGTAGATTTGGCAGCCGGGTTTCTACCGTGGGCTCATAATGGCTGGGTTGAATCAATAAACATTATTCCAGAAGCATCCAAAATTAGTATCCATGTGAAAAATATATGTATTTAATTAAGTAGACGATTTAATAAAAAAATAACAAATACTCATAAAAATAGCTGAATAGTTTTACGTATTTAAATAAAATCCTTCTAAAAATAGCATTTATGTTGAACAGTTCAAAATAAATATTTAATACTCTGAATTAAGTTATCATGACGTTTATATTAAATTTTTTATTTGTTAAAATTATGTGATTTAAATTAAATAAAAAT
>NC_037528.1:8328993-8371956 GCF_001531365.2 Cynara cardunculus var. scolymus
AAAGGTTACCCAATGCTGTAATGGGTAAATTTTTCAAAGTACATTGTCCTACTAAAAAATAGTTTGAAAGTACATTGTTGTAATAAGAAAAACTAAAAGTACAGTGTTATAATAAAGAAATTTATGAAAGTAGATTGCTATTTTGTGTATTTTGCCCTTTAATATATACATATATTGGGGTTGATTCTTTTGTTAACATAATAATTGATGTTAACTATGTGAACCAATCTTGATTCTTAATCCTTGAAATCTCTGGATAAAATTAATCATTGCATGTTATGAAAAAACTCAATAGAAATAAACATTGTTGAACATGGTATTTGTGAAAATGATCATGGCATATGAACACATATGAACAATCTTATTGAACATCGTATGATTATGAACGCATATGAGCACATTTTTATGAACACCTATAAATATCATTTATTAATGTAATTCATATTAATATGGTGAACAAATAGAGTGTGTTTTAGGAGCATTTCACATATGAACCTGCAATATGTTCACTTTGATTAACCATTATTTGAATCCAAATGACAATTTTTGTGGTCGATGGAAACAAATTTACATGTTGCATGATAAAAATATGCATTTTTTTTTTCAAATTTTGAAAGATCGACCTTAAATGCTGTAATAAATCATCTTGAATTCTTAGGTATAGGGATAGTTACACACAATAAATAGGTGCTTGAAATTGTAGTTATTATAGTCTAAGGACCAAGCTAAAGTTGTTGGATCATAAGATCAAGAGTCCCACCAAAATATGTCACTCGTTTAATTTCTATAAATATAGTACTTGAAAATTAGGTTAAGGACAGATGTAAACGAGGTATCTTAATAAAAGATCATATAGGATAAAAAGACGGTGAATTCAAGATATGAACGGATTGATCAATCTGTTAGATTATAGGGGTACAAAAATGAAGCAAATATACAGATTTTACAGTCATTAGCAAACTAATTTGTAAATAAATCATCACTCTTATAAAAATTACAAACATAACACTAATATTTACAAAAAGATGAGCATTTTTTTTTAGAAAACTTGCTAACTGTGAGTGGAATCAGACTTTGAAAACGATGGTTCACATAGAGTGCGTTTGGTTTGTACGAATGGAATGGAATTGGGGGGATTTGGATTTAAAATCCATTCCAATTATGTGTTTGGTTGGCAAAATAGTCAGGATTTGAAATCCCATGTTTTCATTAAAATCCCTTAAACATGGGATTTGGAAATCCTTTGCATATGGCAGTGATTTGGAAATCCTTCCCTTCGACTCGCTTCCAGATCCCGTTCTCGCTTCCCTTCCCGTCCTCTTGCTTCCTGCCTCCCTAAGCCCTAACCCGTCGGTGCTTTCTCCTCCTCGCCGGTAATCTTTCCTCCTCGTTGTCCCGCTTGAACAGGTGCTCTCGCNCTCGCCGGTAATCTTTCCTCCTCGTTGTCCCGCTTGAACAGGTGCTCTCGCAGGTGCTCTCGTCTGTGTTCTCGCCGGTGCTCTCTCCTCCTCTTCGCCGTCTTCTCTCATCACTCAGCAGGTAAAGACTTCCCTTTTCCCCTTTTCTTGAATGTGCTCTCTCTTCCTCTTCGCCCTTTTTCATTCCAATACTGAGTAAGAAGCATGTTGTCCCAACTGATTCAGTCTAGTTAATGTTAGGAATTCAGTCTAGCAAATTACAAGGCTGTGGAAGTGACAGTCAATTTCTACGTATTTAGTTCATATACAGTTCAATTTGGCTTCTGTATGGTTTGAGTTCATGTACAGTTCAAATCCCTCCAAATCCAAATCYTGCAAACCAAACACAGGAATGGATTTTAAATCCAATCCAATCCAAATCCCATGAAATCCAAATCCCTCCTAGGAATCCAAATCCCTCCTAGGAATCCAAATCCCTCAGAAACATTTCTGCAAACCAAACGCACCAATAGTATTTCAAATTTTGATTTTGGGAATAATCAATTCACTTTTTGGTGAATTAGTTATGTTGTTTCAATCAATTATAATTTCTAAGAGTTTCGGTATTGATTTTACAAACCACGGGTATAATTAAAAAGGGCTTGATTATGAGTTTATTTATGATATCGTGATGATCATTAAAATCGTAACCCTAAATGGTTTGATTTAATCATTGGGTTTTAAAATGCACAAAGGGTCGCATTTCATATTTGTTGAAAAATGATAACATAAAATGATTTAAAGTTGATCCCAATGTTGTTACATCGGTCCTTGCTTTGGGTCATAATAGGCAAAAGCAGTGATCGATGTATGCATTGGAGTTGGGGTCACTTGACCTCCATAAAATTTTGAGAATTTGTTTTTTTTATATTATAAAATTTATTTTTTATAAATATAAATTTATATCTGACCCCTCCAAAATTTATAAATTTGAATTCCGGCCTTCATTAGCAAAATTTCTAGATCTGCTACTGGGTAAAAGGTATGACTTTCGGGGCAATGATGGGATTCTAAGGGATCCTAGAGATTAATAGGACTTCAGAAAATAAGAAAAAGTCACGAGTTTTCATCAACTTTACAAAAAATAAAAAATACATGCTAAAGTACCGTTTTTTTAATGTTTGTGCATTTACAATACACGTCTTGCTACAAAATATGTCATGCATGAAGAGTTTGTCATGCAAGGCAAGTAGTCATGATTATATATGTTCCAGTGTTAGTGAAACAATCATCTATGTTTTTTAAGAAAAAAAACATGATGTTAGATTTATAATTTATGAAAGGGAAAATTGCACTTAAAATGAAACCAACTTTGGTCTAATTCTTAAATGAATTTCAAAAACAATCATTTTAGGGTTTGTACCAAAATTTTCATATACTATAGGGTATGGATTGCTTGTTCAACGGGTAACCAGTTACCTCAATCCGGCGTGGCAATATAATTAATTAAAAACATACTGTGTGGATATTAAAAATGCTATATCATCGTTAGTTACAAAAACAAATAGAAACTCATATGATAGATATCGATATGCCAAATTTGTCGCCTTCTCACCCTCTCGAAGAAATCCAGAACTCATACAAACTCATTTCCCTCGCAGTTGTTTGATCATTACTTTCTCACCCTCTTAAAAGAGAACCAAAACTCATATGAGATACATGAGGGTGTGAAATTTGAGCTTTTTACACATCTTCTTTTTGAATCTAAAGTTGATTCCTCTTAGATTTGTTGAATTTTGATAATCAGGTTTATATTTTGTTGGAGGCGGTAGTATCTAAGGGGCCGTTTACTAAACATTTACTTGGTAAGTGCTTAACGCCATAAATTTTCTCATCGAATGAACATGAGAAGGGCCAAGAATCTTACCGGGTAAGAACGATGAGAATGATGGAGAGTCTTACCTGGTAAGTGAGGCTGACGACTCTTACCCAGTAAATTGTTGCATTCGATATGTTTTGATGTACTAAAATCTTACGTATCAAAATAAAATATAGTGTTAACTCTTATGTTAAGCATTTACCGGGTAAGTATTTGGGTAAACGACACCTAAGTAGGGTTCCTCCATGGAGTTGCTGGATAAGATTGCTAGATGAGAGGAATAGGTTACTCTTTATTTCAGTAGTAAGAGCATCTGTAAGAGCTGTTGTATAAATTTTCTACAATAACATCTAAATTGGGACAGGGATTCAATTGGAGGCTTAGATCTGAGGGTTTTAAAGTGGGCGAAAGGAAAAAAGAAGAAGAGGAAAACACAGTAGACATGTGATTATTTGAAGGCTTGGATATCTCTTTCCTAAATAAAAATATTAACAGCTGTATGATTAATTGCTTAGTAGAGAGCTATGCAACGAAAGAAACACAAGGGAGAAATCGAGAGTTTTGATGAGGGTTGAGGATGACGAGAAAAAATATCGTTCTTGGGTATTTAAATGTTATAAAACGTTGTGTTGTTGTATAGTTATTGGCACCATGTCATAAATTATTATTTTTTTCCTTTTAAAATATGACATGGAAGCTTAGTTGGCATTTAATTGGGCGATGTCATCACTAGCATGTTAACGGGTCATCAAGACCCTTGTATATACGAAAAAGTATGGGTTAAGCCCGAAAATGATGATTTTCAAAATTGGTTCTCCTAAATAGGAAACAAATCAAAGTTAACTCAATTTTAACGAAAGAGATGGGGACTCTGGTTTGTGTCAAAACTAGTCATTTGAATGACAATGACATGTCGTGGCTCGTGACTACATAATTGAAAATTTTGTGGTCCAATGGAAACAAATCTACATGTTTACGTAAAAATGGATACGCTTGTTTTTTAATGTTTTCATTTTATTCTTTATTTCTATGTATACGAAGACATATACTTGAACTTAAATGCAATGATAAATGATCTTGATTGTGTAGGTGTAAGGATCAAATTTATTATGTATGCATGTCGATTGTCGACTGAGGACCAAGCCAAACGTTGTTGAATCATGTAATATAAGGTATCTGTCTAAATATTAATATAAAGAGAGAATATATTAAAACAAAAAAACAAAATGTAAATTACTTCATTTATGATTTTAATTTTATATTTTTAATACTTGTATTAATTCTTTATAAATATCGAAGAGAATGACTACATCAAGTTATAAAACCCAGGGGACCTTCAACAATCGACTTCCTAAAAAAACTAATATGTGTTTCGTTTAAATCAAACACATATATAATTGGTTGAGACTTTCTATAAATAAGTTACATATTCTCGGTATTGATTTAAAAAATGTATTTTTAACGTCAAAGACTTAATGTGTACACTAATTCCTCATACTGTTTTCTTTAACCAATTTTAATTTCATGATGAAGGCGGGTTTAATTCAATAGAATGATACTGAATTGGAATGACAAATTTTTTAGATGAGAAAATTCATCGTTGCTTTAGATATATTGGTGGAATTCTATTACATTCACTGTCATGAAAATTTGATAGAAATTCTTAAAAATAACTTATCAACCATTATGTATCATTGGTTAATATAAATATCTCAAAATTCAAGGTTACAAGTTATTATGCTTTTTTTGTTCAGATATTGAACCAAACTTTTGCTTATTTACGTTTTTAAAAAGTTTAAAGATACGTGTAATTGAAAAGGACGAACATGGGTTGTGAACGTGTAGACCAAACGTTTGTGGTGCTTGGTGGAGTTGGGTGGTGATGATGAAGACCAAGATTTGTCTTCGACAAAATGAAGATGATGGCAAAGGATTATCGAGCAACAAAGGACAAAGGTTCTAAAAGTTTATCAATCGTGTATTTGTGTTTTCTATGATAACATGATTACATTATATTTGTTTAGTTTTTAATTATGATAAGTTCACCGTAACAACTAATAGAGTCAAGGACGGACCTATATATATATATATATATATATTTTTTTTTTTTTCCAAACAGTAGCACCGTTTGACTATAAGAAACAAATATACAGATTTTTTTTAAATATGACACCATTTGACTAAGAAAAATGACATTAACAGGATTCGAACTTGGATTTGAGGTGGAATAAAAGCCTTGCAAACCAACTCTACCAAAAAATAAAATTTCAAGACAAACACTAACACAGAAGCCTGTGAACCATTTAATCATGCATAAAACTGCTGATAAATATTAACCAAATTATAGGTATTGTCTTTATAAATTAACCAATTAATTATCTAACAAATGTTTAAATGACACCATATATGATATAACATTTTATGATTTTCGCTATTTATGGTTTAAGAAATGCTCAAATTGCATGTATAATTTAGGAGGTGTTTGAGATTGTTTATTTGAAACAACTTATGTTTTTCTACAAAAATGCTTATCAACTTATTATAGGTTAGAATGATTTAGCTTCTTCAAAAACTTCTTATTACCGGTTTGACACCGATATAAGTTGTTTATCCAAACACTCAAAAGTGTTTATTACCGATGATGACACATCAAAATAAATCAATAAGTTATTTTTATAAGCAATCCCAAACACCCCTTGATTTGCAATTTTGCTTATAAATATTACGGAACCGCATCATACATTACATATTTACATGGGGGGTCGCAGGGAGCATATGCGTAATTTCTGAAAAATCAAGGAACCAAAAGTGTAGTTTACTCTAACTGATAAATAAACAGAGGTTTGAGGTGGTCACCTGAAACGGTCAAAAATTCTATCGCCCTTCCTCTTCGTTGTGCCGTTGCACCATGGCTGCAAGCCCATCGGTCCTTATCCTCCACCCCCGCCTCACCCTCTTCGCCACCAGTCTCCGCCCTTTCTCCCTCATCCACCACCAATTCTCCCTCCGTCCTCCTACTCCAAGCCGCCTCCCTATTCTCTTCGCTCGTAGTAGAAACCACTCCTCTTCCATCTCTCCATTACCTACTGCCACACCCTTGTCTACTGACGATTCCAAAGAAACTCCTCACGCCGGCCGATCTGGCTCTGTCTCTTCCCCTCCGTTTCAGGCCGCCGATTACTCACAGAAAATAGACGTTAATCCTCCCAAAGGCACCAGAGATTTCCCTCCAGAAGAAATGCGCCTCCGCAATTGGCTTTTCCAGAACTTCAGAGAGGTTCAAGTCCAATAAACGGACTCATGTTTTTCATTTGGCATTGTTTAGTTGATTATGGAAGTATATTATTTTTGGTCGATTGTATTATGCGAGGTGTTACTTGAAGAAAGGTTTAGGACATTTGTTTTATTTTCTTGAATTTCCTGATGATACAATGTTTGAGGTTAAACCTAGTACTCTCCTAATTTGAATTATCATGTGTTTTTACTTGTTCTTATATCTTCTTGGTTGGAAATTATGAGTATGCTAACTGGATGTTGAATATTAGGTTTCACAATTGTTTGGATTTGAAGAGGTTGACTACCCGGTACTAGAATCAGAGGCTCTTTATATTAGAAAAGCAGGGGAGGAAATAAGAGACCAGGTTTAGTAGTACTTCTATTCTTGTTGCATTTATCTTGGGTTTGACATGTTACAAGTTTTTCATTTTTTTCTTCCATCACTCTTAATCTTTTTAACAAGAGATGAATCTGGGATGAAGCTCTTTACATGCAGATTTTGTTTTGGCTATGTGAAACCCGAATCTTGGAATCTTTGGAACAGGAATGCAATGATAGAAACTTGAAATGACCAAAAGAGTTGGAACATAGTCCAATGTATTATGTCAAACTGAAAAAGATTGGTGTTCATGTATGATTTCACCTGTTCTGATGCAGCTTTACTGTTTTGAGGATCGAGGAAATCGCCGAGTGGCATTGAGGCCTGAGCTTACTCCTTCTCTGGCTAGGCTTGTCATGCAGAAAGGGTATTCTTCTTGTTTGTTCTTTATTTATTTATTTTTATCTTCCTGCTTCTCTTTTGGAAATCATACAATGTCTTCCCCCTACCCTCCATACAACAGTCTCCAATTTGAGTGGTTCATTGTGGGAAGCTTGTTTAGGTGTTTCACGGTTTGAAGATACAGGCCATGTATCTGGTTATTTATTTCTTATTTGTGATTTTGTGTATCCAGGTACAGATGCCAGAATTTGATCTCCCTATTTTTTTCTGTCCAGAAAATCTGTACCCCTTCCAATAAAATGGTTTGCTGTTGGACAATGCTGGCGATATGAGAGAATGACCAGGGGACGTCGTCGTGAACACTATCAATGGAACATGGATATAATTGGTGTGCCTGATGTAACCGTATGTCCTTGCTAGTTTATTTTCCTTTTCATGTTTCTCATTGCTAAAATATCAAGTTACTGCGTGTAGTGATTTCTTGCATTATTGACTTTTGATGTTTCCATAAGCCTTTGACTAATTTTGGGGGGGGGGGGGTCTTATGATTCTTTGACATTGATTCAAGAGAGAGTTGTAATCAATCCAAAAAGGCCTTTGTACATTGCTTACAAATTCCCCGAGAATGAGTTGCAAGGATGTGGATGTTTGTAACAGCCGAGTCAGGGTAATGGGAATACAACGATGATTCGTATGATGCCATACTCACCATAGATGCTTCAGTGACATCTTACTGCCATCATCAGTAGTCATCTTACTTGTCATACACAAATGGCTGCCTTTTGGTCCTTTTTCTAGAAAGAGAAGAACATACTGAACTAGTTCTCTTTCCACTTAAAGAAGTAGCAAAATAAACTGAAACAAAACTAGTTCAGTAGCTTGTACAGAGCAGAGCAGCTAAATAGATAGAGAATGTCATGAGGGAACCCTCTAGTCACCACAATGAAATGAAGAGCATCTATAAAACTAATATGTTGATAGCGATCATCGTACTCATGAAGCTGTCTTCCCTTCCCTCTCTCCTTTTCATTGCTGCCTAGCTGTAGTAACATGATACATCTCAATTTACTTGGATAATGGTTCAGACTACGTCATAGATCTCATATTAGTTGTTCCACATATAGAACATGTACAATTGGACAATGAAAAACTCGAAATTCTGACTTGTGTACTCGTTAAGACATGGTTTACGAAGGAGGATCTCTTAGGTCTTTGCTTATGCTATATTAAGCTTGTTAAGCAAATCAGACCAACCAATCATGTTGATCTTGAATGATATTTTAACTTTCATTTGAGAGGGTCATACAGAGCTTGCACATAGAGACCACACATGATCTTCATGAATGCTAGATTATCAATAACGCAATAATACATTGGTTCCTCCATTGAGTTGTCACCCACTTAATACATGTGGAAGTCATAGCGTTGAGCCCTCCTAAACAAAACCTTGAATGTCATTTTTCCTAGGTTATTTGTTGTACTAGTTAGAATTGTAGGATAGCTGAGAGAATGGATAATATTAACCGTGGTGAAGCCTCTCGCACTATGAACAACTAAACTTATAATGTTTTGCACATTATTATTGTAATGTAAACAATAATGTAATACACGATTTTTATTTAGGGCAGTATAAAGTTCTTTTTTTGTCTTTGTTTATTATATCAATGCCTTACTTTTGTATGTTAGTTATTGCTATTGCTTGTTTTGTCATCTACTTATATTTTTTTGGTTGAGGTGTTTCAAACACAGAAAATCCCAAACTAGTATAAGGCTTGGGTTATTATTTGGTCCAATAATGGCAAAATACATTTCTATGTAAAAGAAATTATGCTTAATGAAATGACACACATCCATACTGTGCTTCTCTGCTTCTCTGGTCTTAGAAGAGGGTTGCCCTGCAAAGCTGCCAGTTGGTATTCATATGTAGGAACCATACTAGAAAGTGAATAAAAAGGGTCTTAGCAATGGAGTGATGGGAAATCTTTATCAACATTTGTGAGTTGATGCAATGCTTAGTTTTTCCCATTCAGATGCAATCAAATGAAATTTGGATTAGTTGTAACCTTTTTAGCTACATGTTGAATAAAAAATTAGACCCAGTGAGAAATGAGAAATGGTTGCATTGTCATTTTTATGATGGCATTTTAATTTAAAGTCTGAACAAGAACCTTTGCACTTCAAGAATGGAGACTATTACTTGATTAAAGGACTTAGAGAGAGAGAGAGATGGAAAAATGTCAAGAGTTTGCATTTGGAGTTTATTTAACTAGAGAAGGATCAAGTGACGTTGTGGGCTTTTGAGAAGAAGAAAATTCCTATGATGTGTACAAATGTGTTCAAATATATGTATTGGTTTTGTAGTAATGAGCATAAATGCGTGCAATATTGAGACAGATGTTTTCTATAGGGTTACAAAACTAGTTAGCCTTTGAGTCCTTATATTTTCCGTTTTACTTATTCATGAGCTCATGAAGGGCTTACAAGAGGACGTAATATGGCGTATTCTTTGGCGATGATGTAGTATTGATAAATGAGCTGGGCAATGTGCTAAAGCGAAGTTGGAAGCTTAGAGAAACACTTTAGAATAAAACAAAGTGCTGGAAAGTATATTAGGAAGTTATTGTATAGCTATCAAAGTGTGAATATTCTGTTGTAATAAGGAAATCACTGATTGATATCATTATGATTTCCTTAATCTTTTCTCTTTTTAGTTAGACTCTTGTCTATAAATTGTTTGTATTTCCTAGTTTGAAAAGATAACAAAGAATACTCTTTTCTTAGCCTCTTTGTTCATGGTATCGGAGTCTACAATGGCTGGAGACTATTTTCTTCCCTCTTCAGTCACCCAACAAGATCAACCTATACCTAACCTTTCACAATACCCCTCTCTCGAAAACCCTTCTCGCACTCACAAGGTCCGATATTACCCATAGTGAGTGTAATAAATCAGTTTAGGCATTGTTCCACTAAAAGACATCTGGAAGCAACCAACAGAATTTTGAAGTACCTCAAAGGAACTCCAGGCAAGAGAATTTTGTTTAAGAAAGGAAAGGAACTAGATGTTAAGGGATTTGCAGATGCTGACTAGGGTGGATTAGAAGACAGTAAATCCACAACAGGCTATTGCACAAAAGTATGGGGAAATCTAGTCATTTGGCGAACCAAACAACAATCAGTAGTGGCAAGAAGCACTATTTAGGAAGAGTACTGAGCAATTGGTCAAGGGGTCTGTGAACTAATCTGGTTTTGTGAAGCTTTTGAGAGACCTAAAGGTCCCTATAAACAGTTCTATTAAGCTGTATAGTGACAACTGTTGGTCACGGTTCCAGCATCTTCCTAAATCGAAACGTGGCGCTGGCTGCTACGCTATAAAGGAAATAAGGTTGCGCCTTCACCAAGGCAATTGCTTTTGGTGTAGTGGGTAAGCGCTTGATCCTAACAACAACAAATCAACAATAATTATAGTTCACAATCCTGTCCAGCATGACCGAATGAAGCATGTGAGAATGATAGGAGTTTCATAAAAAGATGCAATTGATTCAGGGACAATTCTTATCTCTCATGCCCCATCATCGCAGCAAGAAGCAAATGTTCTTACCAAGGCACTCTTCAAACCAGAATTTGAAGTTTTAGTTGGCAAGCTGGGATGATTGATATCTATTGTACAACTTGAGGAGGAGTGTTGGAAAGTATATTTAGGAAGTTATTGTATAGCTATAAAAGTGTGAAATTCTGTTGTAATAAGGAAATCACTGATTTGATTTCATTATGCTTTCCTTAATCTTTTAATTAGCTTCTTGTCTATAAATTGTTTGTATTCCTTGGTTTGAAAAGAGAACAGAGAATACTCTTTTCTCAGCCTCATTGTTCGCAAAGTATATGGAATGCAACTTTAATGGTTTGCTAGGCAATTTGGAAATTTGGCAAGCATATCTGGACATGAAGTAGTTAGGAACACCTTTTAGTATTAGAGATCAGTTTTCAAAAAAGAATGAAAAGGTTTATGTGTATGTTAGTCATAAGATGAGAGTAGGGTAGATTAAAAGAGAAGTTTCAGGAGTCTTGCATGATCAAAAAGTTCCACTGAAGTTGAATGGCAAGTTCTATAGGACAGCGGTACACTACTGATTTACGAGGGCGAATGATCAGTAGATAATATGTTTACCAGATGACTGTGTCAGAAATGCAGTGTTGAGGTGGATGTCTGTCCACACAATGAGGAATATGATCAAAATGAGAATACATGAGAGCCGGTTGGGTGACAATAGTCGATGAGTAGCTAATGCTACTTCTTTATTTGTTGGGGATTAGCCATTTGTAACATAGACCTTAAATGCACTGTTAGAGAGGAGAATGGTACCAAGAATAGGCTGTTTCCACCAAGTAGACATTGTTAGTAGAGGTAGAGCGGAGAGATGTAGTTAGAGAGATGGAATGGCAGGAATGACACCTTGGAGGTGGCTCTTTTTGATTCCTTTTAGTTTCATTCGTAGTGTACCCGCTAGTTTAGGATTGAAAGCTTGCTGGTATTGTCGCATCATGTACCAATGTTTGATAAAAGAAATGAATTCAAATATTAGAAATGTAACTATTTTAATCTCAAGGAAAATTCGGTGGTGAACCTCGTCGATATCACATCACAAATAGCATGTATGTTTAACTTTGTACATTTGGTCCGATGCAAAATGGTTAAGGTTTTTTCTAAGCCAAGCAAAACCCATCATTACATATTATAGGTATGCTACAACCTGTTATCAAGCTGTCTTATTGGTATTTTTTTCTCTTTTGATAGTATGGTTGGATGCTCTTAAACACCATTCCCTCTTCATATTAATGAATCAATCGTTTGTTGTTTTTCTTATAGGGTGAAGCTGAGCTTATCTCATCTATTGTTACATTTTTCAAGCGAATTGGGATAACTGCGAGAGATGTTGGGTTCAAGATATCTAGCAGAAAGGTGTGGCGTAATCCTCATTATTTTTCAATAGCACTTGGGATCTTCTTTCACTTCATTGCATATGCTATATAACCTTCTGTGAAACTGTGCAAAGCCTTGTTCTTGCTCTTGGGCATTCATGTTGCTTTTGCCTTGTTTTTGCTCTTGCTCAGGTCTTAAGATTACATAGATGGTTCTGAAATCTGTCTTGAATTATTGCCTGAAAAGCACAGGCAGATCTGGGATATTAGGCAAAATCACCATAAATGAGCTAAAGAAAATACATCAACTGTTCCAAATAACCAACTCCCATGAAACTGATCCTTGCATAATCAGAAGTTCACCATCAAACTTAAACTGTGAGGCGGTGATGGAGGAGCGTTAGATGGAAATTTTTCGATGGTTGGAGTACATGAAGAGGGTATAGAGAAAGGGAAAGGAAATAAATGAGAAGAACATTGAGAATAAATTAACTGTTATAGGATCATTTTAGCAACCTAGGGAATTTAAAGTATATCCTTGAGAAGTTCTCCGATCCGATTTTCTCTCAGTCAAGCTTATAACTACTTTGATTGGTTGAAAATGTACCTATTGGAGATATACTTGTATTCAGGATCCAGCCTCTAGACCCTAGTGGTTGAGGTAAGGTCTGCGTACATCTTGTCATTCCCAGACCCTATTTTTGAGTAGGATATACTGGATTCATTTGGTTTGGTTTTCTTATATTCAGGGTCCACAAACAGTCAAATACCCATGCAGACTGGCAAATAAGACAATGTTAGATGGACTTGATATAGAGAACCTATGAAATAGGACACAGGATGCAAAAAACTTTTTTCTAATATTAGAGATTGGTTGGCTACAAAGAATTAGAAATTTTAGATCAAGAATTTCAGATGGACTTGATATAGAGAACCTATGAAATAGGACACAGGATGCAAGCTACTATTATATAAAAGAAAAAAACAAAATGCAAAGCTGTCCTGGACTATTCCTCAACTTATACTTTTGCCATTTTAGTTTGAAACTCAGATGCAGTCCATGAACTATGACTTTGGCCACAAAAGCACTCCAAATTAGCGTTTCCATAAGGAATACAACTATGTGGGTCATGTGCGTCTCATGCTCCATCTTTTGAGGGCATTTTCATTTTTTTCTTTTACCATCTTCATCGTCTTCATCTTGAGAATCTAACCACTGAAAATTTTCCAAAAACTCTAAATGAATCTGGGTGTACATGGATGAACGATCATTACTCTCTTGGGGTTATTGTTTGCTAGAACTTCCTCCTTTTGTTGGTCCACAACTCATTTCCTCAGATCTCATTGAAACACCAGTCATATCCACAATGGTTTCGAAGCCCTCTTGATAACTTGTGCAGGCAGTTGTAATACGTAATCTTGATTATATTCTTATTTTCTCAACCCATGCAATTGTTAGCGCGTCACTGGATCTTTACAAATCATTGGATTCAAAATCATCTGAGGCATGGAGTCATGCTGGCTTCCGACCCGAACGGACACTTTTCGTGTTGAGGATGACAGGCGGCTACGGAATTTATAGGACATGTGGTAACAATGGCGAGAAGGAGCTTTCACAGAAAGAAAGAAACCGATGATTTGATGGCTTTCTACAACCAAAGAATGTTGCAAATCAACTAATCAAGAAATTGGCAAACAAGTCTGAACTTCAGGAACAAAGTGCAAACCGATTATTTCATATTACAATTGCTTGTGGACTAACTAGCAAAGAGAAGTTCCAAAAAGACCAAGCCCTAGAAGTTCAGATTTCCATCATGCTTATCTACATATGAAAATTCCTACTGGGGTTTAGTCATGGTCATCTGCTTTAGCAAATTAAAAGTTTCAGGGTTTTGATCTTCACATGTGCGATACTCCTTAAATCATTGGGTTTCAGTCTAGACTTCGCAAATGTGAGTGAGGTTGAAACAGGGTAAAAGGCTATTTAATTGATTTTTTTAGAATTAAATTGTTTAGATATTCTCATTTTGAAGTTGAAGATTAAGATGATAGCAAAATGACCAATTTCCTCTATAAAAAATGGTCACATGCCTGACACATGGCCAACTTAACAGATTTTTTAAATGGAACCTAAAAGTTGAATTGGAAGTTTTGTGATGATGAAGTCTGAGTGACTTCAATTGTTTATTTCAAACTAAATGGCACAAGTGCAAGCTGTCATATGGTACAGGGACAGTTTTTTGTAATTTCTCTAAAAGAAAAGATACAATGGGTTAGGAGATGTATTTATAACTAACAAGCAATCACATGCATATATTAGCAGATATGATCATGTGACAAGAAAATATGTTTGTCCACTAAATTTAGGACTAATTGCAGACAATGTCCAGGTTAGGGTGTATTTGATTAAAATTCCATACATATGCTTTGTGGACACCTAACATATTTGAGTGCTAAACGCAATCTATTAGATGTCTTATTCGTAACTACATTCTTTGCCTTTCACCTTCGAACATGCTTATAAGCACTCAATTTCATGAACACAATGTTTGCTATGGACACGAATCGTTCTTGCTGTACACTAAATTTAAGTTATATTATCGCACATACTTCTCAATTTCATGAACAATGAGTAGCTGCTCAAGGGTTTTTTAATACTTCCTGAACATCTAGACGTTATCTTGTTGATCTACTTATTTTATCTTTACTAGTGCATATTAATTGGTATGATTTCAGCTGTCTCAAGAATGCCTAGGCATGCCAATGAAAAATCGTTCCCTTTCTCTTGCAGGTTCTGCAAGTGTCGAGTTTTTATAACGAAACTTTACGTGGCAAAGTTTAACCTTCTTTTAGTAGTCCATATTCGTTTGTATGACTTCAGCTGTCCCAAAACAGGCTCTGAATTTTCCAGTGTTATTAAGCTTGTTCCCTTTCTCTCTCCGCAGGTTCTACAGGAAGTGCTTAGTTTCTATTCGGTACCAGAAACTTCATTTTCTAAAGCTTGCATCATCATAGATAAGGTTAGTGATTGCCATGTGCTAATATCTAATAGGCAACATTAATTCACCGTTCAGTTATGACTTCCCATTTTTCATCGTATCCTGTTTCTAAGGTTTATTTGATATTGCCAACTATTTGCCCATTCTATGCACATCTCTTCTATAGCCCAAGGAAATTCAAACAAAAAATGATAATGGTTTTTTGTAAATGGATATTCATTTGATATGTTTTATTTAATTCCACATGGTTCTAGGGCTATACAGGCTCAAAATCATAGATCTTTTTGGTAAAAGAAACAAAACTTATTATATTGCCAAAATGACCTGAACTTTTTCAAGGATACAACATGATCTTTTGTGCTTTGGTTTCTTCTATGAAGTGTATTAGTATCAGCTAGTCTGCCATTTTTATTGTAGACAAAAAAAGTAAGAGATGGCTCCATGTTCTCTGAGTCAGTTTGTTGATTCAGATTCAGGAACACCACTGAAGGTTTCCAGGAAAATTATCATGACAAAGGTCCTGTCTATGTGGCAGTTGGAGGTTGAAACTAGATCTTCCATTAATGTTGGTTAGAATTGAACAGTTTGTAGTTATCTAAATATAAGAATCTAAGGGGATGATTTATCTTTTGAACTTATTCACTGCTTTATGATAGAAATTCATGTTTGTCACCCTTGCCAAATATGTCTGTCTTTTGTTGCTCATGTAATATTGACCAACTGCATATGAATCAGTCAACACTTTCATCTTTTCTTGTGTGCATATGGTGTATATGCTTACATACACTTTTTTATGCTGATGATTTTTTTTTAACTTCATTGGAAACAGATGGGGAAAATTCCCCTGGAGGAGATCAAGAAAGAACTGAATTCGGTTGAGTTATCAACTGAGGCTGTTGATGAGCTACTGCAAGTTCTTTCCATGAAGTCTCTGACGGAGTTGGAAGGTATTATTTAGTGCTATGTTGAATAAGAATTAACATATTCCTGGAGCCTAGTAAGGCTATAACATTATAAAGTACTGTTATTCATGACATGTATGCTGTAGAGTATGTTTTGAAATCTATTTGATTAACATGCAAAATTTGTTCCCCATTTATTATTTACCTTGTAATTATTATTAAAGTTATAAATAATATTTGGTCTTAGTAATGGAGTGTCTTTGAATTTCAAAGAAGCTTTAGAAGCTCTATTTGGTAATCTTGGACATGGTCGCTTTATGTAATCTTGGGTACATGGTTGCTTTATGTAACTCAAAAGGGAAAAGGGAATTCAAGGGAGGTTGATAAAAAAGCAGAGTCAGGTTTCTGAAATGACTAATTCCTGTCAATTGAAATGCATTGACTTGCTAATCATGCCTCTTTCCTTCCGTTAGATACACCTTTGAGATTAGACCATAAAGAGAGAGTGGGATCATGATGGATGGACATAATTCAGGTGTATGATGGAGACAGTAGGTTTTTAAGTCAGGGACCATAATATGAAGTTTTATCACTGAATCAGAAAGAAAGCCCTTGTTCTTTGGTTTATTTTCATAGGTTTATTTTCTCAGTCTTTTTTCCAGATCTAGATTTGACAAATGATTTCCAGAAAGCGAAGAAAAGTTAAGTTAGTGCTGAATTTGCCAAATGGACATGACCTCTTATTGCTGCTATGTACACTGGTGCATTATCTGGTTGGTATCAATTATCATGGATTGTGCATCTGGAAGTGAAGAGGGATATATGTATATGTTCTTGCTACTTGTATGAAATCGATATCTATAAACTGGCATTGCCAAGTAAACGGGATAACTTCTAACAAGATGGTTGTTCTCTGCTGAGCTGTAAAATGATAGTTGCTATATATCTCTGCTTTCCTGTTCTTCACAGAGAAACTTGGAGCTGCTGGGGAGGCGGTCAGCGAACTGAAACAACTATTCTCACTTGCGGAAAAGTTTGGTTATTCAGAATGGATCCAGTTTGATGCTTCTGTTGTCCGGGGGCTAGCTTACTATACTGGAATTGTATTTGAGGTGAGATTTCTGAAATTTGTATTCCTAGTTATGAGAGACTGAAGCTGGAAAAAGCTTTTTGATTCACTTTCTGCCTTCCAAGTGGCAGCTAATCCTCTTGATAATACAGTAGTAGCATCTTATATACCAAATAAAGTAATATGAAAAAGGAGTTCTCATTTTCAAATTTTAGAAAACACATGGAATCCGGTGTGAATCAGCAAGGACCACCTTGCATGATTGGGCTATTCCGACAATTGTAAGTATGTGAGGTCTACCCTTTATGCTGGATGGCCTTGCACATGATGATCACAAAACTCTTTTCCTCTTGCATTCATTATATTCCTATCGTAGTTAACTGCTCACGTGATGTTAATCTGAATAATGCTATCATGTATCAAATAAAATTGTGGATTCCGTCACAGCAATACACAGTTTCCTTGTTCGGCCAATTACCCATAAATTTCACCATCTTCTGATTACATGTTTTTAACTCCTCTTCAAGATGTTAACGTTTTAAATTAGAACTGTAAAATGCATATGAAGCCATCCTAATATGGTTGCTTATTTTTTTCTTAGATTTTAGAATTATGCCATTATTCAGCTCTTAGCTCCCTATTGAGAATCATAAAATTTGTGTAATCCATTGTTACGAGAACATTAAAGAAATTGTCAGCCTCAGATTCTTGATGCATTTCAAGTTTTAACGAGCACTCTTAGAAGCTTGTGTGCACTAAAGATGGAAAAGTATATTTTGACAGGATGTTGCTTTTCTCTGGGACACCACACTCAAATGAGGTGTACATAAAGTGTGTAGGTAATTATGAATTGTTACATCAACCCTAAATACAATGTTCCTATTTATTCAGGGATTTGATAGAGAAGGTAAGCTGCGTGCCATTTGTGGTGGTGGGCGATACGATCGTTTGCTTTCTACTTTTGGGGGTGACGACATTCCTGCCTGTGGCTTTGGGTTTGGTGATGCTGTCATTATTGAAGTGAGTATGATCTTTTTTAATAATCTCTTGCAAGTGCTACTTTTAAACTTAACTTTGCGGAACCCCTTGTTTATATATGATATCATATATAATGTTGGATAAGATCATGCAATCGAACACGGGATGGCTGCTCCTTATGCATCTTAGCAAGGAGTCAGTCAGCCACTTGCAGATCATCCCTATAATAACCTGGCTTTTAACATTTTTAACGTTCGTGTGAGATAATTTAACTTGGAAAAGCGTTTACATATAATAACCCCGCTTTGTGCTCTAGTTTTCCTGCTTTAATTAATGATACAGCTAAGTTTCTCAAGAAATGTTCGTTAAAAGCTTGACACCATCTTTGTTTTGTGTTGCTTCTTCTGTGAGTTATACTCTGTTTATACAGTTTTGTTCTTGCTTGTATTAAAACCGTTTCTTCAGTAGACTTTTGCTATCCTTATTGAGGAGTATCAGTTCTATTTTATTTTATACCATGTGTTCGATCTCAATTCAGATATTTTGGCTGTTTCATGACATAATTCTTTATAAAAAATTATGTACAACAATTAGCTGCTGAAGGAGAGAAAACTTTTACCGGAACTTCCTCTTGAAGTGGAGAACATTGTGTGTTCACTGGATCCTGATCTTCAAGGTGCAGCTTCCTCAGTTGCTACTGTTCTTCGGGGAAAGGGTCAGTGTGTTGATTTAGTTTTGGAAAACAAACCACTTAAATGGTAAGCTGCTGGTGTTTCTGATCATGATTGCTGCATTATCTGATATATACGCTGGTATCTAAATGTTCTGTACATGTGTCAGGGTGTTCAAGCGAGCAGCACGAATAAATGCACGCAGATTGATACTTGTAGGAAGCTCCGAGTGGCAAAGAGGTATGGTTTCTGTCAAAATCCTCTCAACTGGGGAACAATACGAAGTTAACTTTGATGAGTTAGGGTGACACCGAATTTCCTACTATGAGTCTCATTTTTAGCATTTAGATCTTTCATTTGTGTAATTATCTTGATAATTATTTATCCATTGAGCACAACTAAAGTCAAATCTTGTGTGTTGCTAAAAATTTCTAATATATGAATCCAATTTTTTTGCCATAGAAGTGGTTTGTTAGTTTTTATCCTATAAATTTGTTTCTTGTCTTTTGCTTACTTGTTTTGTGGTATAGTCTCTATGTCTTGTTGCACTTCCTCCCTGGAAAGATTCTATTCGGCAAGGTTTGTGTCTATTCTACCCCCAAACTCTTATCTCAAAGTGGGATATACCGAGTTTTGTCTGATTTGGTTTATGTTTGAGGTCGACGCCAATATCCAAGGGTTTACTATTATGTGCTGAATTGTCGTAGCGGTAAGGAGGTGAGAATCCATAATTGATGTCTCAGGATGCAACACCATCCACCTGGTTTTTGGGACATATGTGCTCTAAATCTAAAAAGGTGGTGTATGCATATACCCTATATTTGACATTTGTCGTATTTTAAACTTGAGTAGCTCTTTTGAGATCGATAATGATAGTGTACTTTCAGTCGTTGCTCGTGGCTTGCCAAGTTCAGAAAGATAGAGGGTTTAACGTTAGAACCTTGACTCAACTCGTGCAAGGTTTGTTTTAATGGGTTCAATTATGCTCGTATAAACGTGTTGTTCGTGCTTGCACCAAATACAAATGAAAACTAGTTGAAATAAAAATACAAATAAGCCACCCTTATTTAACGACTGTTAAAAGAATTTCATTAGATAAAAAATTATTTTCTTCTTTTATTTATTTTTTTGTCTTTTATCCAATCAAAATACACAAGGTTCAAAATCATAAAATTGATTTTGATTTGAGTTAAAGACCAAAAAAATCGATAAAAGGATGAGACATATTAAGAGCCGTTAGAGAAGGATCAAATCCGAATATTTTTACAAACCATCTTGTAATTTGAAAATGATAAGGATGATAAAGTGTTAAATCACGGGAGCATATTTATAGTTTACTCTAAACTAGATAAACATGAATTATAATACGATAGGTTTGGCTCCTAAAACTTCACATGACTGATGATTCGCAATAAATTTGATTCAACTTAAATAATCAAACAAGTCGACGCCTAACTGATTAGGTATTTACGAGTGCCAAACTTTTTTTAGTAGAGCACGATTGTGCTCTTAATTAAACATGTAATTAATGCATAATAAAATACAAGATTATGTAAATATGTAATTCACTCTAGAACTTTATGCGCTAATTTTGTTCTAAACACTTGTGAATTTCTTGTTTCATATCCAAACCTTCACTCTAAAAGCTTAATCTCTGTCATGTTTTAATTTGTTTTTGATTATTTGGAAAACACAGAGTGATTGGCTTGCTTTACGGAATAGATTTGAGAAGCAATCAGCTTATTTACGAGAACTCGAGGATCAAGCGAGGATAATTTGTCATTCGATATAGAGTCACTCTCAAAAGAATTCTTTTACAATTTGTGTCAGGAATGAGGTTCAATTCTTTTGTGCACTAACTTTGTCTTTTTCCCTTGCACAAAGTATGTTGGTCTTCAGAATCTGATACAACGTAATTAGCAAGTATATAGCTTTGGGAATGCTCCGATCGGTGGAGTGGCTTTGCCTTTTATACTGGTGCAGGTACATCTGTTTGACAATATTTTATTGTCACCTTCCTTGCTTTTTACTGAAGAATGAACAAAAAAACCTAAAAAGCTCATAAAAAGATGCAACCCAAGTTTAAACCAAACCAAACAAACCCATTACATCCCAGACAGAGGGACACTATTTCCACGTATTACGTATAAACCTGGTTTCTTGCGCAATAGCTGAACAAGTTTAATATTCATACCCTTAAAGTTTGAGCTGAAATATTTGGTTTATGTGGTAGTCTTTTGGTATTTGTTGACATACAGATAACCCATAGTTAACTAAAGCCGAAACCTTCTTACGTCCAAATAAAATAGTAGCAAGTTTCAATCTTTGATGTTCCATATCATTTGCAATATATTCTTTGTATGGCAGAGTTTCTGAAATTACTTGTCAATGGGATTTTAAGTTGCTCAACAATATACCCTCTGTTTGTCTTTTTTTGGAAGGGCATTTTGGCCATATACACTTGAAAAGAAGTCGATGTTTACGGCCAATGTTTGCGATTACTTTGTGAGGGAGTGGACCAAATATCATGAGTGGTTCAAAAATCAAAACCTGTAATTTTGATACAGAATCTTGGTTCAAATTATGGAAATCTGCTATTCATGTAATCAACCACCCAAATGGAAATTTGTGCATGTTCCTTTGCCTCAATTGTTAAATAATGCTTCAAGAAATCTTGAAAAGTTGTATAAGTTCTTGGTGGTTAGACTGTAGTCTTTGTAAGATTTCCTTTCAGATAAATGTTCAGGAAGGATCATATGGTCACTTCCCTTTTGCTTTTGAGGTCAAATGTCGCATTCATTATGCAGATTTTGAAGTTTTAATTTAATACCTAAGTTAGTCCAGTTGACCTCAAATTCACAAGAAAAATAAAGATCTTTAGCCATTTTGTGTTGTTTGACGTGCATGTAACAAGTGGTTTTATAGTTGTATTAATACGTTGTTACTAACTGTATACTAATACTCGGCATCTCCAACTGTAGACTGGGCCTCATGCCACAGTCGAAGTAGAAATTTCAGAAGATATGCAACTAGTTCATTTCGACTTCAATAGGTAACCAACCACATTTCGTTATATTTCACCCCCATAAACTTTGACTTAATCAGCGTTAATTCGTCCAATTGCAGCTCTTTGTTTGAGATACATGATGATAATCATGTTCTAGAGGCAATGAAACTATGTGAAGAATCAAAAGGTGGTGGTAATGGCAACGCGTCTTTAGACCCTGTTTCAGCCTCGAGTCCGTAGGACCACAGTGTCATCCAGTAGACCATATCCGCATTAGTTACGATCTCTACCATCTGTATATTCATGACTCTAACCAAACTCCCATTCCATTATGTAGATGTATTGTGGTTTAATATAAAGGTAGTGTAAATGTTCTTGATTTAGTTCCATTTCAAGAGCCCGTCATCATAAAATCTTTCTTTATACAGATGAAAGTTTTATATACATCTTTATTTTCAATAATGTCGTATAGAAGGGAAAGCAATATGGGAGGCAAATACTCCCACGTTCATGAACTCAGTGCCATACAAAGACATTGAAAAAGGAAGAGGAAAAGTACAAAAAACTGAAGTGAGAGAGTGAAAAGTGCAAAGTATTAATAACCCGTCATAAATAGATAAAGCGTGAACGTTTAAACGCATATTTTTACTATTGGTCCCAGATATGGTACTTGCCGACGTTGGTCCAAATTTGGATTTATGCTTTTCTTAACCCTTTGGAGATGCCCATTACATTCCTTTTACCATATAAATGCTATTGGAATCGTATTAAAAAAAAACTTCCAAATTGAACAAAATGTTAAAAACGGTGCAAAAATGTAATTACCTTATTCTACAAGGACCAATAAGTAACAAATTGGAACAGAAAAACCAAATAGCCAAAATGAAAGTCGTTAGTTATCAAAACTTAGAACCCATGGGTTGAGGGGACCAGTGGGCCGTTGCAAGGGTTATTCCCACGTGGGACGCCACCTGCAGTCACGTGACGCTAACCGGTGAGTAGTACAATCACGTGGCTTTTTGTGGCTCATGACTCACCACGGACTTTCGATGTATATATTCCCAACCTATGTGTACTATTTTTTCCTTAATATATAAATTAATAAAAACATTTTATTATGTAAATTTAAGTCCATTCTACAACTCAGAGAAAGATATTTACAATTATTTTTGTTTTGAGTAAAATCATTTTTAAAATAAATATTTATTAATAACCGTAAGATTTAATATGAGACAATTATTTAAGATAATTAATATACACATAATCGCTCTACTACTTCTTATTGCATCAACAAATTTTTTTTTACTGACCGACGTCTCACCTGCACAGGTACCTACCTGCTGTCGGTCGCACATTCAACTTTATTTCTTAAAATAAAGTAAAAGGGGAAATTAGTAGTTTGATATTCTCAATTTGTATTTAGTTAAATTAACAACTATATATTTGTCTCCGTATTTAACAACTCTCTTTCTCCTTCATGTTTTTTGGCTTCTGATTGTTTCCGCATAATGTACCGATTGTCTGTGTAAATCAACTCGAAACGGGATGTGTCCAAGGAAGTGTATCATTATGTATATTTTTTCGAAGTATATCAGGTGGTGTTGCTTTACCAAGTGTATCAGGTGGTGTTAATTTATGCAGACCCGTTCTTGACATTTTATGGGCCCTGCGCGAATGTAAAAACAGGGCCCATTGCAAGAAACAAGACTTGTAGCAACGATTTTTGTCGTCACTAAAAGTCTATTTATCATCAGAAAGAGTATATACTAACATGTCGTCGTTATAACTCATGGTGGAAACATGTCATCGCTAAAAGACGCATCGTCAAAGCTCACTTTTCTTGTAGTGATTCTCGGTAAGTACGAAAAAAAAATTCAATAAATGTCTTTCATTAGTATAAAATTGAATACAAGAAATGCTAATAATTTATTGAGGAAATAAATCTTATTTATCTTATTATATATATATATATATATATATATATATATATAAGAGTACTTAATTTTTTTTTTATTAACCTGGATATCCAACTCACTATGCGAGCCGACTAATCCCAGGGCAACCACCTGCTTTGCAGGTAGCCCGGAGTCACCGCATTTGAACATTCGTGGCTACAAGGGGATTTTTGTTTCTTTTTGGATTTGAACCTGGGACCTCTAAGCACTTTTGACAATTGGAGCCAAGCTCAAACAAATCAGGCATCACCCTTGTGGTTACTTAAATTTACGTATTTCTTATTAGGTAATTTGAAACCAAAAGTATAAAAAGTAATAACTTTTTAGTTAATAACAAGAAATATGTGTTATTTTGATACAAAAAGAGAATTCGTGTAAATGAATTAATCGTGAGGGTCAATGAGAGATCAATAATAAATAAGATTATCAAGATTTTCTAGATAAGTAGACAAATGAAGATCAATAAGAATATATGAAAGAAAATATGATTCATTGAGATTTAATAAGAATAAATAATGAATTAAACATATAATATGCAAGCTCAACAAATGATTGTTTGAGTACTTAAATAAAATCTTATAGTGCGGTGGAATCCCGATGAAAGATATATAAGTCAAACAATTGATGACAATATTTAAATTTTATTTTTCCTTCTTTTTTTGTTCAACTAAAATAAGAAGTTAAGATTAAAAGTTTATGGAACATGACATATATAAGAGACATTACTAAATACATCTAGTAGAAAAAAATTATTGATTAAATCACAAAACTATGAAACACGTCATAAATTATAAGAATAATAGATTGTTTGTCAAACAATAGTAAATTTTTTTTATGTATAAGCAAAAATAGATAACAATAGTCAACAAAAACAATTAGAACAACATAACCAAATAGCAATAGTCAATAGAAGCAGAAATTGATAAAAGTATCTAACAAAAATATATAGCAATAACAAGCACATGATCTTAATGTTGAACAGGGCCGGTCCTAAGATTTTTGATGCCCTGTGTGAAAATAATAAAATATGCCCCTTACCCTATTTTTTAAGCCAATGAAATAACGAAACATGCGATTTTTTAAAGAGTTTAGAACCTATTCAAGCTAAGTATCTCATCCACATGTTGATTTTTATTAACTATAATAAGAAAAATTCAATGAGGGGAACATAAAAATCAAAACCCCAAATACAAAATATAAATGATAAAAAGATAAATCATGGATTAAGATCATGTTTCCTTCTTTTTCAGTTTTACCTTTCCCAAATTAAAATTAGCAAAATAGAAACTTTATTTCAATAAGATTTTTGATGTCCTGTGCAAAAATAATAAAATATGTCCCTTACCCTATTTTTTAAGCCAATAAAACAAAGAAACATGCGATTTTTTAAAGAGTTTAGAACCTATTCAAGCTAAGTATCTCATCCACATGTTGATTTTTATTAACTATAATAAGAAAAATACAATGAGGGGAACATAAAAATCAAAACCCCAAATACAAAATATAAATGATAAAAGGATAAATCATGGATTAAGATCATGTTTCCTTCTTTTCCGGTTTTACCTTTCCCAAATTAAAATTAGCAAAATAGAAACTTTATTTCAATAATAGGACTTAAAAGACAGGAAAACTACAATTAGTTTTTAACTAAAATAGTAAAATACATCCACGTTATTGTCATAGTATGCAAAAAGTAAAAGTTACAGATCTAATGACTAAAGGTTAATGGCCTATCTGTTAGCAACTTAATAAGTTTTATGGATCTAACAACTTATTCGTTCAACTATGCATGACTGTTTCGTAGTGGCTTAATGATATAGAAAAAAATAAGCTTCTAGGGGGAGTTTTATATAGAAAGTCAAATTTTTTTCCAAACATGTCTCTTTCAACTAAAAATACACTCCTTACATCTACGGAAAAACTCTCTCAAACAAAAACTTTTCCAACTTATACAAACAAATTAATTCATACAAACAAAAACTTTTCCAACTTTCCAACTTTTTCCAACGATGTGTATTCAGTATTCATCACTACTAGGCCTTGGATTTGTTTTTATAATTAAAGTTCAGTTGCTCAATTACCAAATTATTAAACCCAACACTAGTAATAAATGACAACTTGATTCCCCTTTGGACTTTGATGCCCTGTGCGGCAGCACGGGCTGCAAGTAGCCAGGGCCGGCCCTGATGTTGAATTGTTGAAGCATGAAAATAATCAAGCATGTAGGGATAACAATAACCAATATTATTGGACCTTGTTCAAAATAAAAAAATTAGAGAGACAATAAACAATAACATATAATGATGGCCAATTATTTTTTTTTATTTTCTTCTCTAATATAATTAGTTGATATATTTTTGGGCCCTTATTATGTACTAATTTTTTTTTTGCTTTCTTATTATATGTTACAATTTTTTGGGTTTTTTTATTTCATTAAATTCTTTTAGACTACTATTGTATTTTTTTTTAAAAATTTGGGCACCTGATAATTTTGGGCCCTGGTCATTTACGAAATGCATCACAATATGTATTTTCGTTTCTTTACAAATGATATCATACTATGCATCTTGTATGTATCTTGGGTATCACAGTGTCAATGAAAAATGTTCATCAGGGAGAGGAGAGACAAAATTTCTAAATATCTAAAATATTCTTTAATTAAAATTTGAAGTCAAATTAATTACCAAAATTATTATTATTTATTATAAAGAATCAACTTTCAAAATAATTATTATAAATTTAAACTAAATTTATTTTTGTTCTTATTTAATTAAAACAAATTAAACCAGGCCCCTTAAGTAATTAAGAGTTGGTTCTAATAAATATAAGTTTTAGATACTGATTTTGATTTCCTAAAATAAAAGGAATACAAAGTTTGTATTATTTTAGTGACTGTGTAAGAATCGAATTTATGGTGAGAAATATATGAAAATATCAGAATCCTTGATTACTTTTAATCTCATGTTCCCCTATGAATTACGCTTTATAATATAATTGATTTAATATATCTTGGTGCACCTCATTAATGTTTATATTCAATTAGGATTAATCCAAAAATAAAGATATCTTCTTACACTTAGAACTGAACCCTTATTTTACAATATTATATGTCATCTCATTACATTCAATTATCTATTTTAATAATATTTTTAATTTTTTAAATAAACACATAATAAAATAATATAGATTAATTGTAGATAGCTCTTTATATATATAAAATGAGATAATGAAAATTAGTATACAGTTTTTTCATATTTGATTCTCTATTGATAGTAAAGAGTCTATTAGATTGATGCAACAATATATTGTTTACTACATATATTAAACTATTAAATATCAGTAAAAATAAAACCTGTTGATGAGAAATTAACTGAAATTATTTATGTAGATTTTGAATATTGTTTGTTGAAAAATATATTTAATGCATAAAGTAACGATGATATAGAAATAAATATCAAGGAATATTGAAATGAATCGGAATTCAAAATATTATATATAAGTGTGTGTCTTATGGTGTTTATAGTGTGCTCTCATCTGAAGATGGTGTTTCTATCTGCATTTGCACCTGCACCTTACTTGGCTCACCTCTCTTTCTCTTCCTCTTTCCCTGGGATTTGAGACACACAGAGGTGCAGATGTATCTGCAGACAAAATGCCAACTTCTATCCTTCTATATATACATATACATAGAAACATGTGTGTGTGTGTGTGTGTGTATATATATATCGGTGGAAATAAGAGGAAAAACAGACGTGTCTCAGTTCATGCAAAGGTAAGAATTTAATTTCATTATGTATTGGTGTTTGTATATATAGAATTATTTGATAAATCGTGATCTTTCAAGTATTTGGTTGTTCACTTCTTGGCAATGTATGCACATATGTCTATCTCGACTTGTTCAGGACGTTGATAACTTCCAAATCCGTAGTTTGAGCTAACGATAAACCCCGTCCCTTCATGTTGCATTTCTCGAGCTTTCATCACGGGATACATATAAAGATGTCGTTTTCGTAGTTCTTATATCCATGACGTTGGTTGTTTATTTATCCTTGTTCTGAATATATGTATCATAATTGAGATCTTTCGATTCATTCTCATTCATTCATCTGATCATCAATTCCTTTTCCCAGTTTCGAGCTTTTTACTCCCTAAATGACCAGAAAAAGAGGTTCCAAAGAAAAATAGTTTAAATCTATTCGATGTAAAACTCTAAAATTACATATGATTTTCAAGGTTGACAAAACCAATAACCATCACAAATTAATATTTAGTCGCATCCTCATCCGTCCGCCAAAACTCCTCCTCCACCCTTCGAAGCTCCTTCTTCATTAATCGGCGCTCGTTTTCTTCCTGTAAATTTCTAAGTTGGGTTCTTAAAGCATCAAGTTCCTATAAATCAAAGAAAACGCGTTATAATATTTAATATGAATTATAAACTAAAAATCAATAAACATCATCAAAGTAAAAGAGGCACACATCCGGCTATTGAAGACAATGGACCACCCTGTGTGGATTTCTCAGTCAAGACCCAATTGGAATCCTGGTTGTACCAAACCCAAATAAACGGTCTTTCTTGCTTCCCCCATAGCTCTGTAACAACTAAGAGATATGTGGAGGGATCATCACCATATCTTTGGGTGAGACTCATTGAATAGTTATCCTATGGTTAAAAAAGATTACAATTCAATTTTGACAGCATGACGACTGTAAATGAGACGTTTCCAGCAAAAACAATCATAATGTTTGCCCAACAAATGACAACCTAGACTAAATAGTGATGCATACGAAATTTCTAGCCAAATAGATTTATTAAAAACTCAATAAGAACCATTAAAGCCCGATACGTGTTTGTGAGAAGACATGTATTGCATATGAGAATGCGGTGTGTACCGGGCTAAACTAAGATCCGTTAAAACCAAATAAGACTTTTGTAATAGTTATTAAAGTTCAATAATAACAATGATTCTGGATTATGTGTTTGTATATAGGTATGTATTGCGTACATGTATGTGTATGTGTTGGACTCGATAAGAAAATTATTATTCACTATACATACCATGTGGAATATATGTAATGTTTTACATATATATAAAACATAAAGTATGAAAAATGGAAAAAAAAAAACAAATTTTCAGAAATCCTCCAGAAAACAGTAATATTTTCTTAAAAAAAATCTTGAAGAATTTACTATTTTAAATTACCGGCGGACGTTAATCTTAAAAAACTAATAAAAAATCCACCGGAATTATTTTTTCCCAAATAATTAGTGGCGGATTTCCGATGTAAGTTAACGGAAGTCGACTTTTTTAATGTTGGCTAGAAATCCATCGAAAATTTGCCATTAATATTTTCGACTGATTTTTCGTCAAAAATAATCGGTTTTCTAGTAACATGGTGTAGAATGTATTCGTGTGTGTGTGTGTGTGTGTATATATATATATATATATATCCGACGATTAATTCAAATATATATATCCGACGATTAATTCAAATATATAGTCTTCTTAACAACCAGTTAGTAGGATTGTGAACATGTGACTACTTTTATAAAGGTGTAAGAAAAGAGACAAAATTGATGTCTGTACGATGATAAACCAACCAAACTTTGAATGATAGCCCACCAAACAAAAATGGACGTTTGGAGATCATAAATGTGTCATCTCAAATCATTAATCTCTTAAAGTATGATAATATAGTTACAAATATCAATAAGTAAGGGACCCTTTATTAAATAATTATTTAGTAAGTATTTGTCGATAAAATTTAACACTATCACTTACTTATGAGATAAGATTTTAGTCTATCAATACGACATCGTATGTAACAATACGCTAACCGTGGTAAGAGTTATCGTCCTCACCCATCATCGTCCGTTCTTTATAATGCCAATCGCCACCGTTGATCCCCACGATTAATCTCCCTCTTTTTGATCTTTTTTTGTTTTTAGATTTTCCATTTTTTACAACAATTTAATGGAATATGTACATATAAATAAAAAAGATAATCAATTTTTTTACAGCAATTGTTAATTTGAGAAGAGAGGTGATATTTTTGTGAAGTTGGATTAAAGTTATAATACACATTCTTAAATGGGCAACTGTCTTTTTGGTAATTAACACTTTATATCCTCAATTTTTATTTTCTTAAATATCCGAAATATAATAATAATATAATTCTCTAGACGAGAACCTTGCACTTGTCTACCCTTGAACTTGAGATGCATATTGATAGTCAGTCTTACAAAGCTCAATGAGTTATGGTTTTTTTGTGCACAATCATATATATCTCATCATGCATAAAACAAACAATAAACAAAATAAAATAATACGTACATTTGTTTCAAACTTTTTTTAAATAATAATGAGATCTCTTAAATTCTCGTCGGGTTAAGGTCTTACCGTCATCAACATTTCCCCGGGTTACACGGCTATCCTTTGTCCGGTCACCCATTCACAGAATGTGTCATATCTTATGACTTTTGACCAATTCTCATACCCGACAAAAATATTAACCCGTTTATAACATGCTAATTAATTAAAAAATCACGTAAACAAAAAGCATGCAACTCACAATAATAATTCATATACATGTAATAAACTCATAAACATGTACATAAAATAACATAATGCTCAAATATTTTTTTACATAAGCATGCATCCCAATTAAAGTCTCATGAAGATTCACCTGACTACGTAGGTTGCCCATTAATCATCCATGACTGATAACCTACAATTAGTAAACCATAATAGCCAATTAATGACTAGGTTTTCTTCCAAAATCGACTCAAAAGTCAATTATATTAATAAAGTCAAACCTAATAATTTTAATAAAGTCACCCCTTATTAAGCTCGATCACTCCCCGTCGAATATAGTTATCCCCCAAATCTTGAGCTTTACGACGTCCTACAACGTAAATTTACCATTTTGCAACATTCCCCCTCGTAATTAAAGTGCTTCAATAATTATTAATTAAGACACTTTACTCCCATTATAAAGTTCCATTAGCGACGCTTTACCCTTTATATATTATAGATGTGTGTGTGTAATATTTGATTCCTATACCATACATGTGTGAAACGAGGTATGCATATGACCTTTCTTTGCTCACAACAACCATCCTTGGTTGTTTCTATTTTTACGCATATCGCAATTGCATTTAAATTTATGCTCATAAACACATGACGGTGATCTGTTTTAAAATTCTGTTGCTATACCGATACATGGTCGTGTTCGACAACTTGTACAACCCCTTGTTCGTGTTTTCAAATCGTTAAGACTCCGAATATTATCGTTTTTAACCGTATGTTCTCTATTTTGAATCGGAAGATCATCTATTACCCGATCAACTAAGCGGCTTGATAAACACGTATATAAATCTTAAATCACTAGTGTAATATTGAATCAAGAATTATCACCTCAACGTCATTGCGATCGAATCTTGATTTTGAACAGCGACCTCTTGTAAAAAAATTCCATTCTTCGTTGCCATTTTCACTCATATTCTTGTATCTCCCTCGGTTTCTCCTTGGAACAAATGAAATGAAAAATGGCGGTGACTTATGCCATTTTATCTCCTCCATCCTGCCGCTTCCCACCATGTGTACAAGTTCCCACCCAGGGGCGGAACCCCATGGGGGCCTTTGGGGGCCATTCTTTTATACATAAATATTATAACTAAGCTTTTAAAAACATATATAATAAGTAGCTCAATTGACAATCATTTACAACCTCCATTTTGGAGGCACTTGTTTCAAATCCCCTACCAAGCATTTTTTTTCCCATGCACTTTATATAAATTATTAATATTTAATTATATGTATTAGTTTTTATTATATGTAAATATAAGTTTTTAAAGTAAATTACACCGGTATTACTATTTCTCGGTTAATACTTTGAATGTTTAAGTTTTTTTAGAGTAAATAATATAATATGTTAATTATATGTAAATAAATTTTAAGTTGGTATTACTATTTTCCTGTTAATACTTTGAATTTTCGAGTTTTAATATTACATTAATCAATCTTTTCTAAAATTTAATAGTCTAAAAACAAATCATTTGGATTTACTTATTTTTACAATATTATAGCATCTTCAACATATTCTTCAAAAAATTCCAAAATGGATAATTAAAACTCTATTAAAACCAGGGCTCGAGCTCCCCGCCCCAGCCAATCTCCCATGGCAGGAAAGTCGTTTCGATCCAATCTATTTTTGGGGTCAAATAAAGACAAAAAAAGATATGTCAGTGACCTATAAACCATTAATATCAAGGATTCTTATCGGTATGAATATGATAAAAAAAATTATTCTCTCTCATTGTAATCAATTCTTGTTTACAATCTCTCATTTTTCTCCGTTTTGGAGAATTTTGGAGAGCCTGTTGGAGCAAAAATGTGCCTAAAATCTCCATTTTCTCAATTTTGTAAAATCTATTGAAAATGTTCTTATATTTTGGTCCCTCGCACTACAACGATTGTGTTCCACCCCTATTCCCACCCATAAAAACCTAAACTACCACCTATCAAACTTCAAAAATTGGCCATGATTAATTTATGAATAGATTCTCAAACACTCTATTTGTCCTCCATTTATATCATTGGCAAACTAAATCAACGGCTTAGTTTTTGGTTAATAGACACTTAAATGGAAAGGAGATCACCTCCTATATATAATTAACCCCCAAATTGTTCATTTCCTATAAACGAGCCTTAAATTTACAGAAATAAAACCCTTTTTCTAATATTTATTTTTCTATTCATTATTTAAAAATTAAAAAAAAAAATACTTACCTCTTAAAAATTTGACACTATGTTAGTATTCATTGCTCAATTTGTTGTCAATCCAAATAGCAGTACAAATTCATTTTTACAACAAAGCAAGAAAATGGAAAGTTGATCATGCAATGTCCTAGGATTGACTTATCGTCTATTTTAAGTTTGTTAATATGGTCTTTTTTTGGTTTTTTTAATTGATTTTCTTACATCAACGTGAGTTGAAATATTTGAAGGAGACATATCTTTATGTGGAGTATTTTTATTCTTGAGTTATGTCAGTGCTTGGGGGGTGTTTGAGATTGCTTATTTGAAATAATGTATGCTTTACTACCGAAGTCCTTATCAACTGATTATAAGTTAGAAGAGTTTAACTTCTTTAAAAACTCACTATTACCGGTTTGACACCGGTATAAGTTGTTTATCCAAACACTCAAAAATGTTTATCAGGTGTCACATCGGAATAAGTCAATAAGTTATTTTTATAAGTAATCCCAAACACCCCCTTAATATTTTTTATTTTTGAGTTGTATCATAAATCTTAATATTTTCGTCATTATAATCAGTCATTTTATTTAATTTTACAACTTTATTCTTAAACATCTCTCTTTCTCTCGCTCAATATATATATATATATATATATGTGTGTGTGTGTGTGTGTGTGTGTGTATGTATATATATGTATGTATATATACTAAAAGAGTACTCGCACAATACAACGAGACATATCTCGATTTTAATGTTCTATTTTATTATTTGTCTCTGTTGATGTTATAATACGATTTTATGTGTTTTTAAGAAAAAACAATAATGATTTTATTTTTAAATAAAATATAAATTTGAAAATATCATAAAAGTTTGAAAAAAATATATCAATGTTAATATCAAATCAACTATTTAAATTTTTTTATTTTTATGTAATTTCTTTAATTTATTTTTTATTATAATTCAATTTAAGTTTAATAATGAAATAATTTATTTTTCGTTTAACAATATAATATTTTATAAAAATAATAATTAAGTATTCTGTTAAAACTCAATGATTATTCTAATTATATTTTAGATTTTTTATATTTAAAATAAGATGTTTATCTGCAGTTAATTATACGAATTCAGATTTGAAGTTTTAATAAGTTGTACTTATGCATAATCTACTTGTAATTTTGAGTTTTAAGTAATATATATAAATAAACAGTACTTTACGTATAAAAAATGGTTTATAATAATATAGATATTAAAATTTCATTAATTAAGTTTTATTAACTTTTTCAAATTATTTAAATACTATTTGTTATTAATTCTATTAACAACTAACATACATTTAAATAGACAATATTCAAATTATTAATTAAAGTATTCATGTTATCGGACAAACGCACAACTTCGGTGTTAAAGGGAAAACAATATGGGAGGCAAATACTCCCACGTTCATGGATTCAATGCCATACAAAGACATTGAAAAAGAAAGGGGAGAAGTAAAAAAAACTAAAGTGAGAGGTTCAAAAGTGCAAAGTATTAACAACCGTCACAAAGGGACAAAGCCTCAGCGTCAGTGGTGGGGTGGGAACTCGCTTTGACCTTTTACTTTAAACGCATATTTTTACTATTGGTCCCTACAGATATGGTACTTGCCAACATTGGTCCAAATCTGGATTTATTCTTTTCTCAACTCTTTGGAGATGCCCATTATATTCTTTTTACCATATAAATGCTATTGGAATCGTATCAAAAAACTTCCAAATAAAACAAAAATGTTAAAAACTATGCAAGAATGTAATTACCTTATTCTATAAGGACCAATAAGTAATAAATTGGAACAGAAAAACCAAATAGCCAAAAAGAAAGTCGGTAGTTGTCAAAACTCAGAACCCAGAGGTTGTGGGGACCGGAGGGCCATTGTAAGTGTTATTCCCACGTGGGACGCCACCTGCAGTCACGTGACGCTAACCGGTGAGCAGTAAAATCACGTGCCTTTTTGTGGCTCATGACTCGCCACGTACTTTCGATGGACATATTCCCAACCTATGTGTACTATTTTTCCCTTAATATATAAATTAACAAAAACATTTTTCTAGGATATAGAGTGAGTATTATTTGTATGTATAATTTTTTAACAGTGTCAATATTATTTAAGTATAACATCGTGTATCTTATGTTCATATGATATTCGTTGAAAAAATGTTTGTTGGAGAGAGGAGAGACAAAATTTCTATATACCTAAAATGCTCATTAATTAAAAATTTAAGTCAAATTAATTACCAAAATTATTAATAACTTAATTAATCCTTTGATTTATGATTGAAACTGGATATTGCGATTATCGCAAATTACTGAATTAGCCTTTCTGTAACTCACTTTTATCATTAATAATAATAAAATTGTAACATCCCAAGATAATATTTGCATATAAACATATATTTCCATTAATCATGAAATATAATTTACCCAATGTCTCATTAATTACAAATAGCTACATTACAAAGTAGCTACCAAATTTTTCTATAAAATCTCTATACAATACTTGAATACATAACAAGTATTCAGATACAAAAGAAAAACATCCTGGCCCATGCAAGCATATATATATATATATATATATATATATATATATATATATATATATATATATATATATATATATATATATATATATATATATATATATAACCCTTTGATTGAACACTATCTGTAATGCACATTTTCAAAATACAAAATGAAGGTTAGAGTTTGAGATTTAATGAGAGATCCCTTTGATACTATTACAGAGTGAATAATCACCAAATCATATTTATAAACTCATATTTTTAATAATAACAAATATACATCATGTTGATATAACAAAACTCATTTATGGCATCAAAATGATCAAATAACTTAATAAACGCATTCTGAATAAACTTGTCGCATCATATAGATGAATACACATCTTTCTCGCATCACATGAGTGAAACAACCCCATTTCCTCTCAACATATTGGTGCGGGGACTTCAACTCATCGTATCATATGGGTGCGATAAATCAGACTTGTCGCATCAATAAGATGCGATAAACTAACTTGTTTCATCACAAGGATGCGACAAAACTCACTCCTCACATCGTATAAGTGCGACATCCATATTTCATCGCAACAATAGAATGCGATAACTCTAAAGTTATCGCATTACACAGATGCGACAACTCTAAGTTATCGCATCACACAAATGTGACAACTCCAAGCTATCACATCATAAGGATGCGATAACAATGAACACTTTGATCAAAAACCCAAATTTTATAACTCAATAATTATGTCACCCTTATCCTGATATACGCATCTCTCCTTGATATGTCACTTTTATAACCAATATACACTTATCCTTGATATATCACTTTTATTTTAACACATGATATAACATAACAAAAACCCACCTAGCATTCAAAACAGTTTTACATCAACCCATATAAGGAACCATACAGTTCAAATTCAAATTTCTAGAAAAGAAAAGTTGTAAATAAACTCATCTTATGAATTGCGTAGATGATATGAAGATGAAATAACAACAAATATCCAGACAAATAATCACAGATTCAATTTTTTTTTTCCTTTATAGTTCTGTTTTCTTCGCACGTGGAAGAACAACCTGAAAGTTTCTAATACCTTATCCCTTCCTTTTTTTAAACAAACCCCGATGAGATAAATGAATATCTCATCAAATAATCCATAAACAAACAAGACGGTGGACTGTCTAAAAAAGAATTTTGACACATAAACACATTTAATCCCTCAACTTATCAACGTTTTTAAAAAACAATCCCAAATATTATAACCGAATAACTTGTTATCATAAAAACATATTATATTCAATCATTCATGATTTGCCCATGTTATGATAAATATCACCAAACTCCCCATCTTTTCATTTTCCAAATATATGTTTATGAACAAGACAAATATTTAACAAGATGTGATTTTCCAAATATCAAGTCCACTCATGAATTACGTTTTAGAATGTAATTAACCCGATGCATCTCGGTGCACATCATTGATGTTGATATTCAATCAGGATTAATTAATCCAAAGATGAGATAATTAAAATTAGTATAAAGAAGGCATTAAAGTGAAGTATTTTCATGTTTGGTTCTCTACGATGGTTAAAGAGAGCCTATTAGATCGATGCAATAATATATTGTTTACTACATACATTAAACTATAAACTATTAGTAAAAATAAAAATCTATTGATGAGAAATTAACTCAAATTAATTGAAATTATTTATGTCAGTTTTGGATATTGTTTGTTGAAAAATATTTGTAATACATAAAATATCGATGATATAAAAATAAATATCATGGAATATTGAAATGAATCGGTATTTGAAATATTATATATATAAGTGTGTGTCTTATGGTGTTTAGTGGGTGCTCTCATCTGAAGATGGTGTTTTTATCTGCATTTGCACCTGCACCTTACTTGGCTCACCTCTCTTTCTCTTTCTCTGGGGTTTGAGACACACAGAGGTGCATATGTATCTGCAGACAAAATGCCAACTTTTATTCTTCTATATATACATATACATACAAACACACACACACACACACATTGGTGGGGATAAGAGCAAAAAGAGACGCGTTTCAGTTCATACAAAGGTAAGAATTTAATTTCATGATATATTGGCGTTTGTATATATAGAGTTATTTGATAAATCGTGATCTTTCAAGTATTTGGTTCTTCACTTCTTGGCAATGCATGCACATATGTCTAGCTCGACTTGTTTAGGTGGTTAATAACTTCCAAATCCGTAGTTTGAGTTAACGATTAACCCCGTCCCTTCATGTGTAATATCTCGAGCTCTGATCACAAGATACATATAAACATGTCGTCTTCATAGTTCTTACATCCATGACTTTGTTTGTTTATTTATCATTATTCTGAATATATGTATCATAATGGAGATCTTCCATTCATTCTCATTCGTTCATCTGATCATCAATTCCTTTTTCCTGTTTCACGCTTTTTACTCCTTAAATGACCAGGAAAAGAGGTTTCAAAGAAAAATTGTTTAAATCTATTAGATGTAAGACTCTAAAATTACATATGATTTTCAAGGTTGACAAAACCATTGACCATTACAAATTAATATGTAGTCGCATAATACTTATATGATGTAGAATGTATGCATGTATGTATAATTGTATCTATATATATGGGACGATTCATTCATATATATATATATATATATAAATATATAATTGTATATATATATATATACCATGATCCATTAGTAGGATTGTGAACATGTGACTACTTCTATAAAGGTGTAAGAAAAGAGACAAAATTGATGTCTGCACGATACTAAACCAACCAAACTTTGAATGATAGCCCACCAAACAAAAATGGATGTTTGGAGATCATAAATGTGCCATCTCAAATCATTAATCTCTTAAAGTATGATAATATAGTTACAAATATCAATAAGTAGGGACCGTTTGATCCTTAACACGAATACTTACTTATAGGGTAAGATTTTAGTCCACTAATATAGGATTGTATGCAACAATTTACTGGTAAGCATTAACCGTGGTAAAAGTCATCGTTCTCACTTAACGGGTATGACTCTCAGTCCTTGTTTTCGTTCTTATTAATTAAGATTTTTGGTTTTTATCATATTAATTAGTTAAGTAAATGTGACTCAATAAACGCGCTTACGTGAACAGCTCCTTAAAGTGTTAAAAAAAAAACCAAAAAAGCAAGCTAATTTTATCGAGTAAAAAATGTAAGATGATGAAGCACACTTGCTAGCATACTTTAAAGCTCAAATAAAACGTAAATTGATACATGCTTTGTTTTTAATTAGTTGAATTTTTTTAACATAAATATAAATTTAACTAATTAACTAAAACTAATTTTAGTTAAATGGAAAATAAATAAATATGTTAAAAGAAAAAGTAAAAAAAAAACGCAACAAACTTTAAATAATTAAGTCATTGAATTTTCATTTGAATGGATAAAATATTTTATTATTTTGAATGATTAAGTGTTTATATTTTTTGTAATAAAAAAACCAGCCAACTTTTAAAAAAATTGGTTACCTACATGCTTTTAACTCAAGCTATCCATAAATTGACCATGAATATTTTAATAGAAAAAAGAACCCTAAATAGTTTTACGATGCCAAACCCTACACAATTCAAACTCCACACCACCTCTTGCCGATCCATCGTCGTCCGTTCTTTATACTGTCAATCGCCACCGTTGATGTTACAACCGGTTATTCGGTTATAAAGTTCGGTGATTATGGTGGTAAGTTAAGGGGTTATTATGATTGTTATGTTTAAATATTTTAAAAGATATCCCACCCACCGTCTCAATTTTGTTTAAATTGGTTTTTATATGACATATTTTTAATATCTCATAAATATTTGTGTATTCTTGAGTGCAAATCAAACAGAAAACAGAAAGAGGAAAAAACTCAATTGATTCTGTGATTTCTACATGGAAAATTAGTGATATTCATCTCCTTGTGATTAAGGTGATTTATTTACAAACTTTCCTTATTTGGAAATTTGAAATATGAACCGTAGGGTTCTTTATGTGGGTTGATATAAAACTGTTTTATTATGCTATAAATTGTGGGTTTTATTATGTTTATATCATTGTTGGAATAAGGGTAGCATATTATAAGGGGGACATATCAAGAAGATGTGTATATTGGGATAAGGGTGACATGTTAAGGTGAGGTATATACTAGTTATAAAATATGAGTTTTTGTTCAACATTCATAATTATCACATCCTTATGATGCGATGAGTTATAAAATATGAGTTTTTGATCAACATTCATAATTATCACATCCTTATGATGCGATGAGTTATAGTTATTGCATCTGTGTGATGCGACAACTTTGATAAAGTGTAGTTATCTCACCAGTGTGATGCGAGGAGTGAGTTTTGTCGCATCCTTGTGATATGACAAGTTGACTTATCACACCTATATGATATGACAAGTTGAGTTTATCGCATCAGTGTGATGCAATGAGTTGATGTTCTCGCACCAGTGTGTTGCGAGGAGATGAGGTTGTCTCACCATATGATGCAAGGAAATACATTCATCTATCTGATGCGATAAGTTCAGTCAAAATGTGTTTATGAGGTAATGTGATTATTTGGATACAATAAATTAGGTTTGTTATATCAAAATGATGTATAATTGTTATTATTACAAATATGAGTTTATAAATGTGATTTGGTGATTATTCACTTTGTAATTGCATCAAAAAGATTCTCACTAGACTTCAAGGTATAACCCTCATTTTGTATTTCAATAATGTGTTTTACAGGTCAGGCACAACCAGAGAACAAGGGGAAGGGGAAATTATGAAGTGTGATAATATGTTTGCATGGGTTATTATGCTAGCATATTCTTCTTTTGTATCTGAATACTTGATATGTATTCATGTGTTATATAGAGATTTTGTGGAAAAAAATGTTAGTTTGTAATATAGTTTTTGTAGAGAGTTTGAGACCGAATGTGTAAATTATATTTTTTGATATATGGAAATATATGTTACATGCAAATATGATCTTGGGGTGTTACAGTTGACCCCTACCATTGATCTCCCTCTTTCGATCTTTTTTTGTCTTTCAGTTTTCCTCTTTTACAACAATTTAACGAAGTACGTACATATAGATCAAAAAGATGGAGAATCAAAAAAAAAAATAACGAATAGAGAGAGATAAGAAAAAATCGATTTAGGTTTTTTGTACTTTAAAACATCTATAATCGGTTTAGGTTAAAAGGATGTAAGTAATCAATTTTTAAAAGTTCAAATGATTTATTTATTCAAAAAATTGTACAAAGGCTTGGGGTACATTTGGTTTACATGATTCTTCTTTGAGGGATTTGAATTGTAACGAATTTGAAATCATTGGTATGTTTAGTTTGTAGTATTTGGAAAGGGATCGGATTCCATTATTTATAATATATATATATATATATATATATATAAATGATTATAGAAATTATTAACTTACATTTTTATTAATCGATTACTACAAAACAAATGTTTTTAACATATTTTAATACCTTATTTTAAATAATCCTACGAAATCTCAAGCATCCCTAAGGATTTCAAATCCTGTATTTGTAAAATTTCAATTAAATCTTAGGATTTCAGATGCAGACAATCCAACAAACCAAACATGAGATTGTAATTGATTTAAAATCCAGATCCCTAAAATCCATTTCATTTTTGCAAACTAAACGAGACCTTAATCGTTCAAAATTAAAAACCTCAATGATTTATTGATTTAAAAAAATTGAGAGAGAAAATTCGTTGGTTATGTTAAATATATAAAGATGATATAATATAATATAATATAATATTAAGCGGGGTTGAAAATGATTTTGGTTGATAGTAGAAATTTAAATGTAATACAAGTGATATTTTGATCATTCTGGGCTGAAGATGATGTAAATAAATAGATTTGATATTGGGTAATGGGTAATGGGTAATGGGTATGAAACTGAAATTGGGTTAATTGGGGTTTTGTTTCTAGTGTTCTAAATTTGGAATTTTTTTCTTCGCCCACCCAACATTCACCAAAAACACTGTGAAGATTATATTATTATGTTTTGTTGTAAAGTTTCAAGTATAAAAATGTTATCTCACGTGTCTTACGAAAACAATCTTGTCTCACATGATCTCAAGTATATATATATATATATAGAGAGAGAGAGAGAGAGAGAGAAAGGCAGAGAGAGAGAAGCGCGATCAAATGCAAACCATGTATATTTGTACAAATCGTGCAAACCCCACTCATCCGTCGATTTCATTGTTTAATCTTATGAAATTTTTTCATAAATTGTTTAATCTTATGAAATTGTTTCATATAATATTTTTTTTTTTTTGATAAAGTTGTTTCATGTATGGTTATGAAATTGTTTCATATAATACTTATGAAATTTAATGAAACTGTTTCGTGTATTTTTCTAAAATTAATATAATGAAGATGATAATATCCATGATTAACATCGTCTACAATAAAAATGATTAATCAACCTCTCATAATTGCAAAAAAAATGAACAAAATGAAATATTATGATTGGTTGATGAGGTTTGTACAAATGATGTGGTTTGCAAGATAAACCTCCTCTATATATTAGTTACGTTTACTTTTACTTTTTTCTCTTTAAACTTTGAGTAAGCTACAATATCAGGCCTTGTGATTTGAGAAAGATTGAGATTTTTGTCCCTATAGCTTATAATCTATTATTGTTTTCATCCATGAGATCAAATATGTTAAAAATCCTCCATCAATTTAGGGATGTTTTAGTCTTTTTAATTTTTTTTTCCTCTTTTGGCTTATTAAATATATTTATTTGATTTATTTTTTTGGTATTTTACTCATTTTGATAAAAGAAATATTACATAAAAAAATTATTATTTATGATAAAATAATTAAATATTTTTAAAACAAGTAGTTTTTTTGTTTGATATTTTTGGTAATCATAGTTTTATTTTCTTATAGTCCCGAATGTAAAGAAAAATTGAAATATCTTTATGTGAGAGTTACTTAACGACTTGTACTTGAATTACTTAGTAACAAGAACCGAACTAATAAGAAACTAAAACGATAATGACGATAAATATGAAAAATAAAAAAGTATTGTCTTTTTATCAAAATATATATAGTTTTATTAAAATCTAAAAGACTAAAAAACCAAAAAAAAAGTAGTTATTTAATAGAACAAAAAGGGGAGAAATAAAAGGACTCAAAAAACCACTCATTTAAATGGAGAACTTTTAATAGATTCGGTCTTAGGGACAAAAACAACAATAACTTACAAACTATAAAGATGAAATAGAAAATTCAAAACCATAAGAATGAAAATTGTAAACTTTCACAAACCATAGGGACAAAATTTGCAAATTTTTAAAAACTATAGGGACGAAAATTCAAGTTTACTCTTAAATTTTAGAGTAAACTATGAATTTGGACCTTGCGATTTATCAAAAATAACTCTTCATCCCTGTAGTTTTGAAATTACAAGGTCGCTATCGTGGTTTGCAAAAAAAATTTAGGCTCCCATCTTTAGAGACCTTTAAGAATTCCGTTAAATGAGACCACTTTTTGTCCTTTCCTGTATTTTTTGTCTTTTAACTAATCAAAATTAACTCATCATTTAACGGAATTTTTAACAGGTCGTTAGGGTAAGGGATTAAATTTGGACAGTTTTACAAATCATGATTACCTTTTTGTAATTTCAAAATTATAGAGATGAAAAATATTTCTTTTACAAACCATAGGGACCAATTTGTAGTTTGCTCTAAATTTTGCTTATCTATATCTATACTATATTATAATACATTTGGCTAAAACTCTTAAAAACTCTTAAACTCTTAAATCCGTTCATCCCTATCCGATTTCATCCCATAACTGAA
>NC_037528.1:8374866-8413203 GCF_001531365.2 Cynara cardunculus var. scolymus
AAAATTTAATTATAATAAAAAAATTGAATTAAATGAATTACACAAAAAACAAGAACTTTTAAATAGTTAATTTGATATTAATATTGATATATTTATTTTTGAAATTTTATGATATCTTTCAATTTATATCTTATTTAAAAATAAAAACTTTATCTCTTTCTCAAAATCACATAAACACCGTATTAAAACATCTACGGAAACGAAATAAAATGAAACATTAAAATCAAAATATATCTCGTTCCATTACGCGAGTACCCTTCTTGTATTTTAGTAATGTTGAACTTTTTCTTTTTAAAGTTGATTATATTTATATTGTAAAACTTATAATAAATAGGTAAAACATGGAGTTTATGCCATTCAGAACACTTCCTAATCATTTTATATTAACTAACTCGGACAAAAATCAAAAATGTCATCTAACAACCTTTCAAAAGAAAGCAAGAGTATGTGTTTGTGCAAAAACAAAAAAAGGGGATTTTAATCAGCAACTGTTAAGCCACAATCCCGTCTCAAGAACATCACTTAAGAAGTAAATCAAATACACAATGGTTCGTTAGATAACTGGTTTTTGAGAGCTTCATCAATAATCCTCACAGATTTTGTAACTGCTAAAGTGAAACTCTTGTTTGTTTGTTTAAATATACCAACTCGAAATCAACCACGTTATATGGTAGGGACAATAACACGTGTTCAGGTAGGTAAAATTGGTGGAGCACTAAAGTTAACCTATTTTTAAGGCGTTGTATGATAAATCTTAGAGCATCCCAACAGTTATATTTTTAAATATTTTGGAGATTTTAAGAATGTGCACTAACAACTACGTAAATAATAATAATAATAATAATAATAATAATAATAATAATAATAATAATAATAATAATAATAATAATAATAAAGTGAATGAAAAAATCTTCAAATATAAAAGAAAATATAACATATCTCTTAGATTTCGGTGGTCTCAAAACACCACCTTCAAAGTTAATTCGTTCAGGCCTCATCACGTGCAGGGCAGTTGGGGCTTTTGCTTTAAGCCATCCAGCCCAGGCCTGCTCACTGGGCCTCCGTCTCACCCGACCCGACAACAACATCATGTTCTTTTAGAAATTATATAATATATATATTAGAATTTTGCTCATTATAATGAGAGGAATATATTTATTTTGATTTTATTTTATGAATTTATGTAGTTTTGGGATAACGAGAGACTATTTTATTAACTATTAAATCTATGGAGTATTTTCTCGTATTAGTATGTTTACCTTATATTTAAACATGTTTAACGGTTGGTTATAAATTAGTTTTATAAAATCCAAATGCATTAATAAATTATGAATATTATATGGTATATAAATATATTGTAAAAATACACTTGTATTAAAATATTCTCGTAAGTTTCAAAATTAGGTTTAACCATTTAAGTAATTAAAAAAGTGAGTATATTAGTCTCTTTTTTGTTTAATTAATAAATTAATTATTTTAAAGATAATTTAGAAAACATGAATTGAATTCGTTCATATGAAAAGGGTAATATAAATTTCGAAAACCCTTTCATCCTTTCATTGTTATTGTTTATAACAAAAAGGTAAGATAGTAATACTATAAAAAGTGAAATATTTTATATACACGGTTGATTTGTACATGACGTTTAAACACTAGGAGTTTCTAAGAGGTCAGCTTTTGTTTTATAATATAGTATACATACGACAAATATTCATACATACTCCTGATTTTTGTAAAGTTTGAACCTTTGGTGATTTCTAAGAGATCGGAATCTACTAATAACCCAGAAACCACTAGATCAACGACCATTTAGTGTCATTCTTATGTTGTTGATGTGATTGTACTCCTTGTACTAATGATTGTACATATAGGGGCACGTTCAAATGAAAACCGTGCATTTCTAAGAAACCGTGTAAACTAATTTCGACCAATGAGAAAATTCTATTTTTTTCTAATTAAATTTAATCAATAAGGGTATTTCGGTCATTTACAATATGTTCAATTAAATATGAAAATTATTAATAAATCTTAATTAAGGAAACGTAATAAATGAAATTTTATAAATGATAACATTTAAATATTTAATTATATTATAATTTTAAAATTTTAAAATTTTGAACTAAATATATTGTGATGCGATTGAATTTGCTAGTGAATCTTGAAGATTGTAAGACATAATGTAATGAATTCATCAAACCATGATTGAAAAAAGAAATTAATACAAATGAAACATGTTTCATGAAAGTGAAATTGGTTCATGTCATAATTGAATAATGAGTAGTAAAACATTTTCCCCGTTTTATTGATGGTGTAGTTGATCCATTTAGTAGGTGAAGTGGAATATGAAACGGGTGCATAATGTATTTGGTTCGTCATGAAATAATTGCATGATGAAACGGGTACATGATGAATATGCTCCATAATCTTGAAGATTGTAATCTGCTACAAAATTTGTAAGATTGTAAGAATTAAATAAATGAATTCATCAAATCAAAAGTGAAATAAACTAATTTATGTACATGAAACAAGTTTCATGAAGGTGAAACTAGTTCATGGCGTAATTGAGCAATGAGTAGTGAGCTGGTTTGATGGTGAACTCCGTTTCAGTGATGGTGTAGTTGATCCATTTAGTAGGTGAAATGCAAAATGAAACGGGTGCATAATGTATGCAGTTTGTCATGAAATAATTACATGCTAAAATGGATTCATGATGAAACCGGTGCGTCTTGAAATAATTTCATAATGAATATGGTGCATATTTACATGGGTGTGTGAAGGACATTTGGAACAATTTCAGGATAAGGAATAAAAAGGCTACTGCATTAGCGAAATTATTCCCTAACAAATAGAAAATTTTAATTTCCTAAAATAAAGAATAATGTCCTTCAATAGGATGTTACGGAAAATGTATTTTTGTTTACCATTTTGCTCTTATTGCTAATATAAAAATAAATTTTTAATATATATAATTTTTAATTTTCTAAAATAAAGTAAATTAATCGTGATCATTGATCAAGAAAATGAATGAATAAGATTGGTTTACACAAATGAAGACGGTTTTCATTTGAACGCTCCTATATATATATATAGGGGCCTATTCAAGGGAGAACTGAGTTGTTTGTGGTAACTGTGAGAACCAATATTAACCACAAATCAATAGATAAATTAGGAAATTTATAAATTTGATAATTTTAAATTAAAATCTTAATGCAAGGATATTTTTGGTATTTTAAAACTCTCCTCTCTCTTCTCTTCTCTCTCCGGCCACCGTTCTTCGGCCTCCGGCCACCGTCCTCCAGTGGTACCACTATGATACCACTGTGATACCTAAAAATATTGACTCTGTTAAACAAAAGATACATTGTGATACCTAATCATATATAAGATGCATAGTGATACCACTGTGTTACATCTTCGATCGACCACACAAACGACATCAATGTGATACCCAAGCACATATATGATGCATTGTGATACCATTGTAGTATCACCGGAGGACGGTGGCCGGAGAGAGAAGAGAGGAGGGAAGAAAGTTTTAAAATACCAAAAATATCCTTGCATTAATATTTTAATTCAAAATTGCCAAAATTATAAATTTCCTAATTTATCTATTGATTTGTGGTTAATATTGGTTCTCATAGTTACTACAAACTAATTAGTTCTCATTTGATTAGGCCCCTATATATATATATATATATATATATATATATATATATATATATATATATATATATGTTTGTTTGATAATGAATGTTTGTAAGCCCCACTCCACCATATGATGATTCATTTTCTCACTCATCATCCTATAGTTGCTAATGCTATCACCATTCACCACATCAAACCCATACATGCACTCTTTCAATAATAATGTTTCCATTATATATCTCGCAAGTGGATCAATTATTAATCAATTTTTGGGTCTTATATGAACGACCTTTTTTTACACGTTCTCATCATTGTTGACATCTCACAACAAATGTACAAGGACATGTAAGCCAATATGCATTTCCAATTTACACTGTTTAAATCTCGTGTGCGTAACGGAGAATCAATTGTATAAAATACACGCATCGAAGAGTCTTTAATAGTTATTTAATCTCGATTTTGGTTTATTTAATGAAAGTATTTGGAAATTAACCCAAATGTAATAAGTGTGATTGTAGGATGACGACGTTGTGGATTGTGGTCCATAATTTTGTCAAACATCTGGAGGGGCATCTTACTTTAGTTGTTATATTTTGACTTTTAATTAATTTCTCTTCGAAAATATGCTCTCATGTTATATTCTCTAGAAACTGTGCTTCAACTTTATTTTGTGAATTATTTAACTGATTTACATATAATCCACAAGTTTATATATGAATCAATTAATTAATTGAAATATTTATTATGATTAACTTTTTATATTTAGAAACAACATAGATATTTATTAGAGTAGAAGAGTTAGGGTCTGTTTACTTGAGGCTTAATGAGCTTAGTGGATAAACCGGCTTATTCGGACAGACAAACAAGGTTGTTTACCTTGGGCTTATTTGCTCAGAAATGGGCTTATTCGCCCAGATGAAAAACTTGTGTTGTCCAGGTTAAGGCAAGGTAAAAGACTTGCCCTACCCTTACACAATAGTCGCGCCTCTCTCAACTCACGTCTCTTCTCCATCGATCAAACACTCTATTGTCGCGCCTCTCTCAATGCAAGATCTTCGAACTCTTCTCCATCAATCGACTGTTGCTCTCTTCTCCATCGGTTGTTGGTCTCTTCTCCATCGATCGACGGCTGTTGGTCTCTTCTCCATCGATCGACGGCTGTTGGTCTCTTCTCCATCGATCGACGGCTGTTGGTCTCTTCTCCATCGATCGATTAAGGTATTTGCTGCTGTTAATTTTTGCTGTTTGCTTAAGGCTTGCTTACCTATTAATATTTGTTGTTTTTATTACATTTGTTTACTTGTTAATGTTTCAAAAATCACACAGCTATGTATGGCATTTGGTGATTATGGGTTTTGGTTATGTTCTTTGTCCTACTTAGGTTTTAGGTTACAATGACTATGAAACATTTGGAAATTAGAAATTGGGTACTCTAGTTTATGCACCTTTAGTTGATCAGTAAATAGAGATTTATGGTATATATCATGGAAAAAAGAAATTTCAAGCTGTTGTTTGCCTTTTTTTTGTGGGTATTTGTTGTTTGCTTACCTACTAATATTTGATGCTACCATCCTCAGAGGTAAATTGATCATTTCTGTTATTCAGACTATTGATTCAGATAGAAAAGTAAACAGCAACATAAATTTATCCAAACAGACAAATTTATCCATACAAGACTTAATAGAAAATTTGGTAAACAGCCCCTTAGAGATGGATTTATACAAATACAAGAGCTTGTAAATGATGGGGACTCTCTCTCTCTCTCTCTCTCTCTCTCTCTCTCTCTCTCTCTCTCTCTCTCTGTGTGGATCTATATATATACTACCTTATAAACCAAATTTACCAAAAGTTTTAAAAACAATTTTTAATAAACAAAGTACTATACATTTATGCATAAAGTCTTAAAAGTCTTAAAAACAACTTATAATGCATTAAGTACTACTACTTTATGCATTCAGTCTTAAAATTTCTTAGTTTACAATTAAAATAACATATAGTACAAGTTACCAATGCACATTATTACCTTTTCTTTTCATGTTTTCAATATACTTTCAACACATTTCACTCACGCCTTCACCCTCTCATACCTCCACCCTCTCATACCTCTATGTCTTCTCCTCATCCCCTAATGTGAGATTCAAACTGATATTCACCATGAGTTAATAAAAGTTATCTCATTCAATTGCTCTACAACTCTCGGTTTCGCTCTCGCTCTCGATCTTTTGATTCTTTGCTCTTGGTGTAAATCGAACACATTTGTGGAGTTATTTAAATATGTTGGAATTAAATATATTGAATTTTAGACTATCATACAATTTTTTTTCATCGATAGACTGTAATTGGAACCATAGCTCTTATTTATTCAAACTGTATTAATATGTAAAGATCAAGTGTAACTTATATCACCATTAAATATTCTCTAATAAAACCAGTAAAACTTCAAAATCGTTAAAATTCACGGCTCCTACTACATTGCACGGATGTACAACTAGTATAATATAAAATAGAGTGCAATTAAAAAGGTGGAGTGTGTGTATGTTTGGGTGGGGGACCAATTGGAATTTTCATAGGGAAGTGATGAAGTATTACTGTTAGTAAAGAGGAGAAGTTGCACGCTTCTAATAATTCAGTTTCTGAACCCTACATTTCAATGCCACCTCTCCTTTTCTTTTTAACCTTATTCATAATTCTATTTAAATATATTTTTTCATTTTCTTTTACTTTCAAATAATTATTAATTGGATAACATATGAGGATATGACTAGACATGACATGACGGAACATTATAACAAACATCATATTAAGGTTATATATCAAAACGATGGTAGATTCGAAACATTTTATTTCTATCACATTCTTATCTTATCTTGTTCCACCTATTTTGTTGGAACAAGAAAAAATTCTTTTGTCCCACGTTGTCCCATCTTGTTCCAGTTCTATTCACATCTCATGTTGTGCTAAACGTAAAACAATGAGTTCTTTTCCTGTCACACGTCGTGCCAAACGTGGGACGATAAATTTTGTTTCTTCCTGTCTTGTCCTATATAACAAACGCAACCTTAAGTTATATTTATCAAAAAATATATTTTTCAACAGTTAAAATTTTTCTTGAACGGTGTATAAATATTATTTATGTAAAAAATTCGGTTTGAAATCCAAGTTTAAATGGAAATGAGAATACAAATTTCAGATCAAAAAGTATTATAAAAATATATAAACAAACATCGTATACAATAAATAAATAAAAAGATTGTTTTATTAGTTACCTAACATTTCAAATGATGTTGTATTGTTTGATACATTACATGTGCAATCAATATTTATTTTAAAAGCAATAACTAAAAAACATGAGTAAATGTTTTTCATCAACTTTACACTAATTAATTATCTACCATTACCATACATTTGTTCTTGTAGTAATTTACCCTTATATATAGTAAAAGAGTAAACATCACATATACTAAAGATATAATGTGGCAGTCTATCTTTTATAATTAAATATCATATCTGTTATAGACTTAGAGATGACAATAAAGTCAAAGGGTATTGTCGACTCCATTTCTCATTCTCATCCCAGGTTCCCAGTCTCAACTCTTATCGGATTTCATCCCCATTCCCAATACATAATCGAATATATTTTTTTTATCTACATAGTTTTCTTGTTTAAATCTGCAAATATCAGATAAAACACAGTAAAAAAATCTAGTTGTTCAAATTAAGACCAATACATAAATTGCAAGGTGTAGGTGTTGTAGGTGATTGCAAGGTGTGGGTGTTTTCATCATGAAAAAAGTTTGAAGATTTTAAAATTGTGATGGTTTCATTTATGTTACGTCCTTTTCCTCTCAATAATATCAAATACGAAGTACCAACTTCTTAACTCTTAATTTTGTTTGGTGGTGATATAAAAATATAAACTTTTAATGGTCAAAGTAAATTAAAATACGACTTTGAATGAACTACAGGAAGAGGAATACGACTAATATTGCACGAAGGATGGGATACCGACATCGATACTGTTGCATGGGGGAGAGGGATTGGGTGAGGGGGTCAGTTAGAAGGGGATGCCGACATCACATGAAAGGGGACGGGGGGACGGGGCAAGATGGGGACACCGAGGGAGGATTGGTGAACTGACTATGACGAAGTAGGGTTAGGGTATTGATGGTTGCTGATCAGTATAACTTGCACTATAAAAGGTGTTCATGCACCGGTTTTTAATTTTTCATATTCAGGAATAAAATTTTATTTAAGTCTTAAATTTGCAAAAATATCTTCAATCTTTTTTTTTTCATTTAATGATTTTAAATTTGACATTGAACTAAAAAAAAGTAATTATATTATTTTTCCTATTTTCTATGACAATTTAATTCTTTTTTTTATTTCACACATTTTTCATTAATTATGGATTGTATGAAAAGGAGAAGAATTGTGAAAAGAATTGTGTGAAAAAAGGAGATAAGATGAGAAGTGTAAGAAGAGATTTGAACCTTTGATCATCTTTAATATCAAATTCACCCATAAATCGTGTTTAATACGAGGATTGATCCGGTGCATTTCATCCTAACGTGCATTTATAATACACATATAAACATGGTAACCCTCAGATAATACACATATATAAATACCATTTATATTAGGATTACTTTTACTATAACTATACCAAATAATGTAAAAACCCAAAATATTCAAAAATCAAGTTGTCTTGTGATTAAAATGTGACAATTTTACCACATTACCCTTCTATATGACGTTTAGAACTCGAACCCGAACCCCCCGACACCATATTTGCGGCCTCGCCGTGTGAGAATCTTTGCAACTGTATCATTTTTGCGTAACACCCATCCGGGTGGTTCTTCAACAGATGCGAATGTGATCCTTGTTCGGCCACCTTCCCGTCATCGATCACCGCAATCACATGAGCATTGCGTATCGTCGATAGCCTATGTGCAACGACAACCGTCGTTTTCCCCGAGCAGATACGCTCGAGAGCCTCTTGAATGCACTTCTCCGACTCTGCGTCAAGTGCACTTGTGGCTTCGTCTAGTAGCATCACCTCGGCTTTTCTCAAAAACGCCCTTGCGATGGCCACACGTTGTTTTTGCCCTCCGGAGAGCTGCACGCCTCTTTCCCCTACGAACGTTTTGTATCCGTCTGGTAATGAGGATATGAACTTGTGAGCGTTTGCGAGGGTGGCGGCTTCCGTGATCTCGGCCTCGGTTGCCGACTCGTGTCCGTACGCGATGTTTTCATAGATTGTGGTGGCGAAGAGGCACGGTTCTTGTGGGACCACGGCGATGTGGCGGCGTAGTGACTTTAGGTTGTATTTCCGGATATCTTTTCCATCGATTATCACACGTCCGGATGATGGCTCATAGAATCTTTGTATCAGTGCGATCACCGAGCTTTTCCCGCAACCGCTTGGGCCCACCAGGGCAAGAGTCTTTCCGGCTCGAGCTCGTAGACAGATGTCACGGAAAACCGGGATGTCAGGACGAGACGGGTAAGAAAAGTCGATGTGCTTGAGTTCCACTTCACCGCGGAGACGGTCAGGGACAGGAATCGCGTCGAGCTCATCGGGCTCGATCTCGGTTTTCCGGTCAAGAAGATCGAACACCGACTTCATTGCTCGGCCGCCCTTGATGAAATCGGGAGCAAGAGTTAGGGTCTCGGCTGCACCATTTGCTGAGACCATGAGAACCATGAACACCCGAATCGTCTTCGAGAAGTCGGAGATACCGTGCTTAACTAGCCATGAAGCATACCAAAGTCCAACGGCATATGAAGCATAGAGCAAAAATTGAGCCACCCCGAACCCGCTCCCAGCGATCTGACCCTTCCAGAAGCATCTACGAAGCGGCTTCTGGAGACTCAACGTAAAAAGGTTCACGATCTTTGCCTCCGAGTTGAAAGCGGCCACCGTTCTCATATTGGCCACGGCCTCCCCTGCTAACTGTGTCGCTTTTGCATGAGCACCTTCCAAGTCGCCGGAAAATCCTTGCATGAACATTTTCTGTCGAAAAACACACACAATATTAAACTGCAAGCAGCAAAAACTCAGCAGGCCGGTGGCCGGGTTGCCAGTCGGCAAATACCAAAAACAACGACGACAATAGCATACAGACCTGCAAAACAGTGGCTGCAACCACCAACGGGAAAACAGCGACAAGAACAAGCGCCAACCGCCACTGTAGAACAAAACCGGCTGTGCAGGCCACCAACATGAGGGCGGAGTTCTGCATAATCACCGAAATCCGATCCCCAATCGCTGACCGAACATTATTAGCATCTAGAGACAACCGAGCTGCAATTCTCGAGCTCTCATTCTCCTCCTGATCGAACCATGCCATCTCATTCTTCAAAACTGCCGCCAGCATTTTCTCTCGAACCCGTTTGGTCAAGTTTTCTCCCACCACATCCCAGAAAAAGTGCTGCAAAGTGTTGAAAATGAGCGCAGCCGATGAGACCCCGATCAACAGATAACAATATTTCCCGATTTCTCTGATCATGTAGGCATGGTCTTGGTTGTAGTACACACTGAGAACCGCACTAAGAACATAAGCGAAAAACGCGCTGAGCGACCCACAAACCACCGATCCTACAGAGCCAATCAAAGCATACGTCCATTCAGGCGAGTTCATTTTCGCAAGCCGCCAAAAGGAACTTGCTTGCTCCTTAAACGGAAGCTTTTCGTGACGGTAACTAGGGTATCCACCTTCAAGCGACAGACTGAAGTCCGATGTCGAGAAATCCGATAACCGCCTTGAGTATGGCGATCGGCCGTAAGACGAGTTCCGAGTGATTATCGGTGAACTCACTGAATTCCTCGCACTTGAAGGCCTAAAACACAAAGAAGAACCGTAAATAAACAAAAAAAATCAGAAGATCATTAAATTGGTATGAAAAATACCTGGCACTACTCTTTCTGGCATTATTCATGGCGGTTTCATGGGCAACTTCTTGCATCTTAATGAGCTTGGCGTAGGTACCGTTTTCGCCCTTTGCGATAAGATCATCGTGAGTTCCCATTTCCAAAACACCGCCCTGCTGCAGAACCACCACTAGATCCGCCTTCCGAATGGTGGAGAGACGGTGGGCGATCACCAGAGTCGTCCTCCCGATCATGAACCGATCCAAAGCCTCTTGAACCAGCTTCTCAGATTCAGAATCCAAAGCACTCGTCGCCTCATCCAAAAGCAAGATCGCCGGATTCTTCAGCATCGCCCTCGCTATGGCTATTCTCTGCTTCTGCCCACCGGAAAGTTGTAACCCCCTTTCCCCTACCTGCAATTTTTTTCCAAAACAGAATCTTTACAATAATTTTCCGGAATTAGTGTAAACAACAGAAATTAGATGAAATTTTTCTTTATTTAATTGTTTATCTGAGCATCTAATCTTGCATTATTTCCGTAATTTTTGTTGGTCAAAGGGGTTTCTGGTCAAACTAAATCTTTGATTTTGTTCTTGATTCTTGTTTACTTAAAACTTGATGGACGATTTTGATGTTGACTTTTTGGTCAACCATCATCCCCAGTTGTTTGTAGAATCAATCTGCACATGCACTGTTGACTCAAGAACCATGTTGGTATCATCTTCCATTAATGGATATCCTTAAAGAAAGCTTCACCTTCCCATATTTTGACTTTTTTGTAGGGTTTTTTTGTTGACCAAATGGGCCATTCATTCAATTCAGTAGAATGTAACAATGTAGCAACCAAAAAGCACTCAACTTTGACAAAAGAAACCAATCCATCATAATGTTCACCTTCTAGGCAAAGCGACCTTATTTTACCCCCCAACATACTCCACCCAAGTGAGCCCCACTAAAACAAAAAAAGAAAACTAGTAGGTCCTGCTGTAAAATGACCAAAATATCCTTACGATGCTAAAAAGACCACACTTTATGTTTGATGAAGTTACAAGATTTGTGTATCTTGATATATGGACATTGATGTTAAATATGTCTAAACGTACTAATAATAGACTGTTTATAGTGAGTAGTGGACTGACCTGAGTATCGTAGGCATCGGGTAATTTGATGATGAATGAATGAGCATTGGAAACACGAGCCGCTTCCTCGATCTCGACCATGGATGCGTCGGGTCGACCCAAAAGTATGTTTTCTTGAATGGTTGTAGCAAACAGTGCTGGCTCTTGGCTAACCAACCCAATCTGTTGCCTTAACCATCTCAATTTCAGTCCTTTAATGTCATGCCCATCAAGCATTACTTGTCCTACATAAAGCAACACAAAACCATTACTCCCATTGATATCTGTACATTATGTTTACAAAATAATGCCTAATATTCTGCCCTAAACACTAGGGCAAGCAAATCTGTCAGAGATATAAAAGAAGTGTCTAAAGGGACACATGGGTTGTACAGTAGGCCTAAAGATTTGTACATAGGTATGTTGGTTGAACTGAGTTATGAAGAGTCATTTTCATTTACCTGAAGTGGGATCATAAAATCTTTCAATGAGGGAAACCACTGTGCTTTTCCCAGAGCCACTGCTTCCGACCAGAGCAATGGTTTTTCCAGCAGGAACACTTAAAGTAAAATTATTGAGAATTTTAACATCTGGTCTTGAAGGGTATGAAAAGGTGACATTTTTGAGTTCCACAAGCCCCGAAACTGAGTCTAACTCCAAACCCGCTTCACCATTTCTGTCTATGCTTGGTTTGTGATCGATAATTCGAAAGATTTTCGCTGCAGCTACTCGGGCTTTTGCAAATGCAGACATACTTGGGGCAGATTGCCCTAAAGCTCTGTGTTTTAATATATAAAGAGAAGGTTGATCAGAAAAGGGTGAGTTTTTAAGAGAAAAAATGATGATTGTGGAGTATAGAGTGCTTACAATCCACCAATCATGACGGAGAACATGGTGGCAATGGCTAGTCCGCCATTGGTGTGATGGTGGCGAACAAGATAGCCTCCATACCATAGAAGAAGTGCGTAGCAACAAAAGACGGTGAAATATGTTGCTCCTAATCCAAATCCTTTAGAAAATCCACTTTTGTATCCAAGTTTTTGTGAGATCTTTAATGCGGAAGAATAGGCTTGTAATGCTCTTGATTCACCCACATATGCCAAAACGGTCCGAATTTGTACAATCGTCTGCATATTTGGAAAAATTAAGAAAATACTCAAATGGTAAAACACGGCTTTTTATTATACATAAACAATAGTTTCCTGAATTAAGCTCTAGTTCAACAACACCCAGATGGAGAAACAGATAAAGTTTTCATTTTTACTTAAGTTCTGCTCAAAATCAGGAGCAACCAGATAGAAAGAAAATGTTGAATTCACCTCAAAATCAGCAATCCCATAGAGGAAACAAGGAAAAATTATGTTGTTTGCTTGATTTAACAAAAGTTCATCACAATCCGGATAGAAAAAACGGATAAAAATTCGATTTTTGCTTGAATTTAGCTCAAACAGCAACACCCAAATAGAAAAACAGAGGAAAACCTGTTGATTTCTTTTCAAACAGGAAAAAAAGAGCAAATAAATGACTGATTTCTTGAATTTCAATAAAACTGGATGGCAGGCAGTTATACTTATACTGTAATTTAATCAAGCAATACCCAGATGATGAACAGTGATACTTTTGCTACTGGTTTTAAATCCTTGCTAAAAAGGGGGGGGGGGGGGGGGGGAGGGGAATAGAAAAGTTACAGCAAAAATCAAGATAATGACAAACACGGTAATTTGATGGAATCTCACCTGCTCAGCAATGTTTCCAGCTTCTGAAAGAGCTTCTTGACTTTTAGAAGAAAGTTTGGATAATGTGGTGGTGTGAATACCTCCAATTACTGCAATTAAAGGCACCACAGCTAGTGTTACCAGTGCCAATTGCCAAACTGCTGTAAATCCCACCAAAAATCCAGACACAAATGTTGCCATATAGTGTATAAAATTCCCCAGCTGCCATACGCACACAAACACCAAAAGTTATGGAAGCTATAAATCCCAAAAAGTAACAAAAAAGAAAAGAAAAAAAAGGACTCCAATTTATATACCTTCTCACTAATGGCATCTTGGACATTAACAGCATCTGTGTTGATAGCAAAGACAACATCTGAAGTTCTGACTTCAGTGTCAAAGAACTGAATGTCTTGGCTCAGTGCTGCTTCTAAGTATTTGATCCTCATTTTTGTTGATTGCCTCTCTCCTGTCCACATCCAACATGATATCTCTGCAAAAAAATAAAAAATACCCATGTCAATTTTTCATTCCTTTTCAAGAATCTTTAAGAAATAAACCCTAAATTCAGAAAAAAGTTTTGAGTTTTTCAGAGTTGAATGATCATACAGACCTGCCCATGAAGATGCCCATATTGCAGCTCCAACCACAAGAAAGTAGAATGCATACTACAAGACCCATGAAGAAAAGAAGATAAATTAAACAAAAAGAATCAAATCTTTTTGAAAAACGATTTGGTAAAAGAAGAAAGTTGATACCTTTAAGACTTCTTGAGACATTTTATCAATGTTATTGGCATTGGAACCAAATGAATTAACAAGATCAGCAAAAAATCTGAGGAAAATAGGCAAAGAACAGCCATGAACAAAAGCACCAATTGTTCCAATTCCCATCAATACGTAATCTAATCCATCTGCAAATCTAAACAACTCTCCAAACCCAACTGCCGGATTACTGCTGCCTTTCTCCTCCTTCTTCTTCTCTTTCTCTCCTCCACCATCGATTTTACTATTTTGCCCCTCAGCTTCCATTCCCAATCTTGTCTTTTGAGCTTCTCTGTCTTCTTCAGTGTGTGGGTCTGAGCTGAATGGTGGATTTAGATTTGGATTTGGATTTGGGTTTTCAGATACAAGTTCAAGACCTTGCATTTCAGACCATCTCCACTGCTCTGTGTCTCTCTTTATCTCCTCTTGGGATTCTTGTGATGGCATTTCTTTTATTTTACAATTCCCTCTCTCTCTCTCTCTCTCTCTCTCTCTCTCTCTCTCTCTCTCCTCACCTTTCTCTCTCTCTCTCTACATAGAATTAAAGACTTTGGAGTTCAGTTTTCTTTTCTTTTTGTTTCCTTATTTACTTTTACCCTTTTTAACACCTAAACAGACCTTTTAAAGCATAGTGTGCGAATAACTGGAGGGAGTGATTAACGGTAAATAAAGGGTCATTAATAAGTGTCTTGTCAAACATGTCTTAAATTCAATTCTGATTAAATAAAGGGTATCGTAAACAAACACTCTTTAGCTCAAAAATCATTAACTCTTGTATGTAAAAGAAATGTCTTATTTTAAACAATATCAAAGGAAATCTGTAAAAATAGATTTTAAAGATTCATTAAACGTTCACACATCTTTAAAGTTAATTATTAGTTTATTGTAACTTTTTATTGTTGTAATAGGTTTAATTAATAAAAGTTACAGTGAAAAGTATATTAATCCCACAAAGAATTTGGAAGAAGTTCTTTAAATTCTCGTTTTTACTCACATAAACAATTCACTCCATAATCTGATAGATCTTTTGAAGAACTGATTAATCGGACGAGAATAAAGATAGAGTCCCGTTCTACATGTCAATATCGGCAACAATGAAATTTATAGTAAGAGGAAAATCCACGCTGATATGACAATAAAAAGTGGCATTTTGAGGTTTTTTAAAGTCACTCTATAACAGATGTTGATATAAATTTATTGTTTTACATTTTCACAAATAAAAAAGAACTAAAATTTTATGACATTTTAAGAGTAAATAAATAGTAAAATATTATTATATACTTGCAAGGTGTTAACTTATTGAATAACGTGTAAATATACGATTAAAATAGTAATTCAGATGATTTAATTGGTGTTTATATTTAATTTGAATTAAAAAATAAATTAATGGGAAAGTTACAAAAATAGTAAAAGTTAAAAGGGATGAATTGAATGCAAGATTGTGTAGAAGACTTGTGGTATTGGTAAAAACAAGAGTTGATGACGTAAGCAGACAGGAAACACTGTCAAAACTTTGAGTCTTGAGTTTCTTTGACCACAATCCCCTCCATTGACTTCACACTCTTAAATATATAATTTTATTTTTTTATATCTTAATTTTGTGATCATTATAATATTTGTAAAATTAATTCATCTAAAAATAATCGTCATTTTTTTTATTTTGAGTCGTTTCGGAAAATAAATTATTTTCTATTAAATTTGACCTATTTTCATTGGCATATGTCAATTATTATATATTAGGGTTGTTTATTAAACGTTTACCTGATAAATGCTTATTAGGTCACTTTACTTTATCGAATGAATATGATAAAGATTGTGAGTCTTTTCAGGTAAAACGATGACAAAAAACAGAGGATCTTATGGGATAAGTAAAAGTGACGACTCTTACCTAGTAAAAAGTTATCGGATAAAAATGTTGCATATGATTTCGTCTTAATATATTAACATTTTACCCAGTAAATTAAATAAAAAGGTTTTAACTATTACCCTTAAGTGCATATTGGGTAAACTTTAGCTAAACAACTCTTAGTAAGATTTGTAGTTGTGTTATAGATTCCATTGAATTCTATTGATATTGAGGTAGTGCTTTATGTCCCACATCAATGAGAAATAGAACTTTGAGTAACATACAAGTTTTAAACCATTAACTTCTAATGATTTTATTATTAATAACAATACTTTGTAGAATCATAATTACTGTCATTAGGATTGTAAATGAAGCCAACCGACACGAATGAAGGTTTGTACGTGTTCGTTCATTTAACTTAATTGAACATAAACGGTAAACGAACGAAAATTTTATATGTTCACTTAACATAACTGAACAAACAAGAACGTAACTTTTTTGTATTCTTGTTTGTTCATTAAGAAATTTTTTTTGTTAGTTTTTGTTTATTAAGATGCTAAACGAACAAAAGGATATAAGTAAACATAAATAAAAGACAACTACTACTACGATAAATTTAGGGGGATCAAATAAAAATGGAATTCTAAAACACTTAAATTTAATGATTGATTATACATATTAAGTCATAATATATAAATATATTTTTATATGTAAATAAACGTAAACGAACATAAATAACGTAAACGAACAAACATAAATGAACGAACAACACAGTGTTCATATTCGTTCATTTAACTAAACGAACAAAAAACTGTTTATCCGTGTTCGTTTGTTTATTTAAATAAACGAACTTTTCACCGGACATACGAATCATTCGCTGAAGTTGTCATATACAAAAAAAAAACCTATAGCAAATTAGTAGGATTAGGTTGTACAACTTAACAAATAGTACTGTGAATAACGTTATGACAAAGTATTACAACGTAATAAGAATATCTCTAATAGATTTTAAAAAAATTAAAATAGAAAATCAAATTAAAATCCCTTAAAAAAATTAAATTCAATACTAACAGTTTCTTCCATTTTTTGAGATCATAACATTAATTATATTATTAAAATTATTTATATGTTTAATAAAATATTGTATATTTCTTTTAATTTAATTTCAACACTATTTATTGATGGAATATTTCTTTTAATTTAATTTCAACACTATTTAATTTTAGAAGCAGATGGAGTAAGGAAAAAACAATTTAAGTACATAAAGAAAATATTAAAAATACTTGAAATTTAATGTGGCATGCAGTTTATTGACTCTGTCTTTGTTGTACCTCTTGTCCTGGATGTTAATAATATATTAATATTTACATATATTAATTTAGTAAAATAAATAAAATAATAAGACGAGCCACATCTATTTTCAATTGCAGAATTCTTTTTTTTTTAATTAATTGGTTTTATATTGCATAAACAATCTTTATGTATTTCCATACAAAAAGTATAAAATTAAATTCACTCAATTAAAAAAGTGATTCTAATAACATTAATATCTTTTAATCAAATGGTGTTATATAAAAGTTTATTAGGGGTTCGTTTATTAAACACTTATCGAATAAGTCCTTACTGGATAAACACTTATTTATATCACTTATTTTACCAATTGAGCATGATAAGGACCAAGAATATTGTCAAGTAAAACATATAACAAGGACCGAGAGCCTTACCTAGTATGTTGGAGAAAAGACTCTTACCCGTTAAGAACTTGCTAGGCTTAAGACGCTTGCAAACAATCTATTTTGATTGTTGGGAATGATGCACGGATAAGGTAAGTGAGTGTAATTTCTCTTGCCGGTAATCGCTTACCCTCGTTTTGGGGGTAAGAAACCGCGAATACAATTACATGAAAATCTACTAAGGAATAATTAATCAAATTGTACGTGTTACATGAAAATCTTATCAGAAACCCGCATTTGATGTGAACACGTTATGAGTACATGGAAATTTACAAAAAAGAAAAAAAAATACCAATTAATCATTTGTGTATAACAACTAAAAATTTGAACCACAAAAGTGGTGTCTGATTAGTTTAAGCTTAGCTCTAAAGGTCAAATGTATTAAGATGTTTCAGGTTCAAATCCAGGAGAAATAAAAATCCTCTTGTGGCTACGGAGGTTCAAATGCGGTGACTCTAGGCTATCTGTAAAGCAGGTGGTCGTTCTGCGATTAGTCGGCTCGCATAACGGGTTGAATATCCAAGTTAATAAAAAAAATTAATAAATATTATATCGAATAAGCATTTTGAGTACATTTTCATGAAAATATTTAATATAATATGCAAAATATAGGGAATACTTTTATAAAAAATACTTTTTATTATCTTCATAAATAAATAAAAAATATTTTTTAACAACCACAAATATATAAATATAAAATAAGTCAACAATAATAAATGATGATCAGTATTATAGATAACTTGGGTATCACATCTTCAATACTTTTCTATATGTAATATAATTACATACATAATGAATTAAATTTCAATAACTATTTATATAAATTACATATTAATTTTAATATATTTAGGCTATGTTTGGCAAATTAGCTGATAAACTATTAAAACAATACTTCAAGTAGCGTTTCAATAAGCTTATTTTTGTCAAAAATGCCTTATTATTTCCGACATCTATATTTTTTTCACAGAAGATACAAAACCAATCAAAATGTCTCAATATTCAACCTACCGGTTCTTCAGCGAAGGATCATGTGAGAAGAAAAGTTAAAATGAAAAGCGTAAGAAGGGATCTACACCCTTGATCACCTTTAGTCTCAAATTCACTCATTAATCGCGCTTGATACATGGATTGATCCGATGCATCTCATCCCGATGCACCTCATCCTGATCTATATCCAAATGTGGAGATCTTTTCTTACGCTTCTCACCTTAACTCTAATTCTCATCGAAACCCAACCCCCGATCCTTAACCTAACCTATTTAAATTATGATTCGTTTTAAATGGAAAAGAAACACTTATTTGATTCATTTCCCGTCTTAATTAGTTCATTATTCGGTCGAATTAAACGTTATAGAATGTTAATTATTATAGTAATATTTATATTTGTTGAAGTCAAAAGCAAAGACAACATGAACAATGGCTTTGCTTTATTAGTCAATGAAATCAGGTCTAAAAAATATTAAAGGTGGATAGATAGTCGGTGGTTTTACTATATAATAAAAACCATTATAAAAAAAAGTATCAAAATTATGTTTTAATATATGTATTTTTAGATAGTCTTGCACATAAAATACATGCTTTTGGAGCATGTTCGACAGTTGGTCGTCTACTCGTCTCCAACCAATATATTAACAATCAAATTTATTGATCATATTTTTTCAACTAGTACCAGCTGAGTCGTTTGACAATAATTATATGTTAGAAATTCAGTTTGACAATAATTAGCTTTGCAAGCCATGTCAATGTCCATTTTTTGATTTTTCTTTAATAATTTAAATAAACTATAATTTTATATAAAACATATATTTTATGAATTAGTAATACTAATTTATTTTTTTAAATAAATTAATTATTCTTATTTAATATATATATATATATATATTATTTTTTAAATACAATATAATATTGATAAAATTACATATAATCTAATATATAAAATTACATATAATGTAATCCAATAAGCATGTCTATATTTTAATTAACATAGAATTAAAAAAAATTATGTATCATGTATTTATTAAAAACAATTAGAATGCATATAATAATTTATAAAGTAATTAATAAATGTTGTAGTGGGGACCATCTTTAAAAATGCAAGTGAATTATATTAGTATACATGGTAATTGCAAAAACTGATATGATACAATTGAAAACACAAGTGAATTGCATGGATGTGGATGGTATGTTAATTTGAAAACTATTGAGTTAATATATTGTTTTTGAGACGTTACGTCACAAATCCCTCCATTTAAATCAGTGAAATTCATGTCATGCCTAATATTTTAATTATTTATCAGTAATTAGTTATTCATCTCACACTAATTTAATCAAATCTATAGCTTTCAACATGTAGCTCAGTTGTTAAAAGGGTGAGACGATTTTTCCTAAATAAAAGACAGATCTCAAGTTTGACCCCCCCCCCCTCTTACGGCTAATCTCAGTCACTTATATACATATTCCGTATTATACCAGTTAAAGTTGTCGATAATCAACTTGTTATCGAAAATTTAACGAGATGCACCGATCGTCTATTTTTTTATTTAAAATTGGAGATAATAACCCATTTTTATTCTGAATTTATTTAAAAAGTTAGGTGGATTAAGTAGATATAATATAAACGACCACATGCAATGCAGAAGTTTGATATAAAAAAAAAACTCCACTCAAATAAAAATGGGTGGAGCATGTGATGTTCAATTATGCCAAAGCATTGTCTTGCTTGTGGTTAAGTGTGCCAAATATTCCACTTTTATTAATTATTGAAAAATCCATTTAATTATGAAATCTTTGTAAAAAAGTAAGATGATGCTTTTGGTAATTATTTTAAAAGCAACCCCAATATTCCATTGTATTTATTATAATTTTTTAGGACAAAAAGCACATATTTTTGTCTTATTATTATTTACAATAATTATATGTTTTGTGACAATGTGGAATTTGAAAACCTTACTTTTATTTTTAAACGATATGTATGAATTAACATTTAAAGACAATCTTTGACGGTTAAAGTGGTATGATATTGAGGGACCGTTTACCTAAATGTTTACTTGGTAAATGTTTATCGTTAGGAGTCAGTACTATAATTTATTTTACCGGGTAAATTGTAGTACATCAAAATGTATTTATGCAACAATTTACATGGTAAGCGCTTACCCGAGTAAGAGTCGTCACTCTCACTTACCGGGTAAGACTTTTCATCCTTATCATTGCTCTTACCGGGTAAGATTCTTGTCTCTTGTTATGTTCGTTTGGTGAGGAAAATTGCTCAGTAAGTACTTACTGGGTAAACGTTTAATAAACGGCTCCTAAGTTCGTCTGTAAAAAATTACTGGAGGGTTAGTTTAACTGTTAGTCTTAGGGTTCCATGAAATTAACCATAATATGCACAAGTTGTAATGAATACATGTGGTTTAAAAAATATTCAGGGTGCATTTGGTATACTAAACATGCCAAAATATGGATCGTTGTTCTATGTTTGATAGGACTTTTATGTGGAACAGACTTATATTTTACCAATATTATTTCAAAATAAAACATAATTCTATTCTAAAAATTAAACATGCCTCCTTTTTCTTACATTTTAATCATTCTTTAAATTTTATTTATTATTTTTTATGTTTTTTAAACTTTCATTTTAATGTGCTCAAGATATTATTTTTATACGGTTTCTATACTTTAATTAATTGATGTAATTTATTATAATTAATAATAAAAGAATAGTGTAGAAAAAGAATAAAATAAAAATTGGAAACTTTAAAAACATTTTATTTTGGTGTCATTTTAATTGTTTTGACAAAAACTTTCTAATGATATATTTTATTATAATTTAATAAATTACATAAATTAATCAAAGTATATAAACAACTCATTAGGTATAAACTGGTCATTTTACATGTTCTGTTATGTCCAGTTTTGTCTTACCAAACATTGAACTACTATACTGTCATGTCCTATTATATTTTGTCATGCCATTCTCGGCATCTTCGTTGTTGCCCCTCTTCTCAAAACCGTTCGAGAGTAAGAAGGAAGGAGGCTAACCCCCAAGAATGCTCCACACCTAGGTTCTTTTGTCTTTTTAGACTACTGAGTTGTTGCATAACCTTGATCGATGAAAGACTTTTCGAGTCGAACTATTTTGCCATATCCTGTTTGGACATCGAACGTATCCTTAAAAGAGATTTGTATGAAACCTCGATGATATAAATTTAATAACTTTATTTATTACCAATCATCAATTAATAGAAGTCAAAATAACCAACTTTGATCTAAAATTAAAAATAATTTGACGCGATTTATAATAACTTCTAAATTATTAATTTTGAAATTGATACAATCTTCAAGTTCCACTTTTTTTATAATCAGAGTATTTCAGTATTTGGTTATCAAATGTAGGTATAAATTTGATGTCGTATACGTTCCAATGATTAGAAGAATAACATAACCGGTAACAAATAATAATAATATTGATAATAAGAGAAAATTACATTAAAAATTAGGGATGTTTTCGGTGCGGTTTAAATATTCTAATCCCCCAAACCACAACCAAACGTCTAAATCGTATTGAATTGAATTCCACACATTTCACCATTCATGGATCTGGTCATTCCATTACAATTGAGAAGGAATTCCATTACATTCCATCTCATTTTCTCAAAAAAGACAAAATTGTCCCCATATTCCCATGACTTATACGACCTCCATTTGAACCACGCTGACTACCACCGATCTGAACCATATGTGACTACCACTTATATGAACCACCGGTCTAAACCTCTGCCAACAACCATGAACCTATACCACCATCGACCATGAATCTTAACCGCCACCACCGACCACCACGAATCTTAACCGCCACCACTGACCACTGACCACCGATATAGACCACCATTCTAAACCACTGATATGAATCACTGCCGACCACCACCAATCTGAACCACCTTTCTGAACCACAACTGACACCATCGTTATAAAGGGGTATTTTGTTCATTTATCATTTATTATTCCAATTCCAAAGTTTCATTCTACCAACCAAACAGACATATTCCAAATCTTTTAACAAATTTCTTTCCAATTCATTTCAACCAAACTTGGAGTCAAATTCATTCCAAACTCTTTAAAATCAAATTCAATTGATAGATTCCACTAATTCAAAAAACATTTTACGAACCAAACATCCCCTAAATATATATATATATATATATATATATATGTGTGTGTGTGTGTGTGTATGTATGTATACATAAAAAATAAAAATCCAATGAAATAACATTTTTATTTTATTGCAATTTTCCCTAATAATGATAACAACGAGAGGGTTCGAACTTGGCCTGTTCAAAGTAGGGTGTGGAGAAAATCAACCGATCCAATTAGAAACCGACAGACCATAATTGGATATCCAATTGTAATTGGATCAGATCGGATTGAAAATTTCAACATCCAATTTGGACCGGTCGGTTCTCGAACCGAACCGAGCAGAACCGAACTAATCAACATCCAATTAATCATCCGATGATCATCCAGTTATCCATCCAATCATTATCCAACTATCATCCAATTAATTTGTTTTCAAATTGCTTAAATGAAAATTTGTTTTGTGTGAGATTTTGAATTTTTAACCTCCCTTGTGTTGCTTCTAACACATACTAAAAGTGATCAACTAATTTATTGGAGAATTAGATTGAATTAACACACTGAATGATTCCAATCTCATCGGATCATCCATTCCATATCCAATAAAAATATCAGACGGATGGAACCGAATCGATCCAATCATCCCTTGAATTGAATTAGATTGGTTCGACTCGATTCCCCTTATATCAAATGTATGTCAACCAATGAAAATGTTTACTTCGAATTTGGTATTTGAGTGGGATTTGTTGGGTGAACTAATCATATATTATGCTTTAATTTATTAATCACAATATATTTAAATAGTATTTTGTTGGATAAATTTTTGGAAAAAACATTTATTCTTCACTTAGTTTTTCCTTGGTTGGTATATCTTTGTCGTTAAAAATAAAAACATGCATAATTAATTTTAATAATAATAATATATTAAATACGTCAAGATAAAAACATGGTCCGTTTAAAAAATAATTAAAATAATAAGGGTTTTATTTTTGAATTATTATAGTCCTTTCATGCTTAATAATTAAATACAAAATTAAGGTTTAAACTATCATCAACTCTTAGCGTAAAAATTGTGTCAATTTCTATTTCTAACGTTGTCTAACTTTTTTTTTTTTGAGTTTAACACGATATGCATCCAAATTTGATGGATCATCGTTTACTATAATTGAATTAATCTATACCAAGATATTTGAAGTCAGTTAGTCAGGTCCTTTTATATTGTTATAAAAATGTATGTTATTTTAAGAGCATTGCAGCCCTTAAACCATTAGGGTGCGTTTGGTATGCAGACTACATGGGATAGGACGGGACAAAAAAAAATAGTCCTATGTTTGACATGCCATGGACAAAAAATACATGAGACAAGATGAGACTATTTTTAAATTTCATGGGACAAAACTTGGTGGTTTTTATTCCACCCAAAAAGGTGGAACAACATGAGACTAAATATGATTTGACTATATTACCCTTGTTTCAAATTGGAAAACCTAATTAGCACAGCTCCTTCACCTCGTCTCTTCCATCATCATCTCTTCCACAGCCTTTTCACATCGCCTCCTCCACATCGGCTCTTCCACCCGGCTTCTTCCACCGGCCTCCATCGCCTCCTCTGCAATCGGTATGATTTCTTGATTTCTCCCTCTCGTTTTTTTGCTGCGCACGATTTTGCTTTGTTTTTGTTTATCGCCTCCTCTGCAATCGTTTCTTTGTTTATCGCCTCCTCTGCAATCGTTTCTTTGTTTATCGCCTCCTCTGCAAACTGGGGTGATGTTATTATGATGTTTTTGTTATAATGAAATGTCATAAGATAAATTTGGTTCTAATGCAACTCAATTTGGGTAGATGAAACATAAGCATAAGCTTCTTGTCTTCATTTCTTGGCACAACATTCCTGTCATAAGTTGCAATTGGTTCTAATGCAACTCAATTTTTAACTAATAGATATGTCTGGAATGATCAGATAAGCGTAAGCATTCCCAAGTGGTAAACCCTACAGAATTTAGGGGTAATATGGTCATTTTAACAGTTTTGTCCTGTCCTGTCCTAGTCGTACCAAACATGAGACAGACAATTAGTCCAGTCCCGTCCCGTCCTGTCCTATCTCGTCCCGTCCAGTCCAGTTCAGTTTGCGTACCAAACACTACCTAAAGGGATTATTTACTAAAGGCTTACCCGGTAAGTGCTTATTGGACAATTTTTTTCACCGGATTAACATAGCAAGGGCTAAGAATCTTACTTGGTAAGAACGACGATAAGGACGAAGAATCTTACCCGGTAAGTGAGAGTGACGACTCTTACCGTGGTAAACACTTACCGGGTAAATTTTTGCATATGATATTGTTTTGATGTACTACAATCGTATCTGATAAAAATAAATTATTATGTCGATTCCTAATGATAAACACTTACCAAGTAAACATTTGAGTAAACAGCACCTAAGTCACACAAGTCTCAAAAGGATAAAATTAATAGACGGCCCCATGACTTTTTCTAACAGTTTAGTTTCTATGCAGGAATGACTTATAACTCATGATAATATTTTTATATTGAATTTTAAAAAATAAAATAATAAATTAACATGTAATTTTAAGAAAACCCTTTTACTAATAATTAAATACTTAAAATATCCATAAAATGAAGAAATGATACAAATCAAATTTGATATTACAAATATTTTGTAATTGGTATGAATAAATCTAAAGATTTCGTTTGAAAAAGTAAAAAAAATGGTATTTTTAAATTCTTCAAGATTAATAAATTTTGTATATTATATTTTGAGATTGGTTATCAAAATAGATATAAAATTAAAGATAATAAAGTGATCGTTTATTTAGTATATTTTTGTTATATTTAACCTATTTTCCGTTCAAAAATTTGGGGAAAATATGTTTATCTTTTTAAAAAGGTGGTTATAACCATTTTTTAAATCATCTCAATCTAACAGTTTGAATAGGTTATTTGAATATTTTATTTTTCAGAGTTCTCTCTTGATATTAACCCAATGTATGGATGTGTGTGTATATATATATAGAGGAGTGATCAAATAAAAACCGCCCTCATTTGTGTAAACCGTGCAAACCACCTTCATCCGTCGATTTCATTGTTTAATCTTATGAAATTTTTTCATGAAATTGTTTAATCTTGTGAAATTGTTTCATATAATACTTTTTTTGATCAAGTTGTTTCATATATGGTTGTGAAATTGTTTCATATAATACTTAATGAAACTGTTTCATGTATTTCTCTAAAAAATTAAAATAATGAAGATGTTAATATCTATGATTAATACCCTCCACAATAAAAATGATTAATCAACCTCTCATAATTACAAAAAAAATGAACAAAATGAAAAATTATGATTGGTTGAATGAGGTTTGCACGGTTTGTACAAATTGAGTGGTTTGCATTTGATCGCTCCCCTATATATATATATATGTATATGGACTAATCAAATGAGAATTGTTTTGTTTTTGGTGATCGTGAGATCCAATCTCAATCACAAATCAAAGGTTAAATTAGGAAATTAATAAATTTGGTCATTTTAACTTAAAATATTAATTAAGAGCATTTTAGAAATTTTATAAATATTCTCTCTTATCTCTCCTCTTTCCTCTCTCCGGCGAACCTTATTCCGATGAACCTTATGTGAACACAAGATACACACTGTGATACCTACAAACGATATTCACTGTGATACTCATATATATATATATATATATATATATATATATATATACACACAAGATACACAATATGGCACCCTTTGTAAAACAATGAAAATAACGAAAATGCACACTATGATACATTTCATAAAACAAAGAAAATATATTGTGATACACGTAAAACATTGTGAACGTTATCACTATGATATACTTTGATTTACAAACGTCTTTAAAATACGATGTATATTAGCTAATTGATATAGTAGGTAACTAATTTTAATTAAATATTTCTTTCTAAAAAAATTTAATTAAATATTTTGATTAGTTGTCAAAAGTAAAATCACTATATCACCCTTTTAGTTTATTTAAAAAATATCCTTAAATATCTCAAAAAAGTGGTTCATATTAGATTTCACGGTTACCACAAACTAATCAGTTCTTTCTTGAATAATCACACATACACACACATATTAAAGTCCCTTTAGGAACCTAAAATATACTAGGAACCTAGGGAACCATATGAATAACACGTCCACAACATGTACATGTTAATGAATGTACGTATTTACTTATGAACATTGTTTACTTTTTTCAAAACAATAGGTAATCTCTACATACCTAATTTGCATCACGTGTATGTGGTAATCTGGTTCACATATGAACTCAATACTTTTTTAAATGTTGAAACAAGATGGTTTACTTATGAACAAGTGTTTACTCATGTATATAACCGACAATTAATTTGCATAATTAAGAAATGTTACCGACAATTAATTTGAACAATTAAGAAATGTAACTGACAATTAATTTGCATTACAAAAAGATCAAATAAATAAATACATGTTTACCCTCGTTAAATAAATTCATCATGTGCATCAACCCAAAGTGTATCTTTTTCTTATTGGTTCATTGAAGTTTGTAAAGTTAACATCATTTAACTGGTTAGCAAAATATCTTATATATGTAAGTTCAAACGAGAACGCTAACTATTTAAGAAAACAAAAAAAATGTCGTTAATGTACAAAATCATATATGATTCACGTTTAAAATCATACATGACTCACTGTGATTTAGTCGCGCCAAAAGTTCACCGCTTCCATTTTTTTAGCGTTAATGTAAAATCACATGTGATTTTGTACATTAACGATTTTTTTTGTTTTCTTAAATAGTTAACATTTTTGTTTGAACCTCTCTCTCTATATATAATTTTGACCTATATCTATACTATATTATAAAGCATTTGACGAATCTCTTAAAAACCATTTTTTATGCATAAAGTACTGTTATTGATGCATGTTACTTAAAACTTAAGAGTACAAGTAGATTGTACGTAAGTACAACTTATTAAAGCTTCATGTCTGAATTCGTGTAACTAGCTGCAGATAAACATAATCAAATAGAGGATAAATATCTCATTTGAAATATAAAAAATCTAAAATATAATTAGGATAATCATTGAGTTCTAAGAGAATACTTAATTATTGTATTTATAAAAAGTTATATTATTAAATCAAAAATAAATTACTTCATTATTAAACTTAAATTAAAATTATAACAAACAAACTTAATTTAAATAAATTCAAAAATAAAATCATTATCATTTTCTTAAAAACACATAAAATCGTATTATAACATTGATATAGACAATGAATAAACTAAAACAATAAAATTGAGATATATCTCGCTGCATTACATGAGTATCCTTCTAGTAAAGACAAATACATATGGTCCAAAAAATAGTTTATGAAATATTTATTTTCGCACATTGTGGTCGGTTTAAAGCATGTAGAAATAATTAAAGAAAACTAAAGTATTTCGATAAAGGAATCCGAACTAGTTGGAATCCATTCCTCACGAGTCGAAGAAAATTTTCCTTTAAATATAAAACCACACACTTTTGGAACAACATTGGTTTTTTAAACCAGTGGTGTCTGATTGGTTTGAGGTAGACTCTAAATATAAAAAATAACAAGAGGTTCTAGGTTCAAATATAAGGAGAAATAAAAATCCCCTTGTAGCCACGGAAATTAGTCGGCTCACATAGCGGGTTGGATATCCAGGTTAATAAAAAAAAACATTGGTTTTTTATTTTCCCTCTAATATATATCACGCAACACCATTCAAAACTCGTGACATCATATTTGATTTTTTAGATGAGTTCTTTTTCCTTATATCTCGTTAAACTTTCATAGCAAACCACAAAATCGTTGCATGGATTTTATTTGGGGGTTACCAACAACATCCACTATGGTTTTTAGCTGATTCCGGAGGTTATTTGGTCAACGTGTTATTTTGAACTTAGGGACGTTGTAATTGAAGGTATGTGAAAGTTTGTGAATATGATTACGTAACTAAAAGTGAATATCAAGGTTCGCATTAAACTCCCTTTTTGTAGATGTTAGATCAAAAGGCACGGGCTGTGGCACGAAGAGGTTGGTCCAAATGCGTGATGCCTAACACGCAAGCCCCCACGTCGTGTCTCGATCACGAGAACGTCGCTCGTTCTCCGCACGTCGTGCTCGTTCCCCGCACACGGGGCACCCGTTCCCGCAAGTCGTGCCCACCGTTGCCCGTGCATCGGCTAAACTGTGTGCCTATTTCAAAAAAAAAAATTAACTTATCAAAATTCTCAGATTGTTCACTCTTTTTCTCGAAAATGAGATTTCTTAGGATTCATAACCTAAAATAAAAAAATTGATTATTGTTTAATACATATGAAAAATAATGTTATAACAAAATAAAGGGTTCGGGTATGGCGATTGTAAGACTTGGTCCCTTCCCATGTGAAGATGGACTTTAGGGTAGGGGCTCTATTTTGGCCTCATTTTATGTGGCATTTATTTTTAAAAAATTAAATATTTATTAAATAGTTAAAAGAATATTGTAATAACTATATATTAAATGTATAAAATATTGGACGGAGTTGAGTTACGGTGAGAATAGAAGTTATGGCGGGAAGGTTAAGAAGAGATTTTCGTTTTTGAATCAATCCTAATTGAAAATCAGCATTCATGAGATGCACCAGATCAATTACGTTGTAAAACGCAATCCATGGTTGAACATGAGATTGAAAGTGATCAAGGGTAGAGATCAATTTTTACGGCTTTTCAACTTAACTCTTTTTCTCGTACAATCATTCGTCATATTCCACAAGTACATGAACACATTAACTCTTGAAATCAAAATAGAAGGTGGGGGGAAGCGTATGCGTGATTGATTCCCCAAAAAATTGCCAAATCTGCAATATGAAGCCACAAATAAAAATCCATTTGTAACCGCAATGATTAAGACATCAAAAACATTAAGTTATGTTTTTGACTTTGAGGAGAAAATAAATAAATAAATAAATAAATAAATAAATAATAATAATAATAATAATAATTTTTTATGTTCTTAAACATGAGAGAAAATGTCATCTTTAATAATATATATTTTTAAAATATATCAACTAGAACGAAAGATTGGGTAATTTTACTAACTTTTTGAAAATGTTTTAATTTCTTTTCCTCCCACATTTGGGAGGAAAATTATCATTATTTTCTTTCTTTTTCTTTTCATTTCTCTCCTAAAAAAGTTTAAAAACCACGAGTTTTTTTTTTACTTTCCTCCCATTTGCTTTCCTTTGTATTTTTTTTTCCCGAGAACACAACGTAAGGAAAACGAGACGAATGAAGCGTAAATCAAGCCCTTAGGTTTCGATGTTTCATCGATGTCAAGCAACGACCAAGTTAAGTTTTATACGTTTAAGCCTTAATTAGCTGTTTATTAATGTCTGAGGATTGTATAATAAGTCGATTGGTGGGGTTTGGGGACTGCATCAGTGGCCTAACGGCTGCTGATGAAAATAAACTTTGATAAGAATCCACTGTTATTTGATGTAAAAGTGGTATAATATAGAATAAGTAGTTAGTAGAATTGATAAACCAAAATAAACAAAAACAGATTGAAATCGTAACATTGATGAAGCAAAGACGAAGGTTTCTAGTTATTATTAAAAAGAATTATTGTTTAATAATACAATTAATTGACATGATAAAAAAGTAAAAGTAATTATATAATTACAAGGTGTAGAACAAGTGCAAGTATGAATGCCTCAAAAGTTGACCTTCAAAGTGCATAAGACAAAAAGGGTTTGCATGCTACCTATTAACTAATATGCTCCCTTTCCATTTAAATAAGCTATAATATTTTATTTAACACATAAATTATTGATTAAAACAAAATAACTTTTTTTTAGTAAAGAGCTTATAGATAAAAAAAAAATCAAAGTCATGGTTAAGTTCTAATTCTAACATATAAAAATGAGTAAAAAGTGCCATAATTTTTGGTAAATAAGAAAACAGTGAAGGATCATGTGAGAAGAAGAGTTAAGCTGTGAAGAGTAAGAAGAGATTTGGACTTTTGTTCATCTTTAATCTCAATTTCATCTATGAATCGTGCTCGGTACATGAATCGATCTGGTGTATCTCGATGCATCTCATTCTAATGTACATACAAGGGTAAAGATCATTTCTTTCGCTTCTTACTTTAACCATCTTTCTGACCGACCCAACTCATAAGAAAACATTATATGTTTTGATATATAATTTTTAATTTTAAAAATATTGTTGATAAAGGTGGAGGGAGAGAGTTAGGTTTTCATGTGTGCGTGGTTAGTGATAATATGAATGCCTTTTATACATGGGATACCACTTTCATTGTTTTTGGCCTCCAACACTTTCTATAAAAAATTTATTTATATAGTTATTCAAAATAATATATGTTTTTATTAAATAATAGTTATTCCAAAAACTGTTTAGTTCCCATTTGGTTTGCAGAAATGTAATGGCTATGGGGGGATTTGGATTTTAAATCCGTTCCAATCTCATGTTTGATTTGTTGGATTGTTCGTATTTGAGATCTTACAAACATAGGATTTTGAAATCCTTAGGGGATATTCGGGATTTCATTGGATTTCGTAAGGTTGTAAGAAATAAGGTTTTGGAAAATGTTAAAAACATTTATTTTGTAACAATCGATTAATAAAAATGTAATTTAATTATTTTAATAACTATTTATATTTTTTTATAAATTATTCATAAACAATGGAATCCAATTCCATTCAAATCTTACAAATCAAACACATCAATGATTTCAAATCCATTCCAATCCAAATTCTTACAAATCAAACAGACTATTAGTTTATAAATGTTAATAGTATCTTCAATAGATTATTTGAAATAGATAAATTTAGACTTTTGTTCTTTAGAGTATTCTAAATAATTTGATTTTGAAGGGATTGCAATGAAATGTTATCATGTGTGACCACATGTTTAGTTGTCAGATATTGAAATGAAATCTATTAAGAAATTTGAATCTATTTGTTTGGTTCATAGAATATAGTTTTAAAATTAAAATAAAATATTAGTAAATAATCAAAATATTCTTTTTTAAAAATCTTAATTTCTTTAAAAAATTAAAAATATTTTAATAAAATAATTATTTAATATATAAAACAATATAAAATATACAACCTAAATATAACCATAAATCAAACCACATTGACATAAAAATAGTTTCAAAATAATTAACTTTTATAAAATAATTTTTTAAAGATGAAAATAGCAACGGAGGCCGGGGAACATTGATGCAGAAAGCTTGTCCTTCTCAAACACGCCCTTTTATCATTTTTAAATATAAAAAATTGTTTTCTTTTTAAAAAAAATCATCATTATTTATCCATCGTTTACAATTTCTTTTATTAAATTATATATAATCAAATATTACATATTTTTATTTATCATTGAATATATCAAAATGGTGTAACATGCATAACCATAACTACGCTTTTAAATTAGTACAGCATAAACTATTTTTTAGTTACATATAAAGGCGGGGCGGATCCAGCCTTTAAGCACCAAGAGGAATGATCCTCAGTCAAAAACTAAAAACCTTTGTTAACTAGTTTAAATTTTCTATTTTCACTCTCGTCTTACATGGTTTTCTCTCGGTGCCATATGACCATATGTTTCCCTCCCCAAATCCCATCCAACATTCCCCCACCCCATTAATTTTCGGATCCACCACTGTATAAGAATTCTCCCGTTCTACCTTGTTACTAATATATGTGATTTTTGATACTCTTTAATTTGTCCTTGAAAACCATTAACGAGAATTGATGTGAGCCACAAATCTTAGTAAGGTAATTTTTTAATTAACGATGATAAGTTCTACATAATATATCCAAAGCCAAAACCCTATATGAACGTGACTATGGCCAAAGAAAATTGGGTCGTTACAACCTAAACGTATTAATACCAAGTCTAACATGTACATATTTCAAACTCTTCAAATGTATCATGTCTCACGAAATAATATAAGTTCATTCAGTAAAATCACACACACACACACACGTACATACGTACTTACGTATTTTACTTGGTATGAAGCTAAATCTTCTCTTCTTTGATATTAATAGCAACACGATATGTTTCATTAAGTTGTTTACATAATGAAATTTTTAGCTGTAAGTAAAATACGATATTTATGAGCTCATTTTAAGCTTTCATTGGTAGGCTGTTAGCCTATTAGTAACTTCCACCGTGGTTAAAAATTGATTTAAAAATTATTGAGATAATATATTGTTTTGGGCTTTGGAATCTGGACTCTGGAGGATTAAGTAGAAGAGTATGTGATTACAACCAGTTCTCATAAGTGAATAGTATTATTTATGAGCTTCTTATAACCTTATATGTAGTTACCATTAATTTTATAATGGTTTTAATTTTCATTTAATTATAAAATTATATTTTAAAATAATAATTTAAGTTGACAATAAAGGGTAAAATCTTGTTATGTAGGAAAGTGAACATGGCTTTGTGGGCCTCAAAACAAATTCACATGTGAACTCATGTGGACTACGGGCAACAAGATATTGATTTCCACAAAAGTCAATTGGTTTTTTTAAATGGTATACGGACATTTAAAGTAATTTATTGATTGGTTAAAACATGTTTAGATAAAAGCGGGTAAGATTATCGAGACTTATTAATACTATAAGATATAAATTATTGGATAAAACATCTTTTTAGAAGGATGAGATTGATTGAATAATTGGTTCTGAATGATATTTTAACTGTTTGAACTAATAACGTCTGATATCACAATTAGAACCGTTCAACATATAAGAGACACGAGAAAATAAGCTTCAACAAATCAAGATTCTATAAACTTCAGATTAAGAGTTAGAGTCTTTTTAAAAACAAGAAAAAACGTTTGCTTGTTTGGGGTGCTTTTGTTATCCAGACATGACAAAACGTAACAGGTGTTCAATATTTGGTAAGACATGGTTGGACATGAAAAGGCTGGTAAAATAACAAATTTACCCCTGTTGATGAGTTGTTTATTATTTTTTAAACAGATAATCAATCTAAATGAAAATTAACAAATAATATTTAAAAATATAAAAACGTCTAACATAAATACTGATTATTTGTTCCATTGATGATATATTGATAAAATATAGGTTTTTTCCACCTTATTTCTATCTAATCTACCGATTGTATGTTCCACTTTGTTCTGCATAAAAGTCATCAAATAAAAAGAGTATACATAATTGAAAATGTAGACATAATCAAGCATCTGAGGTTGACCAGCTTTATGTTGATGACAATTCTGCCCTTCCATCTGCAACTTAATATTACTCCATTAATGATGTTATTTTGTCTGGCCATAAGACATATACCACATGAAGATGGAGGCAAGTTTTTTGTCCTTTATACACATGCAAAAGCATTTTCTGCATGCACCTCCCTTTGAACAGAGAAGAAAAAAGCAAGGGTGTTTTCGTCATTCAACCAAAATCCATAAACAAAATATATATAAACTTTAGTTATTCACAGATGAACCCAATTTAACGATACAGACTTCTGGGCTGAATACGATATATGTTTAGGAAAATTGTCATGATTGGGAGGTGGGCTTACTTAAAGGGCTGAATGTTACTTCGCAATTGGCAACTTTGCTGGGATCTGAATCTGTGTTAGAACTTAGAAGTTGGAACACTACACAGGTTAGTGGGCCGGTGGGCTGAATGTTAGTTCTGAATGATTTTATCGAGCTTTGTTTCATCAATCATAACGATTAGGGGTGCTCAAAAACCCGACAACACGATCAACCCAACCCAACCAAACCCAACGCGAAATAACTCAACCCAAAGCAACCCGATGTCTAATCGAGTTGTAAAATTGTCAAACCGTAGGTATTGGGTTGATATTAGGTTATTTGAACCCAACCCAACCTGATGAACCCGATATCCTTTTATTTCTTGAATTTAATATGATTGTTGAATTTCTATTAATATATACATTAGACAATTACAGTATCATGTATGATTTTCATATACACATATTTTTAATATATTCACATCTCTATATAACTCATTCATATATATGTTCAGTAACTGTGAACATATATATGTAAATTGAGAAAATTAACTGAATGTGATATATGTAAGAAATATGGATAAGTTGTATCAAATGGTTGATGATGAAAAAGAAATTATGAGTAGAAAAATAACATATTCAAGGTTAGAAGAATACTTTAATATACCAAAGTATCAACCCGACTAGCCCGACCAACCCGTACGCGTTGGATTGGGTTGGGTTAAGATTTTTCCAAACCGCAAGCATTGGGTTGGGTTGTTCAAATGTCTTCAACCCGATCAACCCAACCCATGAGCACCCCTAATAACGATGATTGATACTTTCGACTTATTCAATCTCTCAAACTGAACTTAAATTTGCATCGATAAGAATTTGTCGAAATGAGTATACCCGACATCATCTAATCGAGCTCGAGCTATTTTCTGCTTGTTCGCAACCCTAAATACATGATTTCATCGGAACGGAAACTTAGGTCTATAGTAAATTATATTTCAAGGTTATATTTTCCCCCTAGATTTAAGTTGAATGTAAGAAAATACAAAGTTGTTGTTACAAACTGTTGTGGAAAAAGAATTATCATCATGTAAAATGAAATGAAATTAAAAGTTAAATAAATATTGGAAAAGTTTAGAAAAACTCAACGAATTATCTCATTTTGAATGATTAAGTCCCCAAATTATTTTTCACTTTCTCATTTTAAAAGATTAAGTTTCTAAACATTTTTTTATAAAATAAATTATCGAACTTTTAAAAATTGGTTATTTAAAGTAAAACTACGTGTAACCTACTGGAAATGTATTAAAGTAAAACTACTTGTAACCCCCTAAAAATAGATAGATAGATAGAGAGAGAGAGAGAGAGAGAGAGAGAGAGAGAGAGAGATTGACAGCAAAGGCCAACAGTGTGATAACCGATATGAAAAAGGGCAACGGTGGGGTGACAGGGAGTGGCAAGGGGAGTGATACCGTTGTTTGCGAGGGGTTTGAAAGGCGTACGGTTTGGAAATGATAAAACTAATTTAGGTTTTTTTAAATTACTTTAAGACTTTTTTTAATCGGTTACAGGTAGGGTTTTTTTAAAGAATGTAAATAATTAAATTTTAAAAATTTTGATGATTTATTTATTACAAAAAAATGTTCAGAGACTTAATCATTTAAAATGAAATTTTTTAATGGTTTTTCATTCAAAAAAATAGTTTGATGACTTAATCATTCAAAATGAGAGATATCAAAAAAACCAAATTAAAATTAGAAAAATTACAAATCCAAAACCAAAATATCGACATTAAGCAAACCAGAGTAAGATGACAAAGATGACAGTGCTTCAACTTGCAACTGAAATTAAAAGCAACAATTTGCAACCATGTTTACAATTGAGGTATAAACTTCTTACTTTTCTTTGAATTTCTTTGAATTAGTTATTTTGTTTCATTCGTTTTTAAGTTTTTAAGGGCTCGTTTATCTAAATGCTTACCCGGTAAGTGCTTAATATTAAGAATCAACACTATAATTTATTTTATTGAGTAAGATTGTAGTACATCAAAACGTATCCTATACAACAATTTACCTGGTAAGCGCTTACCTGGGAAAGAGTTGTCACCGTCACTTACCGGGTAAAACTCTCCATCCTTATCATCGCTCTTACCGGGTAAGATTCTTGGCCCTTACCATGTTCATCCGGTGAGGAAAATTACCTGGTAAGTACTTGTCGGGTAAGCATTTAGTAAACGACCCCTACGATGTTGATAACAACTTATTTGAGTTTACTTGTTAAAAATGGTGGAAATTGAAAACCCTAATTAAAGTAATTATAAAATTTCAAAATTGGAAATGATTATTTTGAGTTTCTTACAAATAAATTTTATATTGCATGTGACATCGCATAAAAATCCCGAGCTCGAAAAATTAACAAAAAAGGTTAGAAATGCCTTTGTGGTGTTAACTTAACTGACAATAAGACTTGAGTTTTTTGGGATTTTTCTTAGAGATCACCACTTTGAGTACTGCTAGACCACTGAGAATTTTTATGACTGTTCTCCAGAACCTCTACAATTAATCGAGATAACACAAAAAAGTCATAAATCCGTGTTGGACTGCCGGGTAAAAAAGAAAGACTTTTGGGCCAAGTCGGGCAGGCAGGGTTGATCTCCGACCCGTGTGTTATTGGGCCGAGCCAAATTTATTTCTTCTTTTTTCTTCTTCTCTTCTCTTGGGACATAAGTTTTTATTTACGTAATTTATTCGGCCTATTTGATTATATGATGATGTTTTATTTAATTGTGGACTATGAAATTACTAACAAAAATATTAACTAGCATTAAAGTACAAAAATGTTATTATGACGTAATAATTAATATTTTAATTTAAGATTATAGTATTGGTTTTTAATGAAAATAAAAATTATGATGAGAAAGGTAAAAAAGAATCTCCAACCTTGAATCAATCCTAATTGAATCTCAAACACTAATGAGATGCACCGGATCAATTCATGTATTACGTACAATTCATGAGATAATGGGTGAGACTATAAGTGATCAAGGGTTCAGATAATTTCTTATGCTTATCACCTTAACTTTTATTCTCACACGATCATTCGTTTAAGATTACCTTTGTTTGAGATAATTATTAGTTCGACATATCGATGTAATTAGGTTATTATTAATATTCTATAGTGGAAATTCACCATATATATATTCACAACCTAAATAACAAACCAATACGGTTATCATGTTAATTGAAGTTAGTTGAATGACTAATCATGTTTGGAAAAACTAGTTAAAATTTTAATATTATCAAAAAACATGTTAAAAACTAGTCAATTATAATATTATATAATATAATTAAATAGAAATTAAGTGCTAAAAATTATAATATGTTAATTAATTGTAATTCTCAGACTAATCGTCCAAGATATTGTCCGCTTTGTCCACACACCTAGACTAGCGGTTTTAGAACGTGTCTGAAAATAATGTATTAAGTCTCTTATAAGGCAATAAGTGTTTTTGTCCCAACCGATTTAAGATGTTACATCCAGTGTGTTGAAACACATAAATAATAGGGACCAATCATATAATTTCCTATAGTTAAATGAATACTAATTAAAAATTTACGGTTAGTAATTAATACTAATTAATAATAATTAATACCACCTGATCTATATTATATTATAAAGTATTTGACAAACATTCTTAAAAACCACTTTTTATGCGTAAAATACTGTTTATTAATGCATATTACTTAAAACTCAAGATAACAAGTAGATTGTGCGTAAGTACAAGTTATTAAAGCTCCATATCTGAATTCGTGTAACTAACTGCAGATAAACAATCAAATACAGGATAAATATCTTATTTAAAATATAAAAAATCTTAAATATAATTAAGATAATTATTGAGTTCTAACAGAATACTTAATTATTATCTTTATAAAAT
>NC_037528.1:8413256-8416192 GCF_001531365.2 Cynara cardunculus var. scolymus
ATAAAAAAATTATAAATTAAAGAAATTACATAAAAATGAGAACTTTTAAATAGTTGATTTAATATTAACATTGATATATTTTTCTTCAAATTTTTATGATATATTTAAATTTATATTTTATTCAAAAATAAAATCATTAATGTTTTCTTAAAAACACATAAAATCGTATTATAACATTGACAGAGACAAATAATAAAATAAAACATTAAAATCGAGATGTGTCTCGCTGCATTGCGCGGGTATTCTTCTAGTTAATTAATAATGAACAAATTGCATTAAAAAGTAACATATTTTAACTTGATTCATATTTTAGGTAACACACTTTCAAAACTTCCATTTTGCCGTTTTGGTACTTAAGATGTAATTTTAAACATTTAAGTATTAGGGTAATCGGTTGATGTATTAACCGGTTACCATGCTGATGTGACGAGTGATGTGATATCTAACTCAATGTTATTTGCTATTCAACCCAATTTCATCTCATCACTCGCCACATCATCATGGTAACTAATTAATGCTTCAACAAGTTATTTGAGTACTTAAATGTTTAAAACTTTACATCTTAGGTAGAAAAACTAAAGTTATGAAAGTACGTTACTCAAAATAGGAATCAAGTTAAAGTACGTAATTTTTTTAATACAATTTGCCCATTAATAATAATCCGGGTATAATTGAACAAAAGTGGCCACAAAGCCTTTGATTATAGAATATATCAGGAACCATGATAGTTATAGAGAACAAACTTATTGAAACACTTCTTTAAGTAGTGCTTTAGTAAGCTAGTTATATGTTCATTAAACGAGATTTCTTAAATAATCACAAAAAAATGAGTTAGTTCACAGTTATCAAATCTAATCGAAGTATAAAAACAATAGATCAAACTCAGACATCAGATGTGATGGAAAGGAAGGTGGTTTTTATTATAAGATATTAAAATTACTAATTTCTATTTGATTTAATATAATTTATTCAACAATGTTTAAATACAACACAAAAAACCCTAAAGTAGGGGTGGCAAAAAATGACCCAACCCGCTAATCTAATCCAGAATTAGCAGGTTGGGTTGAGAAATTTCAACCTATATAAATAAATGGGTTGGATTGAGTTGGAATTTTTGACTTGTTTTCAACCTGTTTCCAACTCATTTAAAATATTATATAATTTTATTTTATTCTTGATATTATATCTAGTATTCTAATTTTGTTTTATTTTTAATTAAAAATCCTACCGTCGTGAGATGAAAGTCCAAATTCTAATCGCCTCCATTACTTTTAATCATCATGAAACCCTAAAAAACTATTTGCTCCATTACTTTATTATATCCTCCAAAGTCCAATCCAACTCTTCAAGTTTGATGTCCACCTTTCGCCCTCTCTAAAGTGAACTTGGGATTGGTGAAAATTGAAAGTCGAGTTATTTAGAATTTAAAATTTCTCAATTTACTTTGAACAATATATTTGGTTTGGTTGTGTTTTATTCAAACTTTGAACAATTTGTTTGTATTTGTGGTTATGTTGTGTTTTATTCAATAAAATTAAATAGTCTAGTCTTTTTTTTATTAAATTTTTAAAACTAAATAGATCAACTCAAATTCAACCCACTTATTTAACAGGTTGGGTTAAGAAAATTGTAAACAAGTCAACCCGCTGTCAAATCCATTTAGATAACAGGTTGGGTGGGGTTGAAAATTTTCAATTTAATTAAATGAGTTGGGTTGGGTTGAGATTTTCAACCTATTTAATAAATGAGTTGAACCCGAACCTAACCTGACTCATTGCCACCCCTACCCTAAAGTATATAGCGAATGATTCTTTGGTCTTGCGGTATGTAAGTCTTTGGCCTCCTACGAAGTCGGAGGTTCAAACTTCATCAAAAATGAGGAAGATGTGTGATTTTATTTGCTGTCTATAAATATTATATACTAAAAAAAGTTAAATACAATAAACTACAAGTATAATACATTGAAATTGCATACAGCTATTCTCATTCTGATATTTCATTCAACAAATATATAGATTAATAATAATAATTTAATTATATTTGGAAGAAAAAAAATAACCCATTGAAAAATAGTTACGCATTTGATGAAAAGCATGATATTTGAATTTTCTTTTTCCACGAGAAAAACATGTATGATAATGTCGTAACAAACTTGATTTTATAGAAAACCTAGAATGTATAAGCGCCCTAAAAAGGTACTTATAAGACTTAAGTTTATATAGGACCAAACAAAAAAGTTTTATATCTAAAAGTGTTAGAATAAGTTTATAAAAACTTTTAAGTGTTTTAGCAAGTTTTTTAGAACAATTTTAAAATACAGTATCATATTAGTTATTTTATACGACATTATTAGAAAAAATGTCCTATTAAAATATGTGTTTATGGAATCATTCTAAAAAATGTTCTATAAAATAGTTAATATGACATTTTGTTCTAAATCATCATAAACAACTTGTTAAAACGCCTAAAAACGTTCTATAAAACTATTGTAACATTTTTAAATATGACAATATATACGTCTTATAAAGTCAATTTTATTGTAGTATGTGTGTTGTCGTTAAAACATATATTTTTTTCAACTATATGTTAAATAACTTATTTTTAAATCATATATGTGTCTTATTTTTATAAAATCAAAAAACATATTATAATAAAATAAACAATAATACGTATTATCTATACTATATTATAAAGCATTTGCCTAAAACTCTTAAAAACTCTTAAACCCGTTCATCCCTAAACAATTTCATCTCTATCCGATTTCATCCCATATATGAATTCGTGTAACTAACTGCAGATAAACACAATCAAATACAATAATATCTCATTTTAAATATAAAAAATCTAAAATATAATTAGTATAATCATTAAATTCTAACAGAATACTTAATTATTATCTTTATAATATATTAAACCAAAAATAAATTATTTTATTA
>NC_037528.1:8419652-8433535 GCF_001531365.2 Cynara cardunculus var. scolymus
TTCAAGATTATAAGTAATTATGCATAAGTACAACTTGTTAAAACTCGATGTTTGAATTCGTATAAATAACTGCGGATAAACATAATCAAATAGATGATGAACATCTCATTTTAAAATATAAAAAATCTAAAATATAATTAGAATAATTATCAAGTTTCAACAAAATAAATAATTATTATCTTTATAAAAAAATTATATTATTAAACCAAATATAAATTACTTCGTTATTATACATAAACTAAATTATAAAAAATGAATTAAAAATTACACAAAAAAATGAGGAATTTCAAATAGTTAATTTGATACTAATATCGATATAGTTTTGTCAAATTTGTATGATATCTTCAAACATATATTTTATTCAAAAATAAAAACAATCATTTTCTCAAAATCACATAAAGCCGTATTATAATATCGATTGAGATAAAGAATAAAATGAAATATTAAAATCACGATATATCTCGCTGTATTGCGCGGGTACGCTTCTAGTATATTTATAAAAAAAGGAATCATCAACCATTTTTTCTAGATATCTTATGTAAACATGATTTCTTTTATTCAAAATAGTTCTTATAAAATATGAAAGGTAATAAAATACATTACATATTATCTATATTATATTATATAATATTTGACAAAAACTATTAAAAACTATTTTTATGCGTAAAGTACTGTTTATTAATATATTACTTAAAACTCAATATTGCAAGTAGATTGTGCGTAAGTACAACTTATTAAAGTTCCATATCTAAATTCGTGTAACTAACTGCAGATAAATATAATCAAATGCATGATAAACATCTCATTTTAAATATAAAAAATCTAAAATATAATTAGGATAATCATTGAGTTCTAACAAAATACTTAATTATTATCTTTATAAAACGTTATATTATTAAACCAAAAATAAATTATTTCGTTATTAAACTTAAATTAAATTATAATAAAAAAATAAATTAAAAAAATTACATAAAAAATTGAGAACTTTTAAATAGTTGATTTTGATATTAACATTGATATATATTTTTCAAATTTTTATGACATCTTCAAATTTATATTTTATTAAAAAATAAAATCATTATTGTTTTATTAAAAACACATAAAATCGTATTATAACATCGACAGAGACAAATAATAAAATAGAACATTAAAATCGAGATGTGTCTCGCTGCATTGCGCAAATACTTTTCTAGTATGTATATATATATATATATAGAGAGAGAGAGAGAGAGAGAGAGAGAGAGGGGGAGATTAAGTACAAATTGCTCCAATTTGTACAAATCGTGTAAACTACCCTTATCTGTAGATTTTTTGTTTAATCTTTATGAAACTTTTTCATGAAATAATATTAATCTTTTTAAATTGTTTTATATAATACTTTTTTTTATGAAGTTGTTTTATATATGGTTATGAAATTGTTTCATATAATGTTTATGAAATTTTAATGAAATTGTTTAATGTATTTTTCTAAAATTAATATAATGAAGATAACAATATATATTATTAACACCCTCCACAATAAAAAATGATTAATCAACCTCTCATAACTACAAAAAAATGAATAATTATGATTGATTGAATGAGGTTTGTACAAATAATGCGGTTTGCAAAGTAAACATTCTCTCTCTCTCTAAGTATGTGTGTGTGTGTGTATATATATATATATATATATATAGGGTTGAGTTCATATGAGACCAAACTGTTTTCGTGAAATACGTGAGACAATATTTTTACACTTGAAACTTCACAGCAAAGCGCTGTAAAGGTAAAAAGAAGCCGAAACTTCAGAGCAAAAACATTGTGAAAGTTACATTCAGAACGTTTTGCTGTGAAATTTCAAGTATAGAAATGTTGTTTTATGAAAACAATCTTATCTCACATGATTTCAACTCTCTCTCTCTATCTATATATATATAAGATTTATAGAAAAAAATAATAATAAATAGAAATAGAAAGAAATGAAAACTAAATGAAGGTGGTTGTTTAAGTTTTAGGAAGGACAGTAGTTGTGTGATGATGAGTTTAGAAGGTGTGGAGGTCTCATTCGTTCAGGGTCTGGGTGGATGCAGAAATTACCACTACAAATTGGAACCATGGGGTCACAGAATCCCAAAAGGGAACTACAAAACAACAGCATAAAGTCATCTCAACAATTACATTTTTTATTATCCCGTGCCCTCTTTATTTTTTTAAATATATAACTTTAAACCATTTTATATAATTATAAAACTCTATATTCAAATTAAACAATTTATGAGAGTTGTAAACATCCAAATATACACGTGTTAAGCCACGTTTCACCCATTTAAGTTTGTATATTTTATTCATTTGACCAATTGAAGATAAAACGTAATAATAAAAGGTCTTTGTCTTAACAGTATATGAATCATTGGTCTTTTAGAAAGTCAAAGGTTCAAACTTTATAGAAAATGAGCAGGGTGTGTGAATTTATTTGTTTTCATTAACATTTATATACTTCAAAAAAGAAAAAGAGATAAAACATTACTAAATTGAATTAGAAATTATTAGATTAATGTATTATTTCAAAAGTTTTAGGACGTTAAAGAAATATTGTTATGATTATATATCTTTCTAGAAGATTTTAATTGGATAAAGCTTATTTAAGGAGTTTCAAATTTGAACTTTGGACAAAGTCAACACTTTGAATTTCAAATATCTTCCAAAGATGTATTCAGAACTTGTCAAGTTTGATGTTTATGGAAGGATCAAATTAATTAAATTATATTTTATTAAATGATTGTTATAAAATAAATGTTTTTAACATATTTTAAAGCATATTTTGTGGATGTTTAGTTTGATGGAATGATTTTGAGGGATTTGGATTTCTTAATTGAATGGATTTGGATTTGAAAGGTTTGGAAATCTTTGGTGTTTTTGGTTTGTAGAATGTTGAATTAAATTGAATTCAATTATTTATAAAAAGCAAATTACAAATAAGAGTAAACCATAGATTTGGTTACGGTGGTTTAGTGATTGTAACATTTTTGGTCCCTATAGTTTCGAATTTCCAAATTCATCAGTATGGTAAGCAAAAACAACCGAATATTTGATCCCTCTCTAATGATCATTAGAAGAACCTGTTAAAATGAGGGGCATTATAGTCTTTTTTTATCTTTCTCTTATTTTGTTTTTTAAGATATATTAAAAAAAATTTATATTATTTTATGATATATTATATTTAGATTAATATGTGTATATATATATATACACACACAGATGTCAGGTCCCCCTACGAACCCCTTGGCCTCCCTCCCCTGTCTCCAGCGAACCATCATAGGTCACCATCTTTGGTGAACCAACGCTCTCCCAACCTGACTGTCGATCTTCTCCATCCTCAGCTTCCTCTCCCTTCTTTCAATCCATATTATTTCTAACCTAACATACCTTGATGTTGATAATTTCAAACATCAAAATGATCAAAATAAACCCAAACACCAAATTTAAACCTAAACATAAAATCTCGTGAGAACAATCAATCCTGCGAGATTTCAAATCCAGAAAATCGTACAAACCAAACACGGGATTGAAATGAAATTCAATTACAAATCCGATCCACAAAAGGGACCTAAGAGGCGCTTGATTGGATGAATTTGGATTTCGAGAATAATTTGGAATTGGAGGCATTTGGAATTTTGGTGTGTGATAGAGGCTAGATATCGTATTTCTACAACACTAAGTGGTAATATATTCAAGTATACATATGTCAAGACTATCGCCTTTCAAGTATACATATGTCAAGACTATCATCTTTCAAGTAATAAAATGGTAAATTCCAAGTATCACATTCCACATGGACATGTATCTTAAGTTGCAAGATCTCAAGTTGAAAGACTAACTTCAAATGGTGAATTTGAAGACAGTGTTTGGTTTTGAGTTAACACTATTGAAAAATGACAAAAACTAAAGAAAGCAAGGGTGTAAGACTTGTGGTGAGACGTAAACATAAATTCCAGTAGACTAGTGTTGTCAAAATGCCACAACATGCAGTTAGCAACAACTAGTTACACCATCTATTTTGTGGATATTTTTTTGGACTTTCAACATTTGCACTAATGTTTAGATTCAACTACACATCTCTGTGCGGTATCAAACTAGTGGTAATGCATAATGAATTTCTCAATATATATGGTTAATAAATCTCTTTATATAAAATCACTCTATCAAACGGATTCTCATATCATTCAAGTTGATGTGTTCCAAATGGCTTATCCTTAAGTCTACTCCACTTTAACATTTCAATAAGTAACCAACGTGTCAAGAATTAATCAATGTAAAAAACACAGACACAAATCTCTTTGTTAACAACTTTCTCAAGTTTTCTTCCCATATTATTCAAATTGACGTGCATTCGAGTTGTTTATCTTTGAGTCCATGAACTTTATACTTTACAAAATGATCAACTCGTCACAAAGTGTCTATGGTTTTTTAAAACTTGAAATGAAATAATGGAACAGCATTGTTGCAAAATAGGGTCTACTTTTCTTTGGTTTACAATCTCACCATTTCCGTCCTACACCCAAGGTAGGAGAATTTACTACTCATTACAGATTGTAAATATATATATATAAATGTAAATTAGAGTAAATAAAGACATGAAAAATAAATAACTATAAGTAAATGATGGAAACTAAAAAGTGGAATGTAAAGACAGAAAATATAAAAAATATAAAGAACTTAAAGTAACAAGATCTTCTAAAATTCTACGATTTACATATTAAAGAAACACTTCAAAATATGAACTAGAATCATATTAAAGTTGATCTACCACACCTTAAAACAACTAACACAAAACTTCTATTTATACTAAGCTACAAGTGAGAGCAAATAGGTAAATTAACACCACACTTGGAGCTAAAGCTTGTTGTTTGTCACGAATGGGATGACAATTAACAAAAAGTAATTGTAGAAGGGGATGAGACTGAATACAATTACTCAGATTTTTTCAACTTTTTAATTCTTATTGATGAATATCAAGAATTAACACATAGAGATACAATATAAATTGTTGCGGAAGAAGGAAATGATAACCTAAACTAAACAATCATAATTACACATAGAAGAACTTACAAGAACAACATAGCGAGTACTTGCAAGAAAATAAAGAACACTAAGTTTTTCTTCACACACAGGAGAGTCTGATTGTCTTGAGAATGCACTTAGAAATTCTTTCAGGAAAGCGTAGTTTGCATGGGAGATGTTCTACTTTTATACTATCTTCATGCATTAAATGCATTGAGACACTTGTCACCTTAGGATAAGGAGACAAAGGTTGACTTGACCGTAGTTGATATATCATTTACAGCGTACTCTATGTGCACACATCACTATTCAAATTAACCCTTCCCTAAAGTAAAAACAAGTAAATCATTAACTCTAAATCCATAAAACAAATAAATAGAAAATAAGGTGAGAAAATGACCCAAGATTGAGATATAAAAGAAAAATGACCTATCGGTTATAATGAAGAAATGAGTGTTTAAACATTAAACAATTAATGTGTATCAATGTGTTTGATTTGTAGGGTTTCGACTGAAATTGAATTCCACTTTTTATAATAATTTACAAAAACAAATGATAAAAATAGTTATAATTGAAGTACCCATTTATTAATTATTATTATAAAACAAATATTTTTAACATATTTTAACACATTATTACATTTAAATCTTACTAAATCTCGTGAAATACCAACAATCCTTCAATGAAATCCCATGCTTGTGTTATTTTGATGAAATCCTGATATTCGAATCCAAACATAGGATTTGAATGGAATTAAATTCCAAATCCCTTCAATAACTATCCAATCCTAGAAGCCAAACGGGACCTAAGAGTTTTTAACTAGAATATGTATCTTGCATTTTATTAATAGGGTTCAACTCTAGGTGACGAATACGTGTTGGATTACGAGAGGATAGAATTGACCAATCCTAGAAGGACAAGAGATGTAGACATAAGACGAAAGGATCTCAAATAATCAAGTTCAATAATGTTGATATATATAGACACATGATAAATGTGTAAATAAATTAAGTCTAGCCAGTAAGTGTAAATTTTATCTTGTAACCTTTTTTGAAACTAATTAATGTATTGATCGTCTTTTGAGCATGATCTTGACACTGTAACAAAGGTGGTATGATAGAACAACCCTAATAAAGTTCTTACAGAGACTAAAACCAACAATTAATTATGTATGATATCTAAATGTGTTGTAATAAGTTATAAGAACAACAAATTGTTAGAACAAATATAAATAACACAACAAGACTCAAGAAGTATATCATCCTATTAGTATTTTTATATGACATTTAAAAAAACATCAAATGAAAATGTCCAAAAAGTCATGTTAATTTATTGTAATATACTCATATAGGTAATCAATAATACCAAACTACTACACATATCATGTACATTTTTCTTGCAATTTCATTTTGTTCGCAGTAACGGTCTATCTATCTATCTGTCTGTTTGTTTGTCTGTCAGTATGTACATATGTATGCATGTATATATGTACCGTTGCAACATTCATATAAGATTCAAGATTTAATTACCTATGTTGCAAGATTGAGGAGGAAATCTTAAGGCACTAGCAACATAGATGGATTTGTTCAAGACACTTCTGATCGATTTCTTTAAAGATTATGAGTTTGAACCTCAAAACAAAGGCTTTACTCATCATCTCTTTGACTGAAGTTTTTAAAGTTGAAAAAGAAAAAAAAAAAACAATACAACTGTATTCAAGAACCTTTTTCATGCCAATTAACCTTCACAAAGAGGAGAAATAATAGGGCACAAGATCCAAGGGTTCCATTAACAACAAGCATGGTGGGGGAAGAAGGTTGGAAAAAGTGATGGAAATCAAGACCAAAAACATTGTTGTAAAAGGAAGGTATAAGGGCAAGCATCATGATTCTTGATGCTTCCTAGAAGACAAGCATATGAAGTTCATTTGTTTGAATTTTAAGATGGTCACTTTTCCACAGGTATGACAAATAAGATCTTGACATAAATGAATATATATGCAACACCAATTAACCACATACATAAACACACACAAAACCCTAATTTGATTTATTATTAGGTGCAACCCCTTTTGACATTTTTGCACTCCACAAGAAAAAGACATTCCCAAAAGGCATTTTTCTTCCATGAAAGCTTCATAACCTTTTGGCAGCTGATCTCTGGAATAAACTTTCAAGAATTAGCTGGCACAAACCCATCTAATCTTTTTTTAAACCCCAGAAACAGACAAATTTCTTTGAAAGGTCAATGCATTCATCTTTAAATATTCATTTTTTTATTATTTATATTTCTTTATTTTAATCAAATAATGATCTTGAAGTTCTTACACTCTTCCCTTTGAGGATTCTCCATCTCTAGGCTTCTAAGATGGCTTTTCTTTTTGTCTAATTTTCTAAATCTTGGTTCCCCAAGTTGGATTTTTTTTGGTATTATTACAGTTTTCTAGTCAATATCTTTGTCTTTTTGTGGGTATCATAGTCAGTGAAGGTTGGCTGATTCACATGTATACTTGGTTAATTTAATCGATTAAAATATTATTTATCTAATGAAATATCTAAATCACCCCTAAAACGCATGGTAACTTCTCTTTTTATCCATGTTTGAAGACATCAAAATTATGCTATTTAATTGTTAATCTGTCCAGAATAAGTCTGGAATCAAGAACAAGGGTACGTTGTCTGATTAACTGTTTGTTAATTAATATGTGCTGATGAGATGTCGTTATTGGACACAATAATGTCTGTATACTTTAAGAATATTGAAATTTCTATAGAAGACTGAGATTAGGATCAACATCAAGCCAAATAAAAGATGCTTACCAATTCACAAAGTCTATATCTTGGGCTTGACAATAAACACGATTTAATTAATTAATTAATTATATGTCGGAAATTTGCAGATATGATAGATACGGTTTTAATAGGCTCTAAAGTTCTGAAACTGGAAAAGGAAGTTCTTGATAGCGAAAAAGAAAATAAGAGATGAACAGAAAGAAACACTTTTTACCATTTCTACTGACCTAATTAAGTTAACAAGAATAATATCAAAATGAAAAGAAAAAAGAAATGGGAAAAACCCCACAAATTTTTCACAAACCCAGTCATCCCTAGTACTAGAGATGATAATGTTGATGAAGATGATGATGATCATGATCATGATGATGACGATGATATTCAGCATCCATTGTTGGTGCAATAATTAGTAGTACATGACTTTTTCTACTTCCTTGGTTTCATCAACGAAAAAGTTGAGATTGTTGTCAATGTTACTGCTGCATAGATTTGTGCTAATAAGCTGCTTAATCTCCTCAAGGCTGCAGTCCAATGAAGAATCCCCATAATACCCTTTTTCCTTCTCATAATTCCCACCAAACTCTTTGTAAGAATCACTCTGCAAGTTCCCCATGTTGTTATGATCATACACACCAACAGTCCCATACTCGTAATGACAGCTCCCATCAGAATTAGAACTGCAACTGGCCTGATCACCTCCAAACATGACAAGGGTAGAACTGTCTTTTACCGCCTGGTAACCTTCCATGGGACCCAAGCCGAGATATCTATGATCTTGTGATCGTAAAAGTCGATGACGATCAGCAGGAGCAGTTGTAGGGCTTGATGGGATAGATAGGGTTTGATGATCATGATGGCTAGAAGTATTTGTACTATACAGATATGATGAAGGTGGTGATGATGACGATAATGGAGCATTGATATTGATATTACTATTCTGAAAAATTGATAGTGATGGGTAGCTGTAGTTTGTTGAAGAATTGAACGATTCAAGATGATGAAAAGGTTTTCTGATTTCAGGGATGGAGATTAAGCTGCTCATCATCTTCTTCTTCAGCTTTGTGTTCCAGTAGTTCTTGATATCATTGTCTGTTCTTCCTGGTAACTGTGCTGCCATTATTGACCACCTGCACATTAACTTACATTCTATTAATTATCAGCTTCTTGATTTCTGCATATATATCCACACAAACACAGATCTTGATTCCATCTAAAACTAAAACGCTCACAAAACCACCTTAATTATCAAGATTCTTGAAACCTGCAACTCTTTTCAAGGTTAAGAGAGAAAGAGAGGGAGAGAGAGAGAGAGAGAGAGAGAGAGAGTACCTGCTACCAATGCTTGCAAAGAGTGTACAGATAACTTTATCTTCATCATCAGAAAATTCACCATGTTTAATGTTTGGTCTCAGATAGTTCAACCATCTTAATCTGCAGCTCTTTCCACATCTTCTAAGGCCTGTGCGACAGTAGTAGGTTTTGAAATCAACAAACAAATTAACACCCACATGTATATTATTTCAAGAAAACAAACACTAATTGATCAGTAGAGTGGTCTGAACGAAATGAACCAATACCTGCTTTTTGTGGGAGAGCAATCCAGTTGCCACCAGTACCATGGCTTTCTATGTACTCTTTCAGCTTTCTATCTTCTTCAGGTGACCATGGCCCTTTCTTCACATTTGCCTTATCACAGCATGGAGCTCTTCCCATCTCTCACTACCTAAATCTTTCTCTAAGTTTTGTGTATGTAAAAGGGATTGATAGTTTTTGGGGGAAATGAAGGTTGGATTTATGTGCTTAAGAAGAAGTCTTGTGGGTGTCTATAAATCAACTGTTTTCTTCTGTTCAAAGAGAGAGGGGAGAGGGAGAGAGAGCTACAGAAGTCAATGGACAATTACTTTGTTAATTTAATTCACAAAAAAAAAAAAAAAAAAAACATATTTGTTCTTCCTTGTATTCTGAAAAAATATTTAATTAACATCAATTAAATAAATCAAACTTACAAATATCAAGTAATAATTGTTATGTTTAACTAGAAAACAAAAACTAGAACGACCGATTCTTGGGGTTTGTTTTATCCTAAATAAAAATATTCATTAATTTTTTTTTATTAACCTGGATATTCAACCCGCTATGTGAGCTGACTAATCTTAGGGTGACAATCTGCTTTGCAGATAGTCTGGAGTCACCGCATTTGAACCTTTGTGGTCACAAGAGGATTTTTATTTTTTCTTGGATTTGAAACTGGGACTTCCTGGTACTTTTGACCTTTGGAGCCAAGCTCAAATCAATCATGCACCAGTTTTTATTAAAAATTATTGTATATTAATAAATTGAAATAAACTATATATCCACAAGTTAGAGCCTTTTTTACGTGAGGTGTCTTCTTTAGTGTGCTACTTTCTCAATGGATCCAAAGTCTTTGCCCTAATAATAGAATACAATTCATGTACGAAAATGATGGCCACTTTTTTATTTTAAAAAAAGTTGATGGTCACTTCAATTTCTTTTCTCTTCTTTTCTTCCATTCCATATATATATATATATATATGTGTGTGTGTGTGTTTTTCTTCATAAGTGGTACACCCAAGTCAAGGTGGGTACATTAACGATAATTAAGCTCCTCTATGAAACTAGAGTTGTAAACAAACCGAACGTTCAACGAACCGTTCTTAAATCGTTCGGCAGGAAATTCATTTGTGTTCGTTTATTTAATAAATAAAGGGATATGATCAAATTTTTTTGTTCGTTTAGTTAAACGAACGAACGTGAACAAGAGTCTCGTTCGTTCATTTATGTTCGTGAACGTTCGTTCATTTACCGTTCGTTTACGTTTGTTTATATTCGTTCGTTTATGCTCGTTCGTTTATATACCAAATTTAATATATAATCTTTTGTTTATTTACTTTGAATTAAAATAATATTTATTTATGTTCGTTTAACCCGTTCGTTTATGTTCGTTCGTTTACGTTCGTTTAGCATGTTAACGAACGAACATACACGAACACGAACACACCTGATTTCTAAACGAACGAACACGAACACAAAGATTTTCGTTCGTTTATTGTTCGTGTTCGTTCGTTTGTTCGGTTAAGTTAAACGAACATGAACAGACCTTCTTTCGTGTTCGTTCGGTTTATTTACAGCCCTAAAAACCGTTACTTTGTTTCGATTTCTATTTTAAAGAATCTATTTTTAGGATAAGACATTTTTAACAATAATTTTAGTAAAACAAGAATTCAAGATTGATTTTTGGTTAAAGATGTTCATACGTTTCATTTTTTGTTGATAAAATTATATTGGATTTTCTTAGTTGAATATAATATAGAATACCCTTTATTTTAAATTAGAATTCTCAAAAACTAGTTATGAAAAGTAAAAGCTAGAACACAGTACATTTACTTTATTCCATTTTGCCCTGTATTGTATATGTTGAAATAGGCACAAAAAGATATTGTTTACTGTTTTAATAAAAGCGTAAATACTATAAAATAAAATATGTCTCGTAAACCACAAAGATGGTGTCTGATTGGTTTGAGCTTGACTCAAAAGGTTAAAAGTAACAGGAGGTCTCAGGTTCAAATCCAAGGAGAAATAAAAACCCCCTCGTGGCCACGGAGGTTCAAATGCGGTGACTCCGGGCTATCTACAAAGTAGGTGGTTGCCCTAAAATTAGTCGACTCGCATAGTGAGTTGGATATCCAGGTTAATCAAAAAAAAATGTCTCGTATCATATGTTCTGTTTATATGTGTTTAATTGTTGTATTAATGGTATGCATAGATTTTATGGTAGAATAAAGAGTGTCGTTAAAAGTAATTTCGTTTAGGATTAAATCGATGAATTGAAAATATAAAAAATGAGGTTAATTGATTTTAATATACGTGAGAAAGAAATTTGTAAAGGGATATGTTTAGCGTGGGAATTTTGAGTTTATATGCTTAATAAATGTTGTCAAAAATATAAAAAAATTACTATCCTATAATAATATTCTTAGCTTTCAAATTCTTTCTAATACTGATGTTTCTAAATACAGAGTATGCTTAGTGTGGTTCATCAGAAGTACAATGTTTATGAATTCTCGATACCTAGCCTAGTACACCATCTTGATAGCCTCTCGAGATTTTATTGATTTCAAGGTGGCCACTCATTGATCTTCCACGTGTCTTTTTTCCTCATTGTTGGGCATAATAAAACTATTACGTGTCATAATGAAAAAGTAACATGACTTACTGATTAGATCATAAAGTAGCAAACAAACGATGATATAACTTAACAAAGTCGATATTTCTATTAAGTTTACTAACTTACAAACAAACAAACATCTAATGGATTTAATATGTTAGGAATCGTACATGACTGTTTGATTCATACTTAATAAATTAATAAGACAATGACTTTCAAAGTAATGAAACATGGATCCAAAAGTTAACAAACTAGGAATCTACAAATGGGCATTTATGTCTTTTGTATTAAAGCCATTTTGTTTAATTCCACCTCACTTTTATAATATAGGTCTCCACATATATGATCATTTCATCAAACAAAACCATCATTATTAATACACCTCTTGTTACATACACAACATTTGAACATACCTTAATATATACATTTTTACCTATGTATAATGCATTTAATTATGCTCGGCTATATTTTTGATAATCAAGAAACGTAGTCGTTGATTATTCATGGTCTATTAGTTATTTTTTTAACCACAAGGGTAGTGTCCGATTGATTTGAGTTTGAACTCTAAATGTTAAAAGTGTCTGGAGGTCTTAGGTTTGAATCTAAAAAAAGATCCAATTTGATGGTATTTTTATATTTATTAGAAACGAAATATATAATAAAACAAGATATCAAATTTGTTTAATATCAAATACATGTTTCAAAAATCTCAAGTGGAGATAATAAAAAAGAAAGATGATAAAGTAGCAATTAATTGGTACGATAATGTAATTAAGTTTGTGGGGGTCAAACAAGTACCATAATATGAAAGTTGACTTTTATGAGAATTTGAGATTTTAAAAGATAATCAATAATGTGATGAAATTGCAAAAATATTCACAACTTGGTAGCTTTTCGGCAATCAGCTATTCGCATTTAACACAAGCCAATATGAAAATTGTTAAATGGTCAACATCAATTGGTCAACCAATCAATATAATTGCATATTATTCATTATTATTATTATTATCATTTTGGATAAATAGAATGAAATCCAGTAACAAAATCAAATTTCATCAACTGTAAATATATTTGTTGACTTATAACATCTTCGATAGTTATGTTAAAATTGAGATTTTAAAACTTTCTTTCAATAATTATCCTAAAATATATGTTAAAATAGAATATATATATATATATATATATATATATATAGAGAGAGAGAGAGAGAGAGAGAGCGATCAAATGAAAATCACCTTCATTTGTAAACACCGTACAAACTATCCTCATACGTCGATTTCATTGTTCAATCTTATAAAATTTGTGATAACTGTAAGATCTAATCTCAACCACAAATCAACGGATAAATTATAAAATTAATAATTAGAGGGCATTTTAGATATTTTTAAAAAAACTCCTCTCTCCAACCTCCAATCTCCGGCATCCGGTGAACATTAATCCGGCAGGTACCAAGTAATCACAAAGATACACAATGTGATATCCATTGTGATACCAACTATGATACCAAGTCAAACCTTAAAAACAAAGATACACAATGTGATAGTCATTGTAATACACAATTTAATACCCATTGTGATATACTGTGATACCAATTTCATCGGAGGTCGGAGATTGGAGGTCGGAGAGATGAGAGAGGAGAGAGGAGTTTTTTAAAAAATACCTAAAATGCCCTCTAATTATAATTTTCACTTAAAGTACCATAATTATTAATTTCCTAATTTATCCGTTGATTTGTGGTTGAGATTGGACCTCACGATTACCACAAACTAATCAGTTCTCATTTGATTAGGCCCCTATATATATATATATTGTTGGTCCCAAAAGGGTCTACAAGAATACTAAACAGTTTGTAGAAGGGGGGGGGG
>NC_037528.1:8433635-8469062 GCF_001531365.2 Cynara cardunculus var. scolymus
CACTCATATCACATGATTACACCAAAATTTTAACTTATCAACCAAAACGATAACTCAAGTGATGTATAACGATGATTATCACATGATTATCACACTCATATCACATGATTACACCAAAAATTTAACTTATCAACCAAAACGATAATCCAAGTGATGTATAACGATGATTATCACACCCCTATCACATGATTATCACATGATTAGGGTTGCTTGTTGCATGCAATGGCTTCTCGATTAGGGTTCTTGGTCGATTACGGTTGTGTGTTCTTGGTTGGTCACCGTCGATCAACACCGTCGCCGTCCGTAGTTCTTGCGATTTAAAGTTAGACTTGTAATCGTAACCGTTTTGTAGATGATAATGATAAGTTTAAAAGATTTTGATTGTGTTTATTGATAAGTTTAAAAGATTCTAACCGTTTTCTAGATAATATATCATTTTCATTATTACCCTTTTAATTTTAAAGTTTTTTGAATTTTTTTAAATTTAAATTTAAATTTTAAAAATCTTTTAATTTTATTTTTTATCACAATATGTGGTTATTGAGTTGTTCTCGCGTTTTCGTAAATCACAGAGGTTCTCGTTTGAACCCTTCCCTATATATATATATATAGGGTTGGGTTCACGTGAGACCAGTATGTTTTCGTGAGACCCGTGAGACCACATTTTTACACGTAACCTTCACAGCAAAAACACTGTGAAGGTTTTAAAAAGTCACCTTCACAACATTTTGCTGTGAAGTTTCAAGTGTAAAATGTTGGTCTCACGGGTCTCACGAAAACATGCTGGTCTCATATGATCTCAAGTGTCTCTCTCTCTCTCTCTCTCTCTCTCTATATATATATATATATAGAGAGAGAGAGAGATGTTGGTTATTATACAATCTTTTACATTTGTACAATCAATACAATCCAATCTTAACCGTCCATTTAGTTTGATGAATATGTGATTTCATAGAAGTTTTGATTGTTTTCTAATATAAAGTATTGATCATAATTAATGAACCATATTCATCTTCTATAAATATTGAAATCATAATAAATGAACTATCATCATTTTCATAAATATCTCAATTAATTGAGTTGCATTGGTTGTACAAATAGACATGATTGTATTTGAAATATACCCTATATATACATATATATATATATTATACATATATATTGTCGGTGTATATATAGGTTTTGGTTTTATTCAAATTTATATTTGTTATTTTTACATTTTAATTATTGATATACTGATCTATTAAATAATAACGAATTTATGTTTGTGATTTCTAAATTTGAGAACAAAAATTTCACGAGTTGTCTAAGGCTCAGAATTTAATCTTGTAAAACGTTTAAAAAAAACAATAAATGAATAATTCGATCAAATAACTTAATATTTTATTATTCTGAAAAATAATTTTAACTTGGTTGGAACAATGCTATGAATATATGGGAATCTCTCTCTATATATATACACACACATATATATATATATATATGGTAAATTGGTTTTCATTATTATTACTTAAATTATTTGTTCAAAATTAGTAATAAACGGTTGATATAACCGTTATATACTTCTTTTTATCAAGGTCGTTCTCTTTTATCTCCTTATCGTAAATTTGTTATTATTTAAAATCGATATAAATGATGTAATTACTATTATTAGAAAAATATAAATTTGAATTTGATTAATTTATAATATATAATTCATAATTTTTTTTCTAGGTCAAGGATCAACTTAATACAGTTTGAAATTTCCTATTTAATACTACATTACCTAATTGACCGTGTCAAATGACGTGAATTTGGGTGATGTAAATCAAATATACAACTCCTTTGATGGTTTAACTCAAGGGTTTTTTTTGTAATTGTTGAATGGTTTAGTGCATAATGATTAAGTGGTCAGAATGATTGGGGTTGTTTGTTTACCTCTTAATGATACCATTAAGAGGTGAGGGTCTGATTCGGTTAGACATTTTATTGTTTGGATAGGTTTTTAAAAAAGTTTGAATGGTAAGTTTAGATCTGAATCGCTCCTTCACCCACATGCCCTCCATACGATTTAAGTAGTTAGTGCATAATGATTAAGTGGTCGTTTACCAAATGCCGAATGGTTTAGTGCATAATGATTAAGTGGTCAGGTCTGGCTCCCTCGATTTCTCCAAGCGACCCTCTGTTCTATCGATCGGTTGTAGGAATCGCACCAGCAAAACCTTCTTCTCGTTCATCCTCGGTCTCACCCTTCTTCTGAATCATAAACCCTAGACAAGCTGTACCTTGTTTGATCCTCTCTGAATCTCTATTAATGTTGTAGCTGTAAAGCTTGGCACATCTGCCACCATCGTTGAAAACAAAAGGGAGAAGAAAAAGAAAACCTCAGCAAGCCTTCTAAATAGAAAAAGCATTTTAACAAAGCTCCAGATGCTTCTTCTAGGTTGATGGAAAACCCACTTTTGAGATGACAATTTGGAATTAAAACAATCCATGGTTTTATGTATTCCCTCCCACGGTTTTGGTACAATTTGAGTAATATTATAATATTGATGATATCGGAGGTGGGGTGCTTGGATTGGACTTCCTTCCACATTTACCAAAACAAGATGTTGGGTATTAGAATTATATGGTGGATAAATAATCTGCATTTATCTTCTTGTAAACTTTTTCTATCCTAAGAGGTCGTTTACCAAACTTTTTAAATTAGATGTTAACAAACATTGTCATGCTTGTTTGGATTGATCTAATATTATGTATTGGCTTGGACCACTAATTATTTTTTATTTTTTCATTTAGAAATTTCCTTCACAACTGTTGTTAAACGTTAATTTTCATTAAACATAAGTCTGAGGGTAAAATGGTAATTTTATGTCATTCAGACAGTTGATTCAGAACAGTTTCCAAACAACCTTTTTCTATCTGACACTAAACCATACAGAGTCTCTTAATCATTCTGACCACTTAATCATATTGCACTAAACCATTCAGCAACTGCCAAACAGCAAGGCTTTCATGATATAGTGTAAAATGAAATATAATTGTTTGGTAATTGTGTACAATGAAACTAGGGCTCTTAATGGTTAAGAGAGATCCAAGATACAAAATCATTCAGAGGGTTTTAAAACCATTAAGAGGCAGATTTTTTTTTTGCCAAACAAAATTCACCTCTTAACGATTCAAAGGTTACCTCTTAATGGAACTATTAAAAGATAAACAAACAGTCTCGAAACCGTTTTTACTGAATGGATGGAAGTTTTAATTCAATGAATAAAACATTGCTTGTGGTATGGGCTTCAATCTGTAAAGTCAAACCTAACCATCAACAGCTCTATCCAATTTTCAATCGTTTCCTTGTACATGCATCCAATCGATTCCAACTTTGACCTTTCTATTTTAACGTCAATACAAATTTAACATATTTGCGTAAAAACTACTCCATAAAGAATCAAGAAACATAAGCACTGTAAAACTATGGTAAACAAAAACTATACAGATGTTCTTGTAAAAATTCCTAATACGCTACAAACATCGTTATACGTTTTCCTTAGCAAATCAGTAGGTCAGTGATATTTAGCACCCTAATGTCATCGATTATTTTGTAAACCTTCTTCACTTACGCATTTGCCAGTTGAAAAAACCTTGCCCAGTTCCGCTCTGTTGCTCACACTCGTCTGTAGAATCTGAAGATCCGCTTGCATCTATATCCTCTGAACAATCTTCAGGGAGGAGTTTGATTCTATCCGCATTCTTGATGACCCAATCGGTGAATTCTGGAGAAGATGCCAATTCAGCAACCGACTGTCTCGTTGATTCCTCTGTGAATTCTTCCCATTCCTCCTTTGAGAACTTCTTCCTGTTAGGAGTCTTGTGAAACGTTGAGTAAACGTCACGTTGGCTTCCTGTTGACTCTGAATTGGTAGATGGGGAGAGCTTGCCTTCAAAGATCAAACAGGAACACGCAAAATGAATGAATATGAATGTGATATTTTACACAAGTACAACGGAAAAGGAAATTTTGGAAAGTAAAAGATGTATGTACTTTTGATGGGGGAGTTGGACCATGCGAAAGAGTTCCTTGTACCATTCCAAGGACTTCCCCAAGGGCTAATCTTTTTTGACCGGCCAAGGAATTCAGCCTGTCCATGCTTTGGGGTTGTTTGTTTACTCCAAGCCCAGAGATTCCCCCTTCCAGAATATGATCGATCCCTGCAAAAATTCATAGTAATTTGTTCTTTACCATATAAGTGGGACCTCTAACCAATCAGATTACAATGATACAATGCCTTCACTTGAATCAATTTAACTTGCAGGCAGAAACAAAGAGCAATGTAGAACTTACTGATCGGATCGTCTCTTCATCTTAGTGATCACATGATATAGTGTCAAACAAGACCCCACTGCCACCATCGCCAAAGGGGTGTCATTGGTGCTCTGAAAAAGAGAAGAAAACCTAAAAAAGTGAGTACAGTACATGGGTCAGAAGACAAAAAAAAACAGCACCAGATGATGATACGCCCACAGTTGGAGCTCTAAGCACACAGCTGAATACATAAAATAAACATCATATTTGACATGGTGTACTCCCTTCATCCAAAAAAAAAAAATTTAAGTCCAGTGAAGATAGGTAGTAGGTTTAAAAGTCCAAAAATGAATCACAGTAATTTTTTACATATAAAAAACCCATGTACCTGATGTAGGCAAAAAATAAATCAAACTATGAAAACCTAACTGAATAAACAAAAAACTAGAATCCCACGATTATAGTGATTCCAATTAAGAAGCTAGGGAAACAAATAGAACAACCAATGCATCAGATATAGAATTCATCAAACCATAAACTATCTTTGCAAATATGCAAGTTATAAATGAACAAAACAACCCACCAGGAAAATACATGTGACTGCAACAACACGAATGGACCATCTGATAAATTGAGCTACACCAACGTCAACTTCTCCATCTTCAGAAACAACATATCTCCGCACCAGCCAATATCCAAGAGCAGCTCCTAAGATAATGATTCCAAGCACAACAAAAACATAAACCTACAAGATTAAAGGTCATACACATTAAGTCAGTTTATCATGGCACTCATTTTAACAAAAGAGGACGTTCGACCACGATAAAACCATGTTCAAACTACATCATAAACAAAATATTTTCAGTTCTAGGTGAGCCGACTTTTACTTGCATACACAACAAGTCAGCTGCAAAAGGCCAAGAAAATAGTTGTACCAGAGTAAAGCATATCTTGGAAGAAGAAGTCGGGATGTACCAAAAAAAACCCAACAAAGGCACCTATAGAAGAGCTCACCGAAAATTTCTAGACTATCCACACAACTTTGCCCAGAAAATTTGTCTTCAAATGTGAAAAGATTTCATTTGCTTGAATTTCTTTTTATCAATCAATTAGCATAATAATTGCATGAGATTCTTGCTGATACCAATTATATCTTCCAACCGATTATGCCCACAGAACCATTCATTCGTTCCTTTAGAGCGAATACAAGATTTATATAAATATTCTTCCCAGATTTCCAATAAACATATTGAAAAGCACATTGGAGGAAAGATGGTCTGGATCTGTCTGTGTTTATGCAACCATACAAAACGAGAGACCTACCCTTTGACGTTTTGATCTCAAGGCTAATATTTTTCAGATGCCAAAGTAATAAGGAACTTTTTTGCAAACTGAACCAACATTAATTTATTTGTGATAAAGGTTACAAGCTAATGCAGGTAGCAATTTTCTAGCAAAAACCTTATAATCCCGTAACAATGTTGAGTTCTAATATCTGATGTAGTAGCATGTTTGAAATCCGAAGTCAAAGAGGAGCTCATTTCCATGACCAGAAGGAGGCACAGAGTAAGGGATGGAATCAGTAGCATCTTTCACGGAAGACTGTGTAGGAACTTTTGGATCAAGAGTTGTGTATACAACTTCATTCACAATGTGTGCAATTACGTAAACAGTGAAAACAAAGATGAAAATACATATAGATGCATCTTTCCACTGTAACTGTGAATATATACATATGTGTACTACACACTGCAATTGGCCAATTTCTAGTACATGTTAACATATGATGTACTGTGTTAAAGCAATCATAATAAGAGGTATTGGCACAAACTTATAAAGATGTAGCTTACCTCTGAAACTAAATTCTGTAATCTACAACACCATAATGATAAGAAGCAAGCAAGATAACACATTTTATTGCAAAGTAACCAAAAATGTAGAATGGAAGGACTTACTGGGTTCTGGACTTCTTTACTTATCCCAAAGTTTTGGAGAAATGAATTGAGGAATGCTGAAAGGTTTCGCGCCACAAAAGATCCTGCTCCAAGCTGAAAACATTACAAAAGACAAAGTAATAACAACACACATTTTGGAAACCACAAATGATCCTGGCTTCCCAAGTCTTATATATGAGTCGTTGGCATCATTTGAGATATCAAGTTTTGAAGGCCCAATAGACCCTTACGGCATCATTCACAGCAAAGCAAATATTGTCATTTTCCAATAATGAAAAGCTTTGATGTTAATTGCTAGACGATCTCTATGCTGATGTATACCCAATTAACCAAACTGACAGGCTGGGTATCTCAATTTATCACCACAAGTTATCGAGTTCCACTAAGATCACATCATATTTAACGTAAAGAGATGGATGACAGCGCCATACAGAATGAGAATGATATTTCCTTGGCATGCAGTTGTATAACAGTGATATGGTTTTCTCAAGACCTTTCTCAATAAAAAAAGATTTGAGAGGATCCTCATTTGAAATGTCAATAGGACATTAGGTCGTATTTGTCAGACCAAAAAGACTTGGCATACGCATACCACCATTCCTATTTTGTTCAGTTGACTTCAATGTCACCAGTTTTTAGCCTTCTTAACAACAGAACTGCATGGCATCCTGTGTCAACTGTTATCAAAGCTCTTAGAAGACTTATATGCGGTTACTCGTTACTGGAAGATTGATAGAAATTATAAAGGGCATGAAGTTACAAAACAGAAGATCAGAAATGAGGTCAAAGATTCCAACAAGGTGAGGAAAAGTTTTGTTCTTTCCATTTTTATAGGATGAAGTAGGGTGGTATGCTCCTACTATAAGTTTTTGACAGTATGGCAACTGGGTGCAAAGTCCCACGGTCATCTATCAGCATATGAGGACTTCAGTGTGGAAATAATAGAAGAGAGGAGGAGGAGGAGGAGAGCAGTGGAGAATTCAATTAGTTGAGTAATTCAATGGCTACAGGTGTATTAAACCTGAATATGACTATAGATAAGCAATTAAATGTAAGCACATGGTAACTCTAATGCATTTTTGACATACTGCTTATTCTCTGTTTTCTGTTTTAGTTTCAAATTAGTGTTAACTTTTAGGTCCCTTCCAATATCTTTTGTTGTTATCATCGAATTACGGATGCACCGAGCTACAAAACTGAATTGATCCCATAATCCCATCGTTGTCGCTCCAATTGCTACCATATATACATGCCAAGCACCGATGAGAAAATAATGTCTTTGCTCAAAATGCTCCCATAATAGATGCTGAGCTCGATGGATCTGTCGTTATTGCTCATTTGTTTTCGATATTTTATGATTCCCATTTCATGTTCAAAATGACATTGGAAAGTTCTCCATGCTCATATTGAGGGGGGATTTTAAAATATAGGGTATAACAGTATTTTCACTTTTTTTATATGGTGAGTGTTAGATTGGTATAAATACATGTGATGGATCTCTTTTGTTACAAGTTAATACCTTCTCATTTTTCATTCTCAGTGAAAGTGGAAATTACACGTCTTTATTTTAGCCAAATATTAAAAATTATCAGAAAAAAGATGTGTGTGTGTGTGTGTGTGAGTTTTACAACGCAAAAGTGAGGAACACTGTAAGAGGAAAAACACTTACCACTGAAGACATTATACCAAGGTAAAAGGCATTTCTCCTACCAGTTGGCAGCAATTTCCTTGCCTGTCCAGTGACCAACAATAAAAATAACATAATTAAAAAATCAACTACTAGAAAATGGAGGCGGAGAGGCAAAGATATAGCTAAGAATGGCATAAAAAATGAAAGAAAAATATTTCGAAGAAACAAATCTTTTCTCTAATCTAGTGGTCTAAAATCTATTTATTTCAGCTGATTTATCAGGGATTTCTGAAGAAGACTGACATAATGGGGATTTAAATTGTAAAATGGTGTAAATGATGTCCTAATTTCAACCATGGTATAATGGATTGGCAAAGTCCAGATTAATTTCATTGGATTGTATTCAAACAATATTTTTTTTGCAAAAAAAAAGGGGCAACGGTAAGCTATCAGTCATAGAATATTTAGGGAGTGGATTGGCAAAGTCCAGATTAATTTCATTGGATTGTATCATCTTGGTACATGAATGGACAATCTCATGCATAGGAAAAGAGAAACATGTACCTGATAAAGAAGTATGATAACAACAGCTAAAATTCCAATAGCCATAGAACTGGTATAATAGAAGGGAACCCATTCGCTGACAATGGGTGCCAGAAACAGTAAAACAAGGCCTCCAGCAAGCAATATGTAACGCCATCCCTGTTGCACTGCACACAACACAATGACCAAAAAAATCAAAACAAACAAAAAACAGATTTGAGCAAATAGAGAGAAATAAATACAGATAAACACCTGACCTTCATCAAGAGAGACAGTTACAGAACCAGTAACCACGTTATCAAATTTCACATCAACATAATTCTGAACATAAGGTGCCATCGTAGAACTCCATAACCCATTTTGAAGAGATCTCCATTCATCCTTTTCACACTGGCATAATCCAAGTGAAGAATTCCTGCAAGAAACTTAGTTAGAGAGACATATCCTCCGACCTTCATGTGTAAATCAGTATATGGAAATTCAGACATGATGGCATGAGGAGAGAAAAAAGCCAGAAAAAACTAGCAACAGGAATGAACCTGAGACCCATTACCCGTGAAAGCAAACTTGAATCCTGTTCTGCCATTGCTTAGGGATCAATGCCGAAGGGACCAATGTAAGCCGATACACACTTGCATAATGCTGGAGTTTCAATCGGGATATACCAGATACAGGAACACGCCCACAGTATAGAACGTCTTCAGATCCTTCAGAAGGGTCATTAATTGGTGCTGGAACGACATCTATGACTGGATTTTGCACATCAATGCCTGTGGTTTCAAGTGCTGATAATAGTTAGTATCATAATTTGAGGAGCATCCACCCAGCTATCCCCTACCATTGCTAGGCAAAAGGAAATTGTTATGGTAAAAACAACATGCCCATAATTAAGATTGTTTACATGTTCCTTATAGTGATTTTCCGCCTTTTTTTAAAACCAAAAAGACATCAACGAGGAGCATCGGGTGTTAGAAGTGGCTGTCATTTATATAACTAGATACTGAATATAAAATAAAATTGCAGGGATGGAACCCTAATTAAAAATCCTATAAACAATAGAACGAATGAAACTCTTAAATCAAACTTCAGTCAGACAGCAACTACGAACCACATATACCTCAATGCAAAATTGCTAACAACAATCAAGTTAAGAAATGATGCCAGATCACAAGGAAATGCGTTCTTCCCCGCATGTTTCTCAGATAAGCAAAAACCGCAAAAAGTAACATGAACGATCAGTTCGTACCTTGAAGTGAAGGGCGATTGTGGTCGAAGCAAAGTGAGATCCACAGGAAAGCATAGAAAATGCATAAGAGGACAAGAGTAGAAGTAGGAGTAAGAGTAAGAGCCGTGGTAGTAGCCATCGTCATTTCTCCTTGGACGAAGGAGAGAGCACGGGCCGTCGAACTCCCCCACACCCTCTATTTGTTATTAGCGAGTCCATGCCGCGTGTGGCGGCGCGTTGCGTCTCGGTTAAGGAAAGTCTATATTTTGGAATTTAAATATAATTTTGCGAGTCCGGAAACAATAGAATTAATATTTTATCGCTTATGCTGCGTTTGGTATATGAGACGGAATGAGACAAGAAAGGATAATTAGGACGGGATAAAATTTATCGTCCCATGTTTGGCATAGTATGTGAGAGAACAATAACTCACTGTCTCATGTTTGACGTGACATGCTATAGGGACAAAAACTGAAACAAGGTGGAACAACATGAGATAAAAGAGGTTTTTTCTTGTTCCACCAAAATAGGTGGAATAAGAATGGGACAGAAACTAAAATATTATTAATCTACCCTAGTTTGATATATAACCTTAATATGGTATTTGTTTTAATGGTCATCACCGCTAGTTTCGGCCGCCATCACCACTACTGGCAATCACCGGCGGCCACCTCCACCTCTATCTCCTCTTCCACTACAACAATATCCTCCACCACCTCCACAACCACCGTCCACCAAGTCCATTGCCATCTCTACCATAGTCGACCACCGACCACCACCATCCATTGCCATCGTCACTACCGCTGTTCGCCACCTTCAACTCCTCTACTGCAACAACCTCCTCTACGACCACCACCGGCCACCACCATTTATTGCCACCTCACCTCCACCATAACTACCACCACTATCTTCAGTACATCAACCACAACTATCTTCTCCACTGTTGTCAACCGCCACCACAATTTATCATCTTCATGTCCTTTATAACCACCGTGGTCCACCAAGCACCATTGCCTCTACCTCCATAACCACTGTCGGCCACCGACCACCATCGCCCGTTGCCACTACCATCGTTGGCCACCACCTCCACCGCCACCACTATCATCAATTGTATCAAAAAATTTATTCAAATTTGGTACAAATATGAAAATTATGTACAAATATTTATAAATTAAATTCATTAATTATTTACTTTATTTGTGTTAATGATAACTATTATATAATATTTAAAATCATCAAATAACTTTTGAGGGTAACTTGTCTAGTTTTGTTTCGTCCAGTCCTAGTTGTATCAAACACTAGACATACTCCTGCTATGTCTAGTCCTGTCTCGTCCAGTCATGTCTTGTCCAGCCTTACCCTCTTGTCCTGTTATGTCCAGTCATGTCTTGTCCAACCTTATTCTTCTCCATTTTTTAAATATGAATAGTTTTTATTTAACAAGTGACAGAAAATACTCTCTTAAGCATTTATTTTGTGATCATATCGTCCTTTCTCTGTATATTTACTTGTTAATCAAATAAGCGTATCAAGTTATGTGTCATCTGTATTTTATTAAAACAGTAAAACGAAAAATTTAAAATTTAAGAAAACAAAAACGTTTATATTAAAATCAAATGACGATGAATTGATTCTTTTACTAATTTTGTTATTATGCAAACAAAACTTAACTTTCAAGTCATAAATCATATCTCACATATACATCGGATCAATTTTGTCATGTTTGATCTAATTTCTTCAAAAAAAAAGTTCTTTAAAGAATGGTATCCATGATATTTAATACAAAAATATACTTAAATGTCATAATACCACTACATATATCTGCAATTGCAATTAGTATTCACAAATGTCGTATGACAATTATTGTTTTTTATTTTTTAAATAATTTATTTGAGAATACAATATGTTTGCAATTCCAACCTTGAGTTAGGAATTTGTAAAAGAAATTGAATCAAAATGCGTGTCAATTAGTGCCTAATTTTAGTTGACTTGCATGTTGTAGGGGCTGTTTGACAATTGTTGGTTTGGTGTAGAATAATTAAATGGTCAGAATGATTAAGAGACTTTCATGATATAGTGCAAAATAAAATATAATTGTTTGGTAATTGTGTACAATGAAATTAGGGCTCTTAATGATTAAGGGAGATCCATGATACATAATCATTCAGAGGGTTTTAGAATCATTAAGAGGCAGAATTTTTTTTTGCCAAACAAGATTCACCTCTTAACAATTCAGAGGTTGCATCTTAATGAAACTATTAAAAGGTAAACAAACAACCCCTTATTTGTCAAGGGCTCTTAAAAAAGCATCTTCAACAAAGGTTCTTTTAAAATTAAGATTTTTTTATACCTTGTGTATAATATACCTTGTGTATTTTTTTATTATTACAATTCAGAGGTTGCATCTTAATATACCTTGTGTATTTTTTTATTATTACATCACTTTCAAGTTATCAAATTAAGATTTTTATTGTTACGTCACTTTTTAAGTTATCAAATTAAGAGCTCGTAGAAATATCCACAATAGTAGGTTCTTATAGAACTTTTTTGTGGGTCTTATATATTTTTTCAACATCAATCATTATTATATATTTATAAATAAATATAAAATGTTCAATTTAAAACATATTAAAAAAACATACAAAATTATCACTTGACATCAACTTCAAGGTAAGAACCAAAGTTCTTGTATAAAAACTCAAAAGGGTGAGGTTCTTATAAGAACTCCCCACAATGTTGGTTCTCGTAGAAAGCTGCACTTTCTGCTTATAATAACCTTACGTTAGAGATTGCTCTAATACTTTATGCAATCTAACACTTTATGGCTTTATTTCGGCACCGTATAATAAACTCAATGAGATGTTTCAGGAGCCTAAAATAAAACTGGCAGCATGGTAAAATGAAATGATGGCAATGAACAAATGGGTACCTTTTGGCTTAAACTGAGCCAAAAAACAAAGAAGCATTTCAACATTTCATGGGACCAAAGAGCATACACTAATGGAGTACCTTTAGAAAAGAGTTGGACAGTACAATGAAGCTATTATGATTCTACAAAAAAATGATTTCTTATCAACCAAAATGCCATTTTAGTATAAAAAGCAAGATAAGGGGGAATACACAACAAAGGCTAGTTCAAGTTCGAGAATGGAGAAATAACAGATCACCTAGCCCATCTCAAGAAAGCAATCACTATGATGAATGTGAGGATCATGCCAGCATATTTAATCCATTGATCAACTCGATTCCGCCTCTCAATGATCCTCAATACAGAATTTGATAGCCCCAGAGTGTTGAGCACATCCAATGCTTTCCTTTGAGCTCCCTGCACAAATAATCCAATCTTAGTGAAGTTGATCATCATGTCCACAAATCTAAATCCAGATTCGGAAAGAAGACCATCAGGATTCATTTAGAAACCAGATATATTGTACTGTAGAAGTTAAACTATACAAATAGGTATTCAACTGGCGATACAGGACCAAAGCTGGTGGCTAGTTGACGAAAGAAAGATCATACGTCCCACTGATTTACTTCACCATGGACTGGCATTTATGCCACATGGCAATGGGGTGTTTACTTTGCCAGTAATTAAAGGAATTTTTATTTTTTAGCTTTTGAACATCTATTTATCAGCATACTCCTGCAATAGAACAACAAGGCACCATTGGTAGCGTTTTCAGAATTTAATTTAAAGATCAACTGGTGGCAGGTAGGGAATCATGTATAGAACTGAGTTTACCTAGGAGACAGCATAAAAAGGCCTAAGAAATAAAGATTGGCTAACAACCACCTCCCTGGCACAATTCCACATAAAAAGGCTTTAATGTCGGAGCCTCGGAGGTCCCCGGGGTAAAGGAGCACAATATTAAAGATTGCAAGTTGAAAACGGGTTCTTTGCTAAATGCTTACCATGCTCGCACTAACAAGGGCCCAAAAAGATGTTTTTGGCAGTGATTTCATAAAGATGCTGAAAACAAAGTGGAGGTTATGATAAATATGGCATGAAAGGAATCCTAGAACTAACAAGACACAGAAGAAAGAGGATTTTATAAAATAAAGAAGCACAGAAACAGTGAATAGCTTCTGACATGGTAAAGACTAGAAAGTAATCCAGTAAAGATGATCTATTTTGAAGCTCTGATAACCAAAGAGCTGTGTTTGTGAGGATATGAAGAGTTTTCAGAAACATAATGTTTATAAGGAAGTTCAGCTGTGATGACTAAAGCATCTAGCCAAGTAACTAAAAATAGAAATATGTTTTTTTCCATTTTCCCTCCAAGAAACCCTTTAGAAGCCAAACTGACAATGTGAATCATTGAGTGGGAGAGAGAGAGAGAGGTGGGTCTTCAGTCTTCACCAACCACACATTGTGTATTTAAACAAAAGAAAAGTAAACAAGCAAGGAATTGACATTCAGCCGAACTTGATCCAAGATTTAGCAGTAGCAGCAACCTCAAGAAGAGGAGTGCAAAAAGAAACTTGGTACAAAGTTATAAACTAGGGTTGGAATTGTACAAAGCTCAAGTTGATTGCTCTCTAGCCTCCATCCACACCAAGAATGGAAAGTGAATAAGAAAGTATAAACCTTATGATGTCTAATCATCGGTCTTATTGCTATTTGCATTTATGATAAAGAATGAGCACACTATTAACTATTAGCTTGAGGGCTCAAAGTATCATTATTCATAATCAACGGAACATAAAAGACTCACTATTCTGAGCATGTGGAATCTAATTTTGGCATCTTCAAATAAGTAGTAGTTGGCAGTTTATATGGACCAGAAGAAGTATTTTTATTATTGTATTTGTAACAATATGTCGACATTAAAGCTTTCTTCTCAAAACATAATAGGTCTAGCAAACAGATAGTATCCTATCTTTATGTAAGTAGAGAAGAACCAAAACTTTACGTGAAATGCTATATAGAACAGAGAACACAAGCTTGACATCTTTGACGCCAATGATAAATTATTAGGATATTATATGCATCCAGTTAAACTTTGTCTGATATAGGCTGCAGTTGCTATTCAAGAAGAATATCATCCACTGCTACAGTTGCATTTACAAAAAACTAAGATGACTGGAGGGGGAAAAAGTATATGTGTGTACATTTAAATGTAAATGAAAATGTTAGGAATACCTTCAAGCGGTCTCTTTGTTCAGAGTATTTAGCAAGAATGGCTGCTCCAGTTGCAGATGCCTCTTCCAACATCCGAGAGGAGTTACGGGCAGACTGCATTGCTTGTGCCTCCTCATCAAAAATTCGCAAAACATGAGATGATTCCCCATTCTGAACCACAATTAAAATAAATGCATAGTCGCAATCAGAGATGCTGACAACGTATGAACTAACTTATTGCTCAAAACATTAAGGGTAACACAGTAAATAAGATAATTTACATACAGCTCTTCCAAGCAATTCTGCCCTCTCTTGTGCTTCTTGCATCCTTCTTTGATGTCGCTGCATATACCTATCTAAACTTTCTCTCAAAGACTCAGCCTCTTCGGCTACTTGCTCCACTTTTCTGCCAGAGTTCACCATGTTATCAATGCTTTACCAAATCCAAAATTGAGATCATATTTCACGATCCTCTCCCATTAGTCTCTCAAATAGTTGTCATCATCTGTGTTTGAAAGGTCTTGCTCGTTAAGTGTCAATCTTCATTTCAAAGCTCTAAATCTATGGTTTCTCTACATTCTGAGTACGGATTTTCCGCACCAGAAGGTTACATGATCGCCAGACTTCATCAATGATGCTTATTTTTGGCCCAAATACCCTTGTTTAGAAGGCAGCATGATAATTTTGTACAACTAGCTTACGGTGATAAGCTACCGCTATGTCCCACTTCCTGCTAATTTGACATTAAACTCCAACTCGATCCAACAGAACGAAAGGTAAACGGAAATTCAGATCACATATTTCACAATTTAAGCGATAATCTTGAACAACAAGAAACACTAGGAAACGAACCTCTTCCAGAGATCTCTCTGGGGCTTTGACGCAATGGATCGCCAAAGTCCATCCATCTCGGAACAAAGAGTTTGGATTTGAGCGACATCCCTCCGGACGGCAACTGATAGTTCCGGCGAGTCGACGGCACCCGCCGATGAAGAAAACTCAAGCCGCTCGAGCCTCTCCAAATCATCTCTAGTTTTCAACAACAACCGCCTGGATCTCTGATACAGCTCCGATAGTGTCCCTCCTCCTTCCAAAGCCATAGCGAACGAGGAGGAGGCCGGTGATGAAAGCGACCAGCGGAGATATGAAAATGTTACACTTTAGTCCTTTCCTGTAAGATAATGATACCTTACCTCCTCTCATGCTCTCGTAAACTTGTCAAAGCAACAAGATTACCCAATAACTTTGTATTCAGCTTAAAACATGAATCCCTGTGAAATTATTTATCCATATGGGACGACAGGTGTCCCATTTGTTCACGAGACAATTATCAATGAATTACGTAACATTCATAATGAATATAGTAACAAGTGCATATTGGTTATGAACAAGAATAAATGAAGACACATGTCGCATTCTCCTTTGTAACCTAGTTAACAACGGAAAAGAGGTTTGCAACAAGATCTTTAAAAGATCAAGAAAATAGTCGAATCATAAGTGATTTTACACTAAAATCACAAAGTAATTCACGCTACTTTGCATACCCTTCATTGATCGTTCATGTAAATCACATTAGACGAAGGATAGTATAAGAATAGGAGTTAAAGATAAGAAGCGTAAAAAATGATCTAGACCCTTGAATTACGCTTGATACGGAAAATTGTACGATCCACAGAAATCACAAAAAACCGAAGATGCATATGGAGGATTAACAACAAAAAGAGCATGAAAATTGACGATGGTTGATCAAAGGCAAAATCCCATCGAAATCAACTCCAAAGAAACCCGATTCAAATAACTTTGGATGTTCATTTTGTCAATCAAGTTTCTTTGGTGAAAGTTCATAAAAGTTCCTACATAGAATCAAACAACATGATGTCTCCCCASRCAACATTCACCGGAAARTTRAACTCCRGTTACYRGTTGCYGGAAAAGCCTGRMGCYGCCTACCYAGCTRGAAATCTCYGCTTCTTTCACCAGCAGYRRCRTTTTTYCGAGCACCACCACYCGCCTTCTTCCTTTCAYGCTTACCTTGTTTACCATCTYCCYCTTCGGACCCATCTRAACCATCTTCCCCGAACCTCACTTCTTTCCTAGCCGCTGCATAATCAAACGGTGTCACCTTAACCAGCCCCGCCGAACTTTCATCCTCCTGGTGCGACTTTCTTTTCTCATCAGCAGTCTTTACGCACTTCTGGAAGCTCGATGATAGATCCGACAGTGACATGGTCTCCTCACCTGCATCTTTTTCTTCCCCCTGATTCGGTTCATCAGAACAAGAATCGGAATCCAACAATATCACATTGTCTTCATCTTCCTTCTTGGTCTCGGCGCTCTGATCATCAGCAGCCATTGAGTCTGCAGCACTCGCCGGATTCTCGTCCTCGGCATCAGAATCAGATTCCAGCAAAATGATGTCGTTTTCCGGTTTAGAGCTTGGTGTAGCTGGCAAAACTTTAGGGGGTTCTTCAACATTTGAAATTTCTTGAGATTTAGCGGATTCCTTCACCGAAGGCTCAGGTTTATTGGCAAAAGAATGAAATGGGAGGTACACAGAAGATTTGATCTGTTCGACCTTAATCTCCTCCGTTGCCTGTAACCATAACGAAGATTAACCAATCTATTTGACTCATGGCAAAATGTCTAAAATAACCTTCAACAATAACAAAATAACATAATCTTGACTACAAAGATTAATACAATCAACAGACTAACATAAGAAACAAATTTCAAACATCTTTTCACCTTTGATTCAACATTGAACTTCCTCTTTCCTGCTGTGTTTCCGAACATCGCTCCAAAGGCACGACTTGGCTTCTTCTGAACCTCGATACTTACTCTGGAAGACTGAAACAAAAAGCACGCACTTTTTACTAAAAAGAACGTCAAGAGATGGATTAAAAGAAAGAGAGCCAATAGCATACAGAAGAGCCGTCCAATTTATTGTTTTGGTTTACTCCAGCAATAAAATTTCCGACTTCTTTTTCAAAAGAGTCGCCTTCAGTAGCATTACTAATACTTTCGCTTCCTGCAACTTCTGCTGTTTCTTCAGCATTAGCAATTTTAGCATTTCGTGCAGCCACCTGCACAATTTTACCGTCGTAACTTCATTACTTCAAATAAAACTTACATATTTGTCTCGGGTTTTCCTTCTTTTATGTTATACCTTATTAGGGTTTCCAAAAAGATCAAAACTTCGAAAGCAGATTATCAAGATTCACATGATTTTAAAGAAAAAGATTCATAAAAGTTCACCATTCTAATGTGATCTTCCTTCAGTTTCTTGGCAGCCTCTTCAAATTCATCTGCATTCTGCATAGAATGCCTGATTACGCTAACAACAGAACCAAGGTTGCGCTCAATATACGGGTGTCTGGACTTCATTACGTGACGCAATTTCCCAGGTGTCACCGGCATTTGCTTTGCTTTACAAAGAAAAGGTAGATATGTACAATAAGTTAATATTAACAGTCGAAAAGAAACAACTTTTAAAGATCATGGTTAAAAGAAAAAAAGAGCAATTTACCAACTTCAATAAGAACTTTGTTAGGCAATATATAACCGGTACTTTCATCTTCTGAACGAGCAATAACGTCTCTCCACTCATAAAGTCCCTACATCCCGTTAGAAAAAAGAACAATTGAATTCAATAATATTTCTTGTATCCAAGCTGGTCCACACGACATCTAAGCCTACAAAAACTGAGCCTGTACAAGCCTAACTTTCATGGGCCCAGAGCCAAGTAAGCTCGGGCACAGTTCGGCTAGAACAGGGGCACGACAAACTAACATAAATAGCAACGACTTACTGCAACAATAGCAACTTGTTGACTGTTGAGATCAGCAGCAGGCAACCTGAATCAGCAGCAAAAAACAAATGCCCTTTATCGGTAAATTTTCATAATGAGCTAACACGCATATATATATATATATATATATATATATATACTTAGAGAGAGAGGGAGGTTCAGGGGAAAACCCTAAAAAGTTGAAAAACTGAGGAACACCTTGGTAAACCATTCATCTGGAAAGTATGCACATGTGCATACAAGTAATTGAAGTTGTTTTTGGTTTTATGCACGTGTGCATGTTATACACATGTGCATACCGGACAAATTGCTTCCAAATATTACTTGTATGCACATGTGCATACCGTCCAGATGAACGATTACTAGGGTGTTACTCAGTTTTTCATTTTTTTTGCGGTTTTCCCCTGAACCTGACCCTCTATACACACACATACACATATATATATATGTGAATATATCACAATCAAGTTGTGAAGATTTGAAATCATAAAAAGGACTTGCCCATAAATGCTTTGATACGAGTTCTCTGTCAGCATCTCTTTCTGATAGAGCTGCATGCATAGATCATAACTGCGTTGGTATACCTGAAAACCGATAAATCATTAAAATTAATGAAATCACAAGAAATAAGAAGATGAGGAACTAGATAGTTTTCACTATATATATATATATGCATATATATTGAAGTGTACCTCTACAAGAGGTGCTTCAGGACAGTCCGGATCTGTTGATGAAAAAAGCAACTTTCTTCTCATAACATCATATATATACAGAAGATAATGTGTGTCTTCTCTAGCATATCTGTTAAAATAAAAACAAACGTGACGAAAAATGTGCAAAAATGAATGGCACGGGCAACTTTGCAATAAAACAACTAGTCTACCTCAGCATTTCATCAGTCAGTGGACGCAATCGCCAATCCGCATTTTGGTATCTGCAAGAAATTGAAAATTAAATCAAAAATGAAAAGTAGTAATAATTGCTATGGTCTACGTATAAATGGATGAAAGATACATACTCTTTATTTGCGGCAACCTCACAATAGTATCGCAACAGATACTCTAGAGAATTCCTCTCCAATTTTAACACCTTCGAGGCCTACATGATTTCAAATCCACAATCACATCAAGTCAACCCCAAGAAGGTAGAACACAAAGGATATAGTTGACTTTTATTTTAGATATCTTTCAGATGGACGCAAAACAAGAAGGGAGTTGAGATGAAAGATAACCTGTCCAGTATCAAACATATTGCAAACATATATGCCAAAGTCCCGCTGCAGCCATATAATATCGCGATCGGCTCCATGCATAACCTGATGGTTTGTAGTGTTATAGAACAGCTGAATATTTGTTTACAACCTTTTGGTAGATATTTGCATCAAGAAAGAGATTACCTTTCTTTTGGTAGGATCTTTAAAAACCTCTCGCAGATAAGGACCAATGTGGATTCGTAGTTTCAATGTATCCACGATAAAATCTTCCGTTCTTGTAGATATTTGCATCAAGCAAGTCAAACCTTGAAAAGATCGATATTGATTGTGTTCCAAATCAACCTAAAGAACACCAAATGATATATTAACCATGTATACATGTTGGAAATGAAATTCTTTTATTTTATTGTTACTGAAGGGTGTTTTGGATCATTTTAACCGAAAGTGCATTTCAAATATCAAGTATAATACAATAAAAAAAATCCATGTCCTTCATAAAGCAACGCATTGACCATATCAATCCATAAAACATAAAATGCTGCCATAGAAATTACCGCAAATTCATTGGCATCACGCAATTTAGCAGCTAGCTCCTTCAAATCTTTTACTTCTTGTACGTGCTTGAACGATGTACTTTCCACCGGAGGTGGTTTTACAAGCTCTACATCGCTTACCGTCTTATCAATGAAATCCATGATCGAAAGTTTCTCCTACAGATACATGAGAAGTTAATTGACATTCAATCTTGATTATTTCTACGTGGATCAAACAATGGAACCCACAATAACATCTTTTCTCAAAGATATCAGTAAGACTCACAAAATAAAATTGCTAAATGGCTCAAATGAATAGGTCCCAACTTTTTTTTAAGAATATGACATTCAAAACCAAACAGATCATTTTTTTTTTCTTTCATTGGACTATTTGGAGAATCAGTAGATGCAATATAACATTCATCACGATATCAACGGGACCTACAAAGTGAAATGCTAAACGGCTACGAACAAGGGGGTAACATTTAAGAAATATAAGTTCAAGACCTAACAGATTCACTAAGCTCCCACTCATGACTACGCACGAGTTACATAGCAATGAGTATGATTTGTTCCTAACATCATTTCTTTCATGAAATCGCTTGAAAACCTTAAAAAAATTGTTTCTTGCACAATATCAATGCGACCCAAAAAAAGAAAATATTATAAACAGATAGGGAAGCATTCTTTGTAAAAATAAAATGTTCAAGAGCAAACGCATACACTAACACCAGGCCTCTACCCAGATCTATATATAACAAATTAAAGAGCAATCAGTTGAATGTGTATCTACCATTCTTTCTTTCATGGAATCACCTGGGCACCTAGAATCAAAGTAAATCTAACGAGCCACAATAACATTTTTATATCTTGTGGAGCACCAATAGGGCCCACAAAGTGAAATATTAAATAGCTAAAATGAACGGGGCCTTGCATTGTTTTCAAGAATATGAAGTACAATGGAGAGTTATATGCTGTGTTGGGGAAGGATGAATAGGTCCCGAAAAGGAATCTATTTACTCATGATTATACATAACAAGTTAGGGATTAATCAATATAATATGTTCTTACCATTCTTTGTTTCATGGAATCACTTGGAAATCTACAATCAAAATAAAATTGAAGACACACACTAATATATTTGTTTCTAAATGGACTCGCTAAATGAAAATGTTAAGTTGCTCAAATGAATTAAGAACCATTCTGATGGGAATCCAAGAACCGAAAAACAGAGATTGATGGCAAGCTTGAGGACGTGATTTCTAGGATACATGGACCAATGACTCATGCAAGAAAAAAGAAGATGCAAGAGGCCCTATAAACTTAAATTGTGTCAGCCCACTCTAAGGAAGCTTTAAAAAAATCCAAGACCACATGCCCACTTTGATCAACATTGTGTAATTTTGAAATGTTGGCTTTATGACATTAAGACCCATTTTGTAAGCATAGTTAGAGAGGTATGCCGGAATTAAAGGAAGTCTCTGAATAATTAAGAGAATGACTGATATTGGAAGTCGGGTTGAATTCATGAAGGGGGTTAAATAGATCGATTAATGGTTTTTATGTATTATTAAAAGGCTAAACTTTTACCTATAAATAGGTGGTGTGGGCAAGCTTTATAAGCATCGTATTTGAAATCATATAATTTGTGAGGTTTATTCCTTTCAATTGTTAGTTCTCGTGATTGAACTAATTTGGGCATTGCAAGACTAATAATGTTTGCAATTACTTACTTTCTTGTGATTTAAAGGTGCTGATTTTACATTATCCAGTATTCTTGGGTTCAAACAACTAAGTCTTCCTCCAAGATTTGGCATCAGATTATTTGCAAGAACAAAAAAGGTCAAACACTTCACTAGATCTCTACTCATGATCATGCATAACAAGTAAAAGACAATCAGTTTAAAGTGTTCTATGGAATCGCTTACAAATATGAAATCAACCTATAAGTTAGAGACCTAGAATAACATCCCCATTTCTTAGGCAAAATCAGAAGACCCACAAAATGAAAATGTTAACAAGTGCCCAACATTTATTTTCAAGATAGAACAGATTCTTTAAGCTTCTATTAGTGATCATCCATAAAGTGCAAAATGTGCTTCTATCATTCTTTATTCTATTGGAGCATTTGGGAAACCTACAACCAAAGTAAAACTATAATAATAATAATAATAATAATCATGATAGAAGTAACTTACCAATGGGTGTATAAACTTGGACCCATCTTCACTTCTCTCCAACCAAACATGTTCAAATGGCTGGTTAGAATTGTTGACCAGTATCTTGTACTCATCCTGTGGCCTCCTAATTGATGCTATATGAAACGAAACTTTCGCCTTTGGTGTCCCCATCGCATTACTATCCCTGGAAACAACCTTCACAGACGATGAATTACCCAGATTATTATCACCACTACTACTTGTAATGCTATTGTTAGCTAGTAAATCTTTATCAAACACTTTCTTTTTCCTGCCCTGAACCAACTGAAACCCATCCTCATCCATTGCATTCAAAACCCTAACACCTGTTTCCTCTTCTTTATTTCTGATCTTCTTGAACTCATCAACAGAAGCATCAAACCTTTCAAACAGCTCGTCGTTAAAATTAACTAACCAATCATAAGCCTCATCATCATCATCAAGATCACCATTAGGAAAGCCCGTCTGCTTTTTGCCCCATAATTGCTCGGCTGATGACCCAATTGTTTCAAGAATAGAATGGGAGTTTTTAGCGATTCCTTGAATTGGGATCTTGAATTCTTCAAAGTTGAAGTAGAAATGAAAATCTTTATTGCATGGAATGCCTCTTACAGACCCGGATAGCTTTGATATTGAAGAAGAGAAGGAAGGGATTTTTGTGGTAGAAGACAAGTGTCTTAATGCTTCAGCTTTTGCTGATGATTTTTGGGTTTGGGCTTCTTGGATGAGCGATGGATCCATATCTGAATCTTGATGAAGAAAATCTGTTTCGGAAGAGGGTTTTAATTAGGCCATTGAAAGAGAGGGGTTTTGGGGGGGAGAAACGTTAGGCGGTTAGGGTTTAGGGATCCTTTGTAATGTTGAGGGAAGTGAAGAACGTGTGTTTTCTCGCAGCAAATTTCTCCTTTTAGGGCAGGGGAGAATGAAACAAGGATGAGATGGAAAGCATTGGGCATAAATTTTGCGTTTTCTTGTTTAATTTAATGGATTCTAAAATTACTTTTACTTTTTAACCAATTTAATATTATTTTGTATTTTTTTTTTAAAATTATATTGAAACAAAATAAAATATCAATTACATATTTATATTTTTATAATCATATTATTTTTATTAAATTTAATCAAATTTAAATAACATAGCTAAATTATAATGACTCTGAGGATACATTCTTTTTAAAACTCTTCAAATCGTAAAATCACTTGAGAATTAGTGCATCATTTGTTATATTATATGATTTTTTTTTTCAATAGCTATAATTTAATATAGTGATTAATGTATATTTGTTTTACAATATGTTTGTTTCATATGTATTTGATTTATAATGTGAATTTTAGTTTAGTAACATTAGACTGTTAATTATAAATCAAACAAAGTCTTAATATAATACAAACATTAGACTGTTAATTATTATTCAAGATACAATAAAATGCTTAATTTCTTGAATCGGTAACATTTATATCAATACATTGTAATAATTGACGATATATAATAAATAAATTTCAATTGAAATATTATTCTTACGAACAACCATTAAAATATGAAGAGTACTTGAAACATATCTTTTTTTATTATTATTAACTTGGATATCTAACCCGCTATGCGAGCTGACTAACCTCAGGATGACCATCTGCTTTGCAGATAGCTCGGAGTCACCGCATTTGAATCTCCTAGCCACAAGGGGATTTTTATTCCTCCTTGGATTTGAACCTGAGACCTCCTGGTACTTTTGACCTTTGGAGTCAATCTCAAACCAATCAGACATCACCCTTGTGGTTAGAAACGTCTCTTATGAACAACCATTAAAATATCTTCAGTAATTGATGTTGATCAGTATTAATTGTAACAAAAATAGAGTTCTGCTATTAGAATGAGTGTATTTGGAGTAAGGGTTGGGTCCACGTGAGATCAACCTATTCGTGAGACCCGTAAAACGATAAAGGCTTTCGTCTCGGTAGGTGTATTATTCTACATTTTCCCAAAAGAACATTCATTCATTTCTTTCTTCCCCGTCGACCAAGGGGGAGAGAGAGAGAGAACATAACAGAGAGTGCTTCTCGGGGAGGAGCACGAATCTCCCTAGTGTAGTGTTGCCTTTCTGCCCTTGCTCAATTTGGGTCAKACCTGGATGCTGCGACTCAGGCATTACTCAATAGAGGTGCAAGGCTTATATGGATTTCAAGTCGGGAATAGAGCTGTGACTTATTCGGCGCTATATCACAATTCATTCATTCTCGGGCATAGCTGTTCACGAAACGTGGCATGGGACATCTGTCGGCGGCGGGTGGCAGGAAGGGTGGTACTAAATTGAATTGAGTCCCGATATCCTTCGAAAGTACCTTTTGATAACCTTTTCTCATACTTGAAATTTTACAGCAAAATATTATGAAGGTAAAAAATACTTTGAACTTTTACAACAAAAATATTGTGAAGGTTACTTTTACAATGTTTTGTTGTGAAAATTTAGTGTCATTTAGGTGGTCTCATATGTCACACGAAAATAACATGGTCTCACATAATCCCATGTATATGTAATAAACTTTAAGGTCTCAAAAGAACGGGTTCATATTTCTTTACAAGTACTATCAGACGTCTTGAAACATTATTGATGTGTGACTAATGGAACCAGGGTACGACAACATTAAAAGGATTTGGTTTTACATACCGTATAATTGTCAACGATTTGTAAATTTCATTGCATGTGAAATAAAAACGTGTATATGTTTGAAGTTCTATTCATCGATTGATTTTTTTTATCGAGGGTGTAAACTGTCAGTAATTACTTATTTTTTTAATGAATATATTTTGGATGGTTATCACAGATAATCATATGTTTTATGCTCTTATGATATTTGTTACACAAGTTCCAAGTAAGGATAATTGTTAGCCTGCTACATTTTTATTGACTGTTTAATTAAAAAATTAATCGATAATCAGATGAAATGGACAAGATAAAAGAATAAACTATTACTGTTTCATTGTCGTATCCTGTTGACTTGTTGTAGTTTAATAATTCATTTAAGTATATTGTATGATAAGTGTTAATAGAGGTTTTCTTTTATTGCATGCGTAAAACATAGGTGAAATAAATACACAATTCATAGGGTGTTTGGGATTGCTTATTTAAAACAACTTATGTTTTTTTTTTTTTTTTTGTAGAAGTGTTTATCAATTTATGATGTGTTAAACCGGTGTTTTATAAAAAGTGTTTGTATTAACTTATAACATTATCAAAACATAATAAGCTGATAGGTTATTTTTTAGTGTTTGACAAATTTTACTTATACATGTAAATGACCAAAAAGGACATGAAAAGATTCTCATCGTCGGCCAAAAACAGGGACCAAGGGTTTGATCGATTTGCAGAGGTCCCCATCGTCCGCCAAAAACAAGGACCAAGGGTTTGATTGTGGGCCAAAAACAGGGACCAAGTGTTTGATCATTGGCCAAAAATAGGTTTGAGTTGGAGGTCAATTTCGATTTCCGATTTTGATTGTGCAGGTGAAGGTCGATTTTGATTTCATTTCGATTTTGATTTTGCAGGTGAAGGTCGATTTCGTTTTTGCAGGTGAAGGTTTTATCGATTTACAAGCGAAGGTTGTTTCACTGGTCGCTCGAATGGAGAAGGTAGGTTTAAGGTTAAAAAGGTAAATTGGTTTACAAAGCTAATAAGTTGAATATGATAAGTTAGAGATGAATAACTTATCAAAAACTCCTTATTACCGGTTTAACGTCGGTATAAACATTTTCTTTTTCTTCCTCATCCAAACACTAAAAGAAAGTAAGGAATCATTTCTAATACAAACTTTAAGTGAATTATTTATAAAACAAAATTCAAGTTAGAGTGGAGTAACTTATCAAAAACTCCTTACTTCTGTTGTACAACTACATATTATGTTGCATCAACATGAAAAGGGGCCGAAAAACATCATAACATGTGGATCGAAATAGTAACACCAAAAACATGTGATTGTGAGAAACTAACATGTATATGCAAAACAATTAGTCATGTCTAAGACGTAAAACCTTGACTTTGCCATCACCATATTCTAAGTTTCTAACCAGATAAACTAACGGTTGACTTAAATGTTATATTTTTTCGTGTTTTGCGTTTTAAGCATAAAAAAGGGTGGCCATGCCCTTCAATCTTCATTGTGTGTTGAGGGTTATGTTTTTTATGATGGTTGGTATTTTTTTTCAATTAAACTCCCATAATATTCTTTTATTCTCCTTGGGAATGTTTGTTATTGGCATTGTAATCTGTAATCACAACATAAAAGAAAGTTGTTATGTCAACATGACCAAAAGAAAGTTGTTTTTTTTTAAATTCACATTATTAATATGGGGCCCAAACCGTTTAGAGTTTTTTGACTCATGGTTGGGTATTGTCGACTTTCAAAAATTGGTCTTCTCTTATTGGTCTTCAAGCTCTTTCTATGGGGCCGCTGATTTTGTCTTTAAAGAGAAGGTTAAAGCTCTWAAGAAAGACTTGAGAATTTGGTCAAACAATTTTTTAGCCACCGAATCAAAAAGGAAAGATGAAATTTCTAAAGCCTTGGTCGATTGGGATTCTAAAGCTGAAAAGGGGGGTATTTCAGTTGCCGATTGTCAAAAAAGAGATGAATGGATTTTTGAACTGATGCTTTTGGAAAATCGTACAAAGTTGGATCTTATTCAAAAATCGCGCTCTACATGGGCTTTAGAAGGGGATGAAAATACGAAGTTCTTTCATAATGTTGTTAATCATCGTTGGAGAAGGAAWAAAATCAAAGGGATCATTTGCAACGGGGTTTGGAACTCTRAYCCTTTGGTYGTCAAAAATGCCTTTTTACAGCACTTTGCTGACAGGTTCAAAGAACCTTGCTCTTCTAGGCCAAAGTTCTTCAGCCCTCTCTTCTCTAAATTATCGTTTAATGATGCCGCTTTTCTGGAATYGCCYTTTTCTTCTCWGGAAATAAAGGAGGCYGYTTGGTCTTGTAATGGGTCAAAAGCTCCTGGGCCTGATGGCTTAAATTTCAATTTTATTAAGAAGTTCTGGTCAGTGATTGGCAGGTCTATAGTTGATGCGGTAACCTTCTTTGAAAAAACGGGTAGGATTTCCAGGGGATGCAATGCTTCTTTTATTGCTTTGATTCCTAAAAAAATTGATCCTTTGGACATMTCGGATTATAGGCCCATCAGTTTACTTGGTTGCATGTACAAAATTATTGCTAAGCTTCTGACTAATAGATTGGTGAAGGTTATGGGCAAGCTCGTCAGTGGTAATCAATCCGCTTACATCCCGGGAAGGCAAATGTTGGATGGTTGTTTAATAGCTAATGAAATTGTGAGTCACGCCAAAAAGAAGAAAATGAAAATRTTTCTTTTCAAGGTGGATTTTGAAAAGGCCTATGATTCTGTAAACTGGAACTTTCTCTTTCACACTTTGGAGCAAATGGGCTTTGGAGAGAAATGGATCAAATGGATCAGTGTTTGCTTAAAATCGGCTTCCACTTCTATTTTGATAAACGGATCGCCTTCTGATGAGTTTTGCATGAATAGGGGTCTCAGGCAAGGAGATCCTCTTTCTCCGTTTCTTTTTTTGCTCGTGGGGGAAGTCTTACAGATCATGATCAGGACTGCTTGCAATCAGGGGTTGTTCAAGGGCATCCGGCTTGCGAATTCTAACCGGAATCTTTCTCTCCTTCAATTTGCGGATGACGCTCTAATTTTTGGAAAATGGTCTCGTAAAAATCTTGTATCTCTTACTAATATTCTTAACTGCTTTCATGATGTTTCAGGACTGCGCATTAATTTATCCAAATGCAATCTCTTTGGTATTGGTGTCTCGGAGGCAGAAGTCAATAATATGGCAGTTATGTTAAAGTGTAAGGCCTCTTCCTTTCCTTTCTTTTATCTGGGGCTTCCTGTTGGAGGTAACGTGAACAAAAAAGCTTCATGGTCCGTCGTGGAAGATAAATTCCTTAAAAAGCTTTCAATTTGGAAGTCTCATTACCTCTCCATAGGCGGAAGATATACTCTAATTCAGTCGGTGTTATCTTCTCTTCCGCTGTTCTTCTTTTCCCTGTTCAAAGCACCCAACTCAGTTTTAAAAACTTTGGAATCTATAAGGAGAAGATTTTTTTTGGGGTTTTAAGGAGGATGAAAAAAAATTGCATTGGGTTGCTTGGGAGAAAATTTTGAGCCCTAAGTCGATTGGTGGTTTGGGTATCGTTAGCTTAAAAACGAAAAATGTTGCTTTGTTAGCAAAATGGGTATGGAGGTTCTTGTCCAGCTCTAATGCGATATGGAAGGATGTCATTTCTGAATTTTATGGTGAGGATGGTGGTCTTTTTTCAAATAGGCCTTTGGTTGGAAAAAGAGTTTGGGTTTCTATTGTCAACACTTGCAAAAACGTGGAAGTTGCATATCAGAATGTCATCCTTTCGTTTACAAAAAAGGTTGCTAAAGATTCTTCTTCTCTTTTTTGGAAAGATGCGAGCATCGGACAAGGCTCAAAGTTGAAAGACCTTTTCCCCARACTTTATGCCTTGGAAAGGAATAAAAATGCTTCTTTCAAAGACAGATGGACTTATATTAATGGTTCTTGGAATGGTGMTTGGGATTGGAAAACAATGATTAGGGGTAGAAGCTTAGATGATCTTCAAGCCCTAGAAAGGCAACTCTCTCTTGTGGATTTCAATACTTCGGGTGAGGATATTTGGTTGTGGAATTGGAACAAGAACGGGATTTTTTCGGTCAACTTATTGTCCAAATTAATTCAAGGGGCGGTTGAGACAAATGTTGGAAGCAATGATCCGTTTTTTTGGAGTCCTTTAATTCCTAAGAAGGTAAACATCTTCACTTGGCGCTTCCTTAAAGAGGCCATTCCGGTAAGATTCAATCTTTCAAAAAGAGGAATTCCGTTACAATCTTTGGAGTGCATCTTTTGCGGCAAAGGTGTTGAAACTTTGGACCATTGTTTCTTCTCTTGTTCGGTGGCAAGCATTCTTTGGAGGAAAATATGGGCTTGGTGGGATCTTAAAGCCTCGCGGCTTTTCTCGGTGTCTGATTTTACAATGTTGATCAAACAAGTAGGTACTCATCGTAAGGTTGGAGTGATTTTCTTATCAGTGTGCGCCGTGGCGCTTTGGCAACTTTGGAAGTGGTGGAATGAAATTTTTCATGCTAAGGATGATGCGGAAGCTAAGAAGAGAGGTGAAGACCCATTCCCAGGTGTTCAAAATTTTTCCAAGCTTTGGATGGGGAACAGGAATCATAAGTTCCATMTTARTTRGGATAGTTGGTCTTCTTCTCCTTACCTTGTTTAGTCTACTTGCTTGTCTCAGATTTGGGTTTTGCTTTGGCTTTAGTTTGGGGATGTCTCTTTTTGCTTCTTTTTGTTTTCGTTTGTTATTGTGGATTCTTGATTCCTCTTGTGTCTAGCTTATTGCTGGATCGTTTTGTTTAATTTTATTGATTGGCTTGGTGAGGGTGATGGCCATGCCGAAGCTCTCCTCCTTGTCCTTCCTTTTTTGTCTTTCAAAAAAAAAAAAAGTAACAAATGGAAGTTTTAAATCTATAATATTGTAAAATGAAGATGTGACAGAATTTCCAATCCTTTAAGACTCTATATTTGCTTATGATTATAATTTTAATATTTGCTTAACTAACGATTATATGAATGGCTTCTGGTTTCTTTTCCTCCTCTTGTCTTACTTGAGGGGGGAGAAAGAAATTGTAGCATTATATTGTCATCACAATAATGATGGTTTAACAACTTTAACCAAAATATAAAATAACAAACGATTTATATTATTTATGTCTCTGTTATATATGACTTTTTGAAACATTGATTTAATATCTTAATTTAACCACAAATACCCATCTAATCTAATGTTTTGCTGTCAAAAATAATTGAAACCGAATAACCCATTTAAACCAAATGAAATTTGGGTTAAACGGTTTTTGGGTTAAACGATCCGCTTAACCAAATAAGAATCTTTATGCGGTTAAATTTGTTTCTAATTCGATTTAAAGCAAGTGACATATTTTATTAATATTTTATATATCTCATTTTATAAAACTAAAAACAATATTTAGTTGTGATACAGAGAGACAAGAGCATCTACAATCAAAACAGTATTTGTTTGTATGGTAAATATGGAAGACAATGGTGCCAAATGTGGTTTCTAAATCCTATGTAGTGTTTGTATGTTCTTAAGGCACAAAAACACCATGAAAGTGACACACAGCAACAGGTACAAACCACCAACTGTGTTGCCTTTGAAGTTGTACAAACTAAGAGACCAAGTCACCATTGTTCTTCACAACCACCAATTGGCAGATCTTTGTAATCGCCGGCACTTTTCTATTTATACCATAATCCAACATTCTTCCTTGCTGCCTAAACTCTACTCCTGCTCATTAATGGATTTTCATTTCTGTACAAAAAATCCCATTAAAGTATCATAAGATTCAAAGCTAGCAGCGTTGAAATAAGAACAGGGGATCATGGATCGGTTGATCAGTTTAGAGCCGTCCAATGTGGTTTTGATACGGATCGAAAATGGGCAAAAGTGTTGCGGTGAGCTTGTTTTGAGAAACGTCATGTATACCATGCCTGTGGCTTTCCGGTTGCAGCCGGTGAACAAGGCTCGGTATAGTATCCGTCCTCAGTCGGGGATTATATCTCCGTTGACGACTGTGACCATCGAGATCACTTATGATTTCCATCAGAATTCAAGCCTCCCTAAGTCGCTCCCTTATTGTGACGATTCTTTCTTTTTGCACAGTGTGGTGGTTCCTGGTGCGGCGGTTAAGAATCCTTCGTCGACTCATGATTTGGTCCCTAGTGATTGGTTTACGGCAAGGAAGAAGCAGGTGTTTGTTGATAGTGGTATTAGGGTCATGTTTGTTGGCTCGCTCGTGATGGCTAGTCTCGTGAAGAATGGATGTATGGATGAAATAAGGGATGTGTTAGAGAAGGGTGATCCGAGTTGGAGAGCTGTTGATTCGGTTGATGGTGAAGGTCAAACGTTGCTTCATTTGGCAATTGCTCAGAATCGAGCTGACCTAGTTCAGCTACTACTTGAGTTTGGACCCGATATAGAGGCTCGTAACAGATTTGGTTCGACCCCACTTGAGGCTGCAGCATGCTCGGGTGAAGGTTTGATTGTCGAACTCTTACTGGCTCATCGAGCCAGCACAGACAGGTTAGAGTCATCCATATGGGGTCCCATTCACCTCGCGGCTGGAGGGGGCCATGTAGATGTTTTAAGGCTCCTTTTACTTAAAGGTGCTAATGTGAACATGCTTACAAAAGATGGGAACACGGGTTTACACCTTGCGGTGGAGGAGAGGAGGAAGGACTGTGCCCGGCTGTTGTTGGCTAGCGGTGCACGGCACGATATCCGTAATTCTGGCGAAGGTGACACTCCATTGCATATAGCTGCAGCCCTTGGAGATGACTACATGGTCAAGCTTCTATTGCAAAAGGGAGCTTACAAAGACATCCGAAACCATTCTGGGAAAAGGGCATATGATTTGGCGGCCGAGCAGGGACACACAAAGCTCTTTGATGCACTAGGCCTTGGTGACAGGCTGTGTATAGCTGCAAGAAAAGGCGAAGTCAGAACCATCAACAAGATTCTTGAAAGCGGAGCTGTGATCAACGGGCAGGACCAGCACGGATGGACCGTTTTGCACAGAGCCGCGTTCAAGGGCCGGGATGATGTGGTTAGATTTCTGATCAAGAAAGGAGTCGATATCAATGCAAGAGATGAAGATGGTTACACAGCCCTGCACTGTGCTGTAGAATCTGGACATGTTGACCTGCTCGAGCTGCTGGTTAAGAAGGGTGCAGACGTGGAAGTGAGAACCAACAAGGGTGCTACAGCAATGCAAATCGCGGAGTCACTAAACTACTCAGGAATCAAAAGAGTTCTCATCCAAGCAGGTGCCAACAAAGATGAATTCACACATATCAGCAAAATTGCACCAGCATTTGCAAATAAAAGTGACAAGGAGATAGGCTCAACGAAAAAGAGGGGTTCTCGAACAAAGGCACTTCGTGGTAGCTTTGATCAATCTGCTGCCCCATTGGCTGCCATTTGATTAACCCACATTTGGATTTCTGATGAGTTCATTTTCTTGATAGCGGGGTAGCAGAAATTTATAAACTGTTCAATCTGATATTAGTCCCAAAGATACATATTGTTCTACTGTAAGATTCTTGATCCCTCACATAGTAAAACTGTAATTCGTCAATTTTCTTTGCTGTCTGTACTGGGGACCTTAAAATCTCTATGTACGTCTGTTTTTTGCAGCATGTATACATATTATGCACTTTTGGAGGTGTTATTTTCTTGTTAACCATAAGATTAAGTTTCATGTGTAAAATGGTCTTTAAAGAAGTGACCGTCTTTGTGCATACGGTTACTCTGCCAGAATTTTGTCTCTTAAGGTACATAAACAAGCATGAAATTTTGTGTTTGTGATCTTGGATTTTGCCTGAAATCCAAATCGTTGTTCTTAGATTATCCCAAATCTGATTTCGTGGTACCCAGGCTATAGGGCCGAAATCATTGATTTTTGAAAGTGTTTTATACACCATCCTTAGAAGTATTTTGATATTCTATTTCTAAAATCTAACAAGAAAGTCGTCTAGATGCATCTAATGTTTCAGAGAAACGACATGGTTGAGTACTTCGGTGAGCAATTGTCTGGTTTTGCCTTCACCGCTAACGGATGGTTGCAATCTTATGGGTCTCGATGTGTCAAGCCACCAATCATCTACGGTGATGTTAGCCAACCCAAGGCCATGGTTGTTGTTCTGGTCCTCCCTGGCTCAGGAAATGACAAACGCCCAATGAAGGGTATGCTTACTGGCCCAGTCACCGTTCTTAAGTGGTCCTTTTTTCGTAACAACCAACCCAGGTATAATTCTAGTGCAAAAACCGAAAAACATTGTAATCATTTAAAATAGAAAGCTGCTAAACACGAGATTCTTGTTTTTTTTTAGTACGAGAGATGCACAAAGCCACAAACTAAACTTTAAAGGGTGCTACATGATATTAGAAAATGCAAAGAACGTCAACGAAAAAACCAAAGGTCTCTTGAAATCAACCCAAAAATCAAAAAATGGCTATCGAAATCAACCAAGAAACTTTATTAATCCATGAAAATGGTGGAATTCAGCTAAAAGTACATCGAACGATTTTGTAGGCCTTTGATCCATCTTAGTGGTGCAGCCGTTCAACAAAAATCATAAGTTCGATGCTGATTCTAGTGTTGTTCAAATCAACATATACTTGGACCAATCACGAGCAAGTTGTTTTGTCACATTAGCAATTTGTTGCAACTTAGAAAATGCCAACAAAAAAATAACTATTTATGTACCTACTAAAAACGTGTAAATTAAATATCCTATACATTAAAATCCATCATAACATTATATAACATAATTTAATGTATTAAAGGAAATTCACTATATAATGGGATATTACAAAAGATTCTGACTATTTAATAGATTTTATATTATCTGACTCAAGAATAAAAGCATACAACTTGACTCATGAAATATTGTACTTGCGAATTTCTTATATCATGTAGCACCCTTCAAAATTTATATGAAAAAACGAGAATTTCTTTCAATCAGTATTTAGTTTGTAGCACGCTTCTCGTTTTTCATATAAATAACAATATTGAAACAAAACGAAAAATCCTTACCATCTTATATACTTTTTTTTCTATTAACCTGGATATCCAACCCGCTATGCGAGCGGATTAATTATAGAGCGACCACCTGCTTTGCAGATAGCCCGAGAACCTCCGTGGCCACAAGAGGATTTTTATTCATCATTGGATTTGAACCTGAGACCTCCTGGTATTTTTGACCTTTATAGCCAAGCTCAAACCAATTGAACACCACTTTTGTGGTTCTTATATACCTTTTTTTGATCGGCCTTGTTGGGTAGATTTGGTCCTAGCTCTTATTTGACCCAACCATCGAAGTCTGTAGGATTTTAAGATCCGATCGGTTTTGGGTTAATTTTATAGACCCACCTTCAGTTGGATTCGTAGGGTATTCAGGCCATCGGGTTTATGTACTACTCTAACAGACAGTTGATTAGTGAAGTTCAAAACATGTCAACCCCAATAAAGTTTACTATAATTTAACTGGTTTAGTCAGTTTAGGTCAATATATGACAAAACTAAACATTGCTTAATTTTATTGCTTTAAGTCAAATACGTACATGGGTATATCATGAAACAAGCTGACATTACGTAACTGAAGTTTATTAATTCATTAAAAACCAAACATTGCATGAGTTTCGTCTTTTCATCATAAATAAAGATATACAAAAACTTCAGAGTACGTACATACTTCCAATTTGAGAAACTTGAACAAAATCAAATGTAACCGGAAAAAAATCTATGACATGTTAATGAACATGTCGTCGCAAGATGAAGACGAGCTAATTAAGGATTTGTTTGGGATTATAACTCTAACGATGGTTTATCTTGGGGGCATAAAGAGGAATAACAGGAATAGAGGGTGTTTTTTGAAGTTTAACAAAACACAAGTGTGTAAATTGAAATAAACTCTTATTTTTCCAGTCAAAGCACTGCCAGGTGTGAATGAAGTGGAAAGGAGAGAAAGGATATGAATAAAATATCTATATTGATTTTCAATTTAGAATTTTAAACCATAATATATTTTTTAAAATTTTTTAATCTTGATTATTTTTTTCTGTTATTTAAAACTAGAATGATACTTGTATAATATAACGAGATATATCTTCTTTTTAATGTTTCATTTTATTATTTATTTATGTCGATATAATATGGTTTTTAATGATTTTTAGAAAACGATAATATTTTTATTTTTAAATAAAATATAAATTTAAATATATCATACAAATTTTAAAAATAAAATA
>NC_037528.1:8470267-8481124 GCF_001531365.2 Cynara cardunculus var. scolymus
AAATTAATAAAAATATAGATCCATATAAAACTAGTATTTTCAGAGCAGTAAAATGAAAGTTTAAAAAGTACAAAATACAATAAATAATATTTAAATAATTAATAAAATGTAAAAAAAAAATACTTATTTGATGTTTTATAAGATAATTGAGTTTTATTTTGAGGTTATATTGGTAAAATATAAGCCTGTTACACTCTGTTTCATATGATAGAACTAGAACATGTGTGTTCTACTTGGTCCTGCTTTGTTTCAGTCGGTCATACATAAAAGTCCTGCCAAACATGGAACATAGATTTATGTTCTAATCTATCATGTCTTGTTCGGTGTACTAAACACACCCTTATTCATGAGATGGACAATCTCTCTCTCTCTCTGTGTGTGTGTGTGTGTGTGTGTGTCTATATATATATATGTGTGTGTGTGTGTGTGTAATTCAGGGAAAAAAAATTCTTTTGTTAATTGAAAAGTGTATTAGTTATATATTTCTAAAACTGTGTGTCTTTTTAATTGTGGACATTTACTTTGAGACGGAAATAGTATATTGGCTACAAGTTGTTACTTTGAATATATTACATAATTTTGTATCACGGTCCGTTTACAGGCCTATAAATTGTATAAAATCATAAGAACTTTTATAGGTTTGAGTTATGATAAGAAGTGTAAGAAGAGATATCCACAATTGGATGCACATTAAGATAAGACACATCGAAATGTACCGGATCAATCCTCGTATCAATCACGATTAATGAGTGAGTTTGAAATTAAAAGTGATCAAAGGTTCAGATCCCTTTTTACGTTTCTATATTAACTTTCATACTCGCACAATCTTTTGCCCTGTTTAATAATGGTGTCATGTAGTATACATGGACATAAGGGTTAGTTATTTGGAAACTCTGTATATTATGATAACTGTGAGAACTAAAGAAAAAAATAACTTTTTCTGTGCAATTTATTTTGCTTAAATTTTATTTATTTCTCGTATTTCTTAAATAAAAAATATAGGGGGATTGATGTTTTTAAATTAAAAAAGTATTCTTGTAACCATTCATTTTAATACATCCGTTAAATCAATTAATCTAACGTCTATTAAGATGTTTTTAAAATTTTCATTTATTTAGGATTGAACCTCGATATATGTATAGGGCGTTTATTATACAAATCAATCACACTATTAATAAAAACCAATCATAATCGTTTATCTGATTTAATGAATATTTCGATATGTGAAAATTTCAAATTAACATGTTACATGCATAGCTTGCCAAACCATACATGTGCATATTATGATGAAGTATACTATTTACCATTTTTCTAGCTTAGTTCATAATATTAAAAGTAATTGTTTTCGAAGTTTAATATACAAGAAGACCACCAAAATTTAAAAGAATTTCAAAAATGCCACTCAATGGCTAGAGGCATATAAAAAACAAATTCAAGTGGTGGCATCGTATCACACAACAAAACATAATCATGACACTATTAATAATTATAATTTTTGCATTACGTCAGAACAGTTTTTTGACGTGCAAGACCTCACTGAGGGGTTGTTTGTTTACCTCTTAATAGTTCTATTAATAGGCAACAACTGAATCGTTAAAAGGTGAATCTTGTTTGTCAAAAAAAAAAAAAATCTACCTCTTAATGGTTCTAAAACCCTCTGAATGAGTTTGTATCCTGGATCTCCCTTAACCATTAAGAGTCCTAATTTCATTGTACACAATTACCAAACAATTATATCTCATTTTGCACTATACCATGAGAGTCTCTTAATCATTCTAACCACTTAATTATTCTGCACCAAACCATTTAGCAATTGCCAAACAAGCACAAAAAATGGATGACCTTATTTAACGTTTTTATAGTTGGATGATATTTTTAACGATTGAACTTTTTTTTAAACAGATGTGATTTCTGCAAAAATGGAGGGGGCATATTGCAAGATAGGAAAATCGTGAAGGGCCAAGAACACAAATTGATCAGAGAAAGCAACAAATCAGCAAAGAATCTATGTGCCTTCAAAGTTTTTCAAACCCTAAATTATTATTTATAATAATATTGGGAGAAAAGGGGAAATATAATGCCATTCATCATCTTCGGAGCTTATCTGTTAATTGCGTAATTACATCCTCTCGCTATCTTTCTCTCTCTTTCCACCTGAAATTTCAGACGCTTTGGTTAATTGGTTACCATTTTCGCACACAAGAGCTTGATCGTCTTTTGTGCTTCGTAAGTAAAATGCAGGTGGGTTTTTAACTCCTTTTTGATTCTTATACCCTTTTAAAATTTGAGTTTCTATGAGTAATTTTTGTCGAGATTTTCAGAAATTTATGTTTTTCGTTTGAATTTATTTAAGACAAGAACGGTACACGTAGGACATCTTTCAGATCTAGCTACCGAGAGAGAAATTCACGAGTTTTTCTCTTTTTCTGGTGACATCGAGCACGTTGAGATCTGCCGGTTCGTAATTTCAATATCAAGTTTGAAAGTGATTTAAGTTTTTAGTATTACTATACACGTTGTCCTGATTTTGATTATTTTTGAGGGTTGTAGTGATTCAGAACAAAAGAAGACTGCATTTGTCACGTTTAAAGATCCAAGGGCTCTTGAAATTGCATTATTGCTATCGGTAATCCCTCAATTTAATTTCCCCCCTATTATTGAAGTACCAAGATGTCATCTGGTGATATGATTGGGCAAGATTTTGATGCACTAAAATAATTCTTCCTCTGTTAGTTGTAACTTTATTTACCAAAGTTATATTCATTATTTAGTTTTTAGGGTTTTGACATCGATTCTTTTTTGTATCTAGAATATCGTAAATTTCGAAGCAATTATGGGGTTTTTTCTTGAAAAATAAATATATGAAAAGGAGTCTGAATTCAGATTTCTAAATTTGAAGATTTGATGTTCCTGAAGTACCTTATCTTTTTTTCTTTTAAGATAATTTGCAAAAACGTTCAAAAACTGCCTTTGGATTCCATTTAAATGAAGTTAACTATATTTTTGGGACAGAGGGAGAAAATTCTTATTGGAGATATTCCTTTTATATTGAATATCTTCCTATCTCAATGACTTATGTTTGAAATTTATGCACACAATTATTGAGAATATACAAGAAGTTCTATAATTCTATTGCAATTTCTTGGAAATTTGGAATCTCCAACAGTATTTGCAACTTTGCAATTACTAAGTCAACAAACTACGACCACAGAGAATCGTGGCTGCGTATTCATTCCACTTTGCCCAGCGGAGACTCTTGGGTCCTACTTTGGGATAAATGGACAAAATTCCAAATTTCCACGAAGCAAAGGATTAATTATATTGGAACTGTTTTTTTCTGCTGATCAGCCTTGCGTTTGTCTTTATGCTGGATGAAACCACAAGTTATGATTAGTTAGTAATTATCATTGTTTATGCACATCTTAGGCCCACTATTACCACTAATTAGTTGTCTCTTGATTAATTTGAACACTTCTTGGTTATGGTTTTAGATGCCTGGCTGCTAACTTAAAGCAGTTGGGTTTAGTTGGATTTTAGTGGGTATTTGTTTATACCCTATTAACGTTATGACATTTCAGCATCATCCTATATTCTTTAATCTTTTTAACGTTTTGCTTCCTAATTGTATATCGGTTTTCAAGGTTTAGAGCTGAATAGTCACGAACGCAAACATAAACTTGCATGTGTCCATTATACTTGAGCTCAAATAATGTTTTCAAAAGAGTGCTTGAGCGAGCTCGAATATTTTTAGAAAATGTTCAAGCTTGAGCTCGATGCTCGTTTAACAATTGTGAGTTACACATTATAACCTAAAATTCAACCCCTATAACCTCGTTTATGTGCTCGACCTTGAGATTGATTAACATTTGTTGATTCCAGCTCGAAGCCTAGTGTTAGCAGCAACTTTTTTATTATATATTTTTATTGTATGCTATATGAATATATGGACTCGTTTGGCTAAAAAGAGTGTATGCTCGTATGACTCGACTTGTAGTCGAGCTTTTGGACGAGTCGAGTGGAACATTAGTATTGTGGAGATTGACTTTTTCAGTTAAAATGAGTTCTCTTTTGTGTTCAAAATAGACTCGAGCTCGAGAATTTCTAAGCCTGAACTCGAGATAACGAACTTGAGCTCAAGTAGCTTGTTAAATGCTTGAACCATCAACAACACCCCTAAACAATGGTTTGAGTCATGGGTCATTTGTTTGGAAGGAAAAGGGCCTGCATAAGACATAAGTTGGGGTGAGGTGATTATCCTGAAATATGAAGGATCTAATTCTTTGGAACATAGATGCTTGGCCTAATTCGTGTGTTCTTCAATTGAAAATAGCAGTTTGGCTGTCACTTTAAGAGTGCTTAGAGGAAATGGATGTATATTCATTTGGCTTTTGGAGATGGGATTATTGAATGAAAAATAAAAGAATAGATATCGCCATACTTAAAAATGAGGTAATCCTAATAGGCATGAATTCATCACAGCTAACTGGATGGTAGAGAGGAGATGAATGGAAGAATTCGTGGTTTTACATGAGTTGTGCTTGCAATGCTGATACCGTTTTGTGGGGTGTATTATTTGTTGGCTTGATCTGTTTATTTAAAACATATATGACATAGTTGCATCTCCATCATCTTAAAAGTAAATGTGGGGTCATGTATATTGTATTATAAACAGGAAAATATTATTTATTGACTTTATTAGTCAAAAGGTTCCTTTTTATGCCATCAAACTTTTAAGACAACTTGTTATCTGTTACAACTCCAATACCATCAATATATTGAAGATTAGATTCGCAAATTGCAATCACTATTGCATAATGTGTGGGCATTCTTGATCCATTTGTTTCTAGATGGAGTTTACTTGCATGCAAAAGATAACAAGCCTGGTCATGAACAACCTGGTTGGAGCCATGATCTACCCATTAGACAGGTAGTTGAGTTCATTAGGGAATTGAATTGCAGGAAGCTAGTTTCTTGATCCTTCCTTCCCAATCAATGCTAACTCTTATCTTCCTAAATCGCATTGTATGATTCGAGCAGAACAATAGCTCTTATCTGCTCGATACACGAGTGGGGTTTCCCCTCTATGGTGACTGGACATATATATTTTTCTTATAATTTAGTCTCTGAGAATGAATAATAACAAAGAACATTTTGGAGTCTCGGGCATGCTACCAAGTCAATTTTGCTGGAATGCTTGTAAAGGCATTTAAAGTAGAGGTTAATTGACCCCGGGAGTGGTAGTTATAATTCTTGTATTTATATAAAGCAGATTTACAACATTCTATCTCATGAAGTAGAAAGTTATATATTATATGTATGTTTTTACAGGGAGCAACCATTGTGGATCAGATTGTTAGCATTACTCCTGTGGAAAATTACGTGCCAAAACCTGAGTTCCGGGTATGGCTATTACTGACTATATAAATCTATTTTTTTCTATGGTAATTGGGACTTATGCTGTGATGCCACTTCTTGCAGGAAGTTCGTGTAGTAGATAATGCTGTGAGCATGGCTCCAGAAAATCATTCACCGAATGCTGAGGTAATAGCTTACACAGTGACACACATGACTCTCACCAACTTCCTAATGTACAATGCTGTCATGTTATTTTGGAGAATATAAGATGTGAATTAGAACGATATATCGCTGACAAAACTAAACGAGTAACCAGAAATGATATCTTATCGTCATATATTTCCTTGAGAATATGTGGATTAGTCTATGAAATCAGGGCCTTGTAATATATGAAATTGACCAGGTAACATACTAACATTGAACTCCCTACCTGTTAAACAGGGCAACGGTACATCTCCTCGCAGTGGTAGAGTGTACATGAGTAAAGCACAGGACGTTGTTTCAAGTGTTCTGGCTAAAGGTTCAGCAATTAGGCAAGATGCCGTGAATAAAGCTAAAGCGTTTGACGAAAAGCATCAATTAAGAGCCAATGCATCTGCTAGGGTGAATTCCTTTGATAAGAGAGTAGGGCTTACAGAGAAACTTAGTGTTGGGGTTTCGGTTGTAAATGAGAAGGTCAAGTCTGTGGATCAGAGGCTTCAAGTGTCGGACAAAACAATGGCTGCACTATTGGCGGCTGAGAGGAAACTAAACGATACAGGATCAGCTGTCAAATCAAGCAGGTTTGTCGAGCTTCCTTGCCCTCTCTTGGTTTTTCTTTACTTTCTTCTCTTTTTCTCAGTTACTTGTTCAATGTTCTTGTAATTTAGCATCTTGATGAGGTAATTTGCAAATTGCTGTCTACAATTACAAATATGTTCGAGAAACATGGGGTAAATTGGTAATTTAAACACCATCGATCTTGAGAATGCATTAAAGATGCATCTCAAGTGTGAATGGCTGTGCACCCAAATTGCATATAAAAATCTAAGCAGTAAATAGTCAGAAGTGACCTTCAAGATCCACCTGGTGTTCTGCAAAATGCGGCCATTAAACAGGACATTGGGAATGAAAGTAACATTTTCTCCCTTTGCCTTGTGAAAACCGCTACACTTTTCTTTTTTGGAATGTCCCATCAAATTGCAATGTTTTCTTCTTTATCAAGTTTTTATAATGAGATCATTAGTTCCCCATTGTCATCATCACTAATATTCTGATATGGATCTGGTTTAACAAGATTCCCCTATCTTGTCATTATTGAGGGATATCTATTATTTATCTTGTTGGGCTAATAGTATTATTATGTCTCTTAAACTATGCTTTTAAGTGTTGAAATGAGACGATTAGCCATCATACTGAAACTTGAAATACTGTCTGTTCCATGTGGTGACATGGATTGTTAATAAAACTTTCAAATTGGTTCGTCTTGGATGTGTTTAGGTATGTGACTGCTGGATCAGCTTGGCTGAACGGAGCTTTTGGTAAAGTGGCAAAGGCTGGGCAAGTTGCAGGAACGAAAACTAGACAAAAATGGAACTTGGCAGTGTCAAATTTAACTGCAAAGGTACCTATTTTCCATTATAGTCCCAAAAATGCAATTACTTTACTTATTTCATCTTTTACTTCAAGCAAGTTACCATTAGTTACTGTTAAAAAACTAACAGAATGATGCCTGATTTTATGCGCCAAACCTTTTGATAAATTTATATCAGTGCGGTGCTTGATGTGGGTTTGTTTTAGTTAATAAAAATCTTACTTTTATGAGCATAATATGAAATGCACAAGCTTTACTTCTTCAACACAGTTTACATTATGAATACATACACATAAAGGAATCAATTACTTTAAATCCCAAATGCATGTGTTGTATTTTTACTTGTATATTATATATTTTAGTTTAATTAGAAATGTTGATAATATTTCTCTGTGCAAATTGTTTTGAAAAAGTTGTACATTGTGCAATTTCATCAGCATTCTCATACATACGAGTTTTTTTTTTTTTTGAATAGAAGTGTCACATCAACATTGATTTGTGGAAAATTTTGGCACATAAACACAGCATCACTTGATTAGAAGTAGAGAGTAACGACATAGTTTCTAAACTGAAAGAACCATATAGCATACGACTATATGCTTGATGCCCTTTTCTGCTTTCCTGAATTAGCAAATGAATTGTGGTTTGCAGGATTCACCGATTGCTGCATAAGCAGAGTTGATAGATGTTGATGATTATGGATGGGTTCTCAATGATCAGAATGATAATTGAGATCTACAATTAGATGTGTGTCCTCTAGTAAGTAAGTAAATGTTTGTGGGTATGGGCAGTTTTGTGATTCATTTATTAGTTAATTGTTGTGTAAACCTACTTACCTTCCTGAGGGTATTGAGCCTTAAGGTCCTGTAATTTTCAAGTGTGCAACTGCAAGTCATGATGTCAACTCCATTTAAAACTCAAGTGTAAGGGTTCATTTAAGACTAGTCTCTTTTCTTTTTCTTCTTTTCAGAACTGAATCTCCCAAGTTTGGAGTATTGATGTACTACTTACACCTTTAATGCATGATATACAAGTGATTATAGTACCTTGGCCTCGAAAATGTGATTGGCTTTTTCTTTGGTCATCTCTTTTCTTTGTATCATTTCCAATTTAGAGATGGAACTGATTATGAAAGGTCCCTTAACCGGCTAGGCGGCTACTGGTCAAAAGGTATCACCACCACATAACCAGCTACATTTCTAGGCCGAAATATGAAACCGATAAGGATCCGTATGAGTGATAATTGGTCCGCAAGCCTCTGTCTACTCTAACTGGTTTATCGACCAGGTGGTGTTTGAAAACGTTCTTAACGGGTTAAGTTGTTTGAGATTAGCATGTTTGCTTGATTTCTATGGGTTTGGAATGATCTCAATATTTTACCATATACTACTTGTTAGAAATATGTAATTGATGATGGATGATGACTGATAACTGAAAATATGTATTAAATGCAACATGACATATCTAATGCATATGGGCCCATGGAATATGTAGGAGGAGACCATATGTTCACTCCTTGCTGAACGACATTATACCACATGAGAATATGAAACAAGTTCCAACGTTTCTAGACATCAACTTTTCAAACAGACAAATGTTTGTTCCTCGTATTAACGGTTCATACATTTCAAATGTTATTTAACCTACATATCACAAGATATATTCTAACGCATATATAAGAAGATATATTGTTTACACTAAAGGGATGTTTGACAATTGCTGAATGATTAAGTGATCAGAATGATTAAGATACTATTATTATATAGTGCAAAATGAAATATAATTGTTTGGTAATTGTGTAAAATGAAATCAAGGCTTTTAATGGTTAAGAGAGATTCATGATACGAAATCATTAATAGGGTTTTAGAACTATTAAGAGACATACTTTTTTTTTTGTCAAACAAGATTCACTTCTTAACGATTCAAAAGTTGTCTTTTAATGAAACTATTAAGAGAAACAAACAACCCCTAACTTTTTATTGATTCTAGTTTATATTTCACACGGAATTGTATTTATTTCATAAAACTGATGATATCATGCATATCTTTTAAGTCATTATCTCATAAGTTATTTTGATAGATATGTGTTGTATCAAAGGTGTATAATCTAAGGGGTTTTTTTTTATTAAAATAACCATTTTATACAATATTTTGCCACAAAATAACCAATTTTTAGAGGTTTTGCGTTTTTGACCACCCAGATCTACCCATAGGGCGATCCGTACACATATGGGGCGATCCGTACTTTTTTTGGGGGATCCCCAATAGAATTATAATTTTTTTTAAAGTCGAGATTACTGTTCACCTCGAAGACCGGGTTGTCAGATCTACCCCAGGGGCGATCCAGGCTGTCAGATCTACCCCAGGGGCGATCCAGCATTTTAATATTTTTTTTTGAATTTTTTTTGGTATTTTTAATAAAACTGATACGCCATTTAAGTTGTGTTTTTTAACCTTTTTAGAACTAAAATTCATTGGTAAAGGTTTAAAAATAAACCATTATAATTATGGAGATGCAAAAATTATTTTTATCTGTTTTGGGTTTCGTAAATAAGATATAATATCTGATTTACGAAATTTGACCTCTATTTTGTTATTTTTTATTTAACAATTAAGGAGTGTTTTTAATAAAAATGAAAAAAATACATAAATTGTGTCTTTTTACCTATTTGATTTTAAATTTCATGGTTTTTCGGCATTGAATAAGACAATGGTAATTGTGGTTACGAAAAAAAAATTTAGCTGATTTTGGGAGAAAAAATCAGACATTATATCTGATTTTGCGGTTTTTCATGTTATAACACTCTATGACGTCGATGATATTATAACCTGTATACATATATACGTACATACATACGTGAAGATACGTAAATATGCGTACGGGTTTTAACCCGTACACATATATACAAATAAATACGCACGTGAAGATACGTAAATATGCGTACACATTTATTTAATTGTTAAATAAAAAACACAAAATAACAAAATAGAGGTCAAATTTCGTAAATCAGATATTATATCTGATTTACAAAACAAAAAACAGATAAAAATAATTTTTGAGCCTCCATAATTATAATGGTTTATTTTTAAACCTTTACCCATGAATTTTGGTTCTAAAAAGGTTAAAAAACACAACTTAAATGGCGTATCAGTTTTATTAAAAATACCAAAAAAAAAAATTCAAAAAAATAATATTAAAAGGCTGGATCGTCCCTGGGGTAGATCTGACAACCCGGTCTTCGAGGTGAACAGTAATCTCGAATTTTAAGATTTTTTTTTTAGAATTCTATTGGGGATCGCCCCATATGTGTACGATCGTCTTATGGATAGATCTGTGATATGTGTTGAGAATTTAACACATAACGCGCTTTTTTTACGTCTTTTTAGTTACGATAATTTCTTTTCATTCCCAAATTGAGTCATTTTCATTTATTTATTTATACTTTTGTTATTATGAAGCTAAATGTTGTGGTTGACTTAATGGCATGCAAAATTGAAGCTAATTAGGAGTTTTTGTGAAAACAGCAAATGCTACAGCATTGGTGCAGCGTTGGCCTGGGTCTTGCACGACTTTTTGGAGGGCTTAATGAACAAGACGTTGACTTTTTGGAGGTGGAGTACAGCTGTAAATGGGCTGGATTTTTAATAGAAAATCAGATGTACTCTCTAGTTAAACTCATGTACTCTCTAGTTTGCTTTATGTACTTTGTAGTTAAACTTTAGTTGTGTTTTGTACTTTTTAGTTAAAGCTTTTGTTGTAATGTAACTAGGTGTTGRTAAGCTTAGCCTCCAAGCTTTGTTCTTTTGTCTTTTTGTGCCCATTTTGGGTATAAATAGGAGGCTAATGTTACCACATTTTTCACCCAATTTTAATCCATCATACTTTGGATTCTCACTTTTCTCCCAACTTCTCTTCCTTTTCCTTTAAA
>NC_037528.1:8481224-8482498 GCF_001531365.2 Cynara cardunculus var. scolymus
TATTAAAGAACAACAATATTAACACATAACATTTTTTAAATAATCAAATATTATATTGAAATATGAACTAAACATTTACATTAATCATCACTTCTTCTTTTCTAAATCTTCATTAAATCCCTTCATTTAATTTAATTACAGTTGATTATTCGTTGATCTATTACATATTTTAATTTAGTTTTAAATATATTATTTATATTCTAGAATAAAACCTTGAGAAATTCTGATAGCATAGGGTATCAAGTAAAAGGAAAGGTCAATGTAACCTATCGAGAGGTTAATAGTGAATATTATTGTTACTTTGTTGTAACCTAAATGAAATGAAACTTTTCTCTGATTTGGATTACGACAGAGCCATCCAAGGGCCTTTCAGAGCGTGGGCTTTATATAAATAAAATCAATTCCTTGTCGAATAAAGCTTGCTATATGGAATGTAACAAGTGTATTCCGAAATGGAAGAAGGCTTAGCTTATTAGCTTAATGGCCTCCCACTTTCAACATATCGACCTTGCTCTCATATGAAGGCATGTCTATGGATGTCGGGTCAACTTATTTGACTAGTTGTCGGTTCATGTCATTTGCTTGCTTGGCGGGAAGCAAGGAAAAGTGATTTTTAGAATAAAACAACAGAATATACCATGCTTGTTATTCTTGTACCGGCAAAGTTGTTACTTCCATTATCCTTGATCTGTGGCTAAATCATTAATTAATTACATACTAATTATTTAATTTTAAAAGTTGCTAACAATATCTATTCATCTATTTGTTTCGACTTGGATAGAACCATTTAAATTATGTACATACACATTATCAATATAAGCACTGTCGTTTCATAGATTTTTAAATTTTATCTGTTTAATCCCTAGTTAAACAAACTTAAGTTCAAGGTAAAACATTTCTTATATATATTGCAGGTTAACCATTGATACTAAAGTTTATGTTACATGATATACATATATATATATATATATATTAATTTTAGTCACTTGATAACAATCAGAACATAAGGGTGCGTTTGGTGCGCAGACAGGACAGGACAGGACAGGGTAGGACAGGACAGGACAGGACAGGACAGGAGAGGAGTTCAGCGTTTGGTAAGACAGGACAGGACAGGACAGAACTGGTTAAAATGACCAATTTACCCCCAATGAGCAATCAGAAACAACAAACATGAATAAAAAACAACAAACATGAATAAAAACAGCAAACAAAATCAGAAACATGAATCAAAACAACAAACATGAATCAAAAACAGCAAACATGAATCAAAAACA
>NC_037528.1:8483833-8486948 GCF_001531365.2 Cynara cardunculus var. scolymus
TATATATATAATAATTAAAAATGTTTTGATTAACATATTATATTATTAAAGATTTATTTTAATTAATTATAAAATATTATAATTAATTAATTTTTTAAAATATAGTTTTCATTCATTTTCATTGCTCATAAGCTAATTTTTGTTATTGTCCATAATCAACCATCAACTAACGTATTAAATACGAGCTAATTTACGAGAAATAACATTAAAGTAATTAAATACTTTATTTATAGTCTACGTATTAAAAAATTAATATTGAAAAAGAGATTTTCAATTTTAAAATCTGGCGGTGCCTCTATGCGCAGTGAGGTCACTTTTTTGAGTTGTTTGTTTTGGTGGCTCCTGACACATTGCGACGGCTGACGGCAGCTACATGATTTGTTTCTGTAAACGATGACAAAATAACGACGGTGAATAATTATGGAATATTTTTTAGATATCAAAATAAAAACTTCATATATACATTCTAATTTTTTTGTTTTATTAAAATATTATTTATCTTTAATAAACTATAAATTTTAAAAACCAACCTCGTAACTTAGGCGTTGTTTGGCAATTGCTGAATGATTAAGAGGCTCTCATGATATAGTGTAAAATGAAATATAATTTTTTGATAATTGTGTACAATTAAATTAGGGCTCTTAATGGTTAAGGGAGATCCATGATACAAAATCATTCAGAGAGTTTTAGAACCATTAAGAGACATATTTTTGTTTATCAAACAAGATTCACCTTTTAATGATTAAGAGGTTGCCTCTTAATGAAACTATTAAGAGGTAAACAAACAACCCCTTACTCATATATATATATATATATATATATATATATATATAAAAGACACTAAAAAAAATGCTGTATACAACTTATTGAAACGATTCGACTTCATCGTGTTCCCTTTGAAGAAAAACACTATATACAGCAAGTTGGACGTAAGCTAATAAAATCAGAGTGAAAATAAAATGGATTTGATGAACAATGGAAATGGAGTTTCTTTCTTCAAGATATTACTTAGGGACGACGTGGATTACCTTGTTGGTTCATCTCTTTTTCTCTCTATCTTCTCTTGCATTTTCGTTGTTTATTGTTTATTGTTATTTTGCAGCCATTGCCGTCTTCATTCGCCAAAAGGTATCTGAAGAAGAAGAAGAAGAACGTAACCTTAGTTCTCAAAACCAAATCTACTATCAAATGGAAGGTTATGTACTTGGAGATTGAAGACAGATATTACTTCATCCATGGATGGCTCAACTTCATCAACGACAATCATCTTAAAATGGGCCACTTTCTCGTCTTTTGGCTTCTGTCTCCTTCCATCTTTCAAGTCTGGATCTATGCACCCAATGGCTGTCTCACAAATCCAACAACTACTTGTTCAGGTCCACTCCATTCTAGCTAGGGTTCCGCCCACCGTCCGCCATTAACAGTGAAGCAGTTGCATATATGCAGGTGGTAGTAAGAATGAGAACATCTTGAAGAAACCCTTCATTAAGGAAGAAGAAGCCAGTGATGATGATTCCATGGAAAGCGATAAGAAATCCTTGAAGAGGGTTATCACCAAAAACTACATTCATAAAATGGTAATTATCATTCATTTGATTTGCATTAGTAAGTATATATATATATATATATATTATGTTTTCTTGGAGAATTTATGGTATGGATTATATATATTTATGGCAGCTGATGACCAAGAGTTTCTTACAAGACGTGGGAATGAATGGCTGCCGCAGGCTGCGGCTGAAGAACGTGGATGGAAAGGTGTGGGAAGTGAAGGTAAAGAGGTATGGGAGGAAAGTGGCTCCATATATGTCAACAGGATGGATTAAATTCAGAAAAGAAAACAAGATAGAGGTTGGAGACTTGTGTGAATTTAGTCATGTGAAGGCCAATTTGCTTCGTGTTCATATCTTCAAGAAAGGAAAACAGGTGAACAAGAATCGATAGAATCCAATTTGAGATTTCCTTTCTGAACCTTATCTATCAGCTTAATCAAAAAGTCACTCAAATATTTTAGGTCATTGTTACATTCCCTCTAACTCTCAACTTGATGACTGTGATTTTTACCTTGTAGTTGAAATAAGTGTTTTACGCGTTTATATCGAATTAAATTTATAATTATTTTATAAAGTTTTATATAATTTTTTTTCTAGATATATTTTTATTAAAAAAAATCAAAATTTTCATCAAATATCATATATATGATACAATTAATTCATAATTTTTTTCACCATTTTTTTTGGATCCATGTACCGGATCACATATGATAAACTTTGTTTAACATATAATCTAACATAAGTCATCATATGAAATTTTGTACATATCACATATAATTATATACATCTGAATATAAGTGATGTATTATCACAATAATATTTACATGACAAAAAGATCTATAAATATAAATATACATGATCACATATTATAACATATAGATCGATAGTATATATTATATATGATAAACATCTTTGTTATTTTGTTTTGAAAGTGGTACGTGATCACTAACTCTACCAATAATTTCCAATAAAGTAAATGACACTCTTTATCTTTTTCTCAATTTTCTAAATATTATATAAATAGTATATTATTGTTTTATTAATCATAAACTTTACTCTATAATATATTTAATATATTATACTAAATATAAAATTCCTCATCCTCTTCTTCCATCTATATTGTTATTTTTGCTAATTTGAAATGAAAGGTGATATAAGCCATAAGGGCATCTTCAGTGCATGACACTCTACAGGAGTGTCATGGACTGCTACATCAGCATTCCACTCACCGTACAACTCTATCATTTTATACCCATACTCCATAACACTCCAATGAGTTTAATAAATTTCAACATCATATATTATATATATATATATATAATTTTACCAACAAATTTAAAAATCTACTAAAAACAAGAAAAAATACATTAAAATGAAAATGAAACGAAATTAAAATACATTTAATAAAAAGTACGAGACTAAAATACATCAGTTAAAAAGTTCCAAAGCTAGAAAATGAAATGCTTAAACACCAAATAATTTAAAACTATAAAACCTAAACACATATTAAATAAAAAACGACGATGCCTACAAATTATATTTTATTTTGATCTCTTCACAAC
>NC_037528.1:8486968-8510538 GCF_001531365.2 Cynara cardunculus var. scolymus
TTCATCTCAGCGTTCTTGATTTTTTGTTTTTTCAACTCATTTTTCGTATCCAAACTTTGTTGGTACCGTTCAAAGTTTTTATTATTTTCGACCATATGTTTTTCAAACATCTCATCGACTCGGCTACCTGATGATGTGGAGTTTGTTGATTTACCTTTGGCTGCTTTTTTTGCTGCTTTTGTACCAATTGGACGAGTTGAAACTTCAACATCGTCCAAGTTGATGGAAGGTTCATTAGATGAACATCTAGTAGCTCCATATGTAGCATTTGCAGCTTTCCATTTTGGTTGAAATTAAATCTAAATGTAGTTTATGTAATGTATTTTAAAATTAATGTAATATCTTATTAATGTAATGTATTTTGAAATTAATGTAATGTTTTATTAATTATGTTGTTTTTATAAATTAAGAAAAATAAAAATAAAAATTAATTTATTGATTAATAAATATCATATTATAGTGTGTGTATATATATATATATAAATAATATCATAATTAAATCCTTATAAATTTAATTATAAAAGAAAAAATAAATTAGTGGGTCCCATTAATTTAGCTATGATGCATACAATAACCATGAAACTCTATTCTATGCAACTCCCATTAACCTCCTTTCACAATGCATGATGTATCCATTAACCTCCGTTGGAGATCCCTAGGGTGTATGAAGAGAAAAGACGTGTACACAAAAAATGCAACAAGAAGAAATATAATTTATTTTATTTTATTAATATTTAAATATCACCCATTAATAACAACTAAACAACCCCACAGAAAATCCCCTCCCTCCCAACAGTTGCGTCAATGAATTAGGGTAAATGAGTTTTTGGCCTACAAAAATGAGAAAACCCCCTTCCTCTCAACAGTTATGTCAATGAATTAAAGGTTGTAGCATGTGAACTTTTGGCATCCCAATGGGCCAGGGATTCAAATCTCACTAAATCCGATGATAATGTATGAGTTTATTTATTATATATATATAAAAACTATACGCTAAAAAACAGTGACATCAATTGCAATGCCAAGGTTATAAATGTCTCAAAAGTTAAGGTGTCGCTTTAAACCCTAATCTCAAATCTGGATCTGGATCTGGATCGACCGTCGACGAGAAGAAATACCAATCGTATGAAGAACAGAATTCCAATTGAATTTTGGAATAGGGTAATCTATTTCAAAAATATCAAAGAAACATTGTAACCTGAAAGAGAATATAAATATCGATTATCAAAATGCAATCAAATTGTTTAAGAAAATCTAGATGTCTGGAAACAACACTCAGTAAATGATGCGAATCTCAAAATATCTCTCTATACCTAATTACATATAGCTAAGAACTGGTGAATTTTGTAACTGCTTTGGTACCTTCAGATACGGCGTGCTTCGACAACTCACCAGGCAACACGAGCCTAACAGCAGTCTGGATCTCGCGAGAAGTGATCGTCGGCTTCTTATTGTAACGAGCAAGACGAGACGATTCCTGAGCGAGCTTCTCGAAAATGTCGCTAATGAAACTATTCATGATCCCCATGGCTTTACTGGAGATACCGATATCAGGATGAACTTGCTTCAATACTTTGAACAGATAGATCTTGCAAGTCTCGACGCTCTTCTTCGATTTCTTTTTCTTCTTTTCTATGCTGGTACTCGAAATGCCTTCTTTAGGAAGCTTCTTCTCAGCCTTCAATGGCTTCTTATCCGCCGTCGATGGCTTCTTGTCTCCCTTCGTCGGCGCCATCTGCTGACATCGAGCGGAGAATTTGTGATAGAGACGAGAAGAGATTGAATAGACAGAGAGATTGGTTGGAGTCTGATGTATATAATGATGCCTGCTTGATTCCCATTGGTTGAGAAGTGCTCACTAGGATCGATGACTTGGCGACAATCAAATGTCCATGTAACATTACAGATCCAGTATTTACAGATCTAGTCCCTGTAATTATTATCAATTTGCTGATTTTCTCCACAGATATTTTTTATTTACAATTTAGCGTTTAAATTGCAACGATGTCCTATCAAAAGTTCTCAAGTCTAACACCGTTTATAATTTAGCGTTTAAATTGCAAAGATTTATGCTCGGAGTCACCGCATTTGAACCTCCATGACCGCATTTGAACCTCCATAGTCATAAGGGGATTTTTAATTCTTCTTGGATTTGAACATGAGACCTCTGGTACTTTTGACATTTTGAGTCAAACTCAAACCAATCAGGCACCACATTTTGTTTAATAATTTCATGGAAAGTATTTATTGTCAACACAAATATACATACACAAACAAGATTTGTAGGTTCATACATCGTTTGGTATTTTATAAACAGTGTCCAATACTTGTTAGGACCTTTCTATTCGAATATTTTGGTGTTATTTAACCTATCAGTTCCAAATTATTGCTTTCAACGGATCTGAAACTTTATTTTTCTCAATGAACCTAGCGAACCACTCCAATCACTTGTTTCATGGCATGTCAGTTTCGTGTAAATTTAAGTTTTTTAAAGAAAAATATTTTGAATTTTAAAGAAAATGACATTATTATTTTTATATTATAACTACAAACATTAAATATCTAACGTGTTCAAGAAAACAAACACATATGTCGTATTGTGTTTAAAACTACCATGTCTGATGTCTCATTTCACTTTATAACCATTCTCATATTTTATTTTAATTTATAGTCAATCCTTACAAAGAAAGCTTACACATATGCGTGATGATTTCATGATTTACAAATCAATACCTGCCATTTTAAATTGCAAGGACCCAATTTAAATGGTGTTTGAATGGTTGACAATTTTATGGTTTCTTTTGTCACCCCAACCTACATAAATGTAAATGTTAATCTTAACATAAATTTCTTGTGATAAATCAGATGACAAAATGTCTTAATATAAATGTTATTGGTTTTTCACATAGGTTATACTTATTTTTCAGTGACAAACATCTATCTAAAGTTTTTTTTTTTAATCATAGTACAATCCATGTAAAAAAAGGTGCATCACTAAATAATTAATATACAATTTTATTAAAAGATTTAACTTGGTGGTGACCTTTTATTGTATTAACTTGTCTGAATTATTGAAATATTTTAAGTCATGCATAATTATTACAATTACACTTTTTAATTAAATAAATAATAACTTTATCTTTAATTAATTTTACCATAAAAAATTTGGTTTTCCAATATTGAAAAAGACATAGCAAAACACTTAAGGTTGGACCGCGTTTACTTTGACCCGTGGAAGATGGGTCATGTGGAAACCAAAAATAACTGACAAGAACACTTATTTACATGACTTGGGGAAAACAACATCATAGACTTTGTTTCTTGATGTCTTTTATATTATGAGAAAGATAAGAACAGATCTCTATACTTAGATCAATTGTATTAAAGATCAACACTAATAAGATGCATCAAGATATACCGAATCAACCCGTCAGAAACACAATTCATAGGGTGGGCTGCGATTAAAAGTGATCAAATGTTTAAATCTTTTCTTACGTTTTTCATCTTAACTTTTATTCTCACACGATTCTTAGTCTCAATCCCAAATAATTGCTCAACACGGATCTAAAACTTTATTTTTCTTCGCACATTTTAATTTAAAGCATCATCTCAAATGAACCTAGCGAGCCAGTCCAACCACTTGCTTCATTGCACGACAGTTTCATGTAAACTTTTAAGTTTTTCAAAAAAAAAAATTCAATTTTAAAGAAAATGATATTATTATTTAAATATAATTTAACAAACATTAAATATCTAACCTGTTTTACCATAATGCAGACAAATAAACAAAACACCCCATAAAACAAAGATATATGTCGTATCATTTCTTTTGTGTCAATTATGGATATGCGGATCAGCTTGTACATAACTCGATTAATCCCGAGGGCCAAGAAATCCTTAGGACTCAAGCCAATAACCTTTGAAAAGAATCTCCAAAGACCCATGTCTGTCTTATTGCCAGTTGAGCTAACCGACAAGGGTATAATTAAAATAAAGTAAGTTACAGTGGATTTAAAGTAACATTATATATATATATATATATATATATATATATATTCAAAAGAACATGCAAACGACATCGTAATTTTTCAATCCCAAAAAGGGAACTCACAACGACCAAAGTCTTGAAAGCTCATAAAACAACCACCATTTGCCAAAGGAAAAAGAGATCCATGGCTTCGTACCATACTACCATTCTTGTATTCCATGGAGACAACCCCGTGGAATATCGAACACAATATCTACAAAAATTGAAGTAGGGAAGACTCATAGTAGCAATTTTCAACCAACAAAAAACTGCAATCTTATTATTTATTTACATATAAGGAATACGAACCAGGATTGCTGCCCAAAAGCCATCTAGGTAGCCTCCGCAACTGACGAAAGATGCAAGCTCGTTCCATGTCTCTTCAGAAAGCTACTTCCACAGAATTGCTCATGAAAACCGATCGAACTTGGCTCAGGCTCGTGCTCACGAAAATCAGCCACCTCCTCCTCTTCGTGCTCGGCCAACTTGTAACCCATGCTGGAAGAAGATCTTCCACCACGTTTTCGAACTTGCTTCTTGTCTTTACCTTTGCTCCCGCGTGATGATGATGATTTGCTGGCGTTCTTTTGCTTGTTTTTTGAATTCTTCTTGCTATGCCGAGAAGACTTGTTGTTTGTTACAACGTGCGACACTGAAGTAGGAATGGGATCGTACACATCTGGAGCCCACTTCACTGTCAGCTTTACAGGTGGAGCAGCTCCCCGTTTCTCGCGGCTGCCTTTCATGGCAGATACAGGCTTTAAATGGGTCTGTGAGAAAGTGCAAGTGGTTTGAGTGACAGAAAATCTAATAAACCGGCAGAAATGACAGATTTTGACTCGCAAATCTAATGATCATAGCAATAGCCAATACTTACAGGAACAGATTTGGAACAAAAGGCAGATGGACCAAGAGATTTAACCTTGTCATCGTATGTGGATACTTCACTAGCAACGACACCTGGAGGAGATAACAAGGTCTTACATGAACAAGGACATGTTGCACACTTGCAAAGATACTCTTCAGGAGTCTGAGTCGCTATTTTGCTTGGATGAGAATCATCACAAGCATCTTTGTTTTGAAACTCGGAATTTTTAAAAGGCAGTGAGGAGCCGGAATCCTCCTCTCTGTCATCTTGAATGTTCAGAAACTCGGTCACACCATTGCTGAGTTCATCCTCACATAGAGCTTTCGTGACTCTATGACTAGATTCAAGTGTGTGCATACACAACCCATAAAGATCTTTTACATCATCAGTAACTGGCAATACAATGTGAGAGCAAATGTCCATTGGCATCAACCAAGAGTTGCAATGGTTTGCAATAAATCGAGGATTCCACAATAACTTGATAACTGGGTGCACCAGTTAACTGTCCAAGAGGGTAAATGTTAGAAAACAAACGACACCAAAAAAATAATATTTTTTGTCAATCTAGTGGAACACAATAATTTGTCAAAGAGTAGCAATAATAAAAGGAAACAAGCATGACCATCAGTATCATTCGAAACAAAAGTGACATAACCATATCATAAAACATCAACTAGACATGAGCGCAAGAACTAGTAGACCTAGATGATGCAGCTCAACCAATGATGAAGCAATCCAGACTGATCACATCAGCAAGCCAATAAAACCAGTTGCCTCTAGTAACAGGCATCACATGGAGCTAAGGGTATTCAGTGGTCAAGTGCAGATTTTAGGTCAGGGTTGAAGGGAAAAAGAGCATACATAATAAAACTAAGTATATGGTTTATTTTCCCTTGCAAAGAATCTCCATATCATCAATAAAGCCAACATATATCTCTCTCTGCTTCATTTATAACCAGAATGCATAGCAACAAAAGCCAGGGGATGAGTCGTTTGCAAGTTTTTAGAAAAGATCTGGAAATCACACCAGAGGGAGAGCAACTATTGCCAATCCCCCAAACCCCTTAAGACCTTAACTCATCTTGGTCAATCACTACTAGATACCAGTGGTAAAAATTGCACTCATGACCTCTAGGTTATGATAAGAAAGTCCCAAAACTTGGATAATCCCAATAGGGAAAGATATTTTTGCTTATTATCCTACACATGCACAAAAGCTCTGCACCATGGATCATACTTAAATCTCAAAAGCAACATCATATCATATGCATTACAGACATCCATTAGACCTCAAAAAAATGAAATTTGCATTAACCAACAGCTTTGTTGCCGTTCGTCCTATAAAAAACACATATACTACCAATGAAAAACCAAATAAATCGTTTTCCCATCCAATATAATTATCAAGAAATGAAACATTTAAAGTTCTACACTACATATGATTCTTGAAATTTAGTGCAAAAATCCAGCGTATACATAAAAATACAAAAACAAAAGCAGGTCTACATGAGTAAAAAAAAATTGTACCTTTTACCCGTAAGTTAGATCTGGATAGACCAAACTTCTCCCACGAAGAAACGAATCCAAACAATCCCGTATGTCTTAAAGGCGGTTTTCACTTATCGATCGATCTCAGATTAAACAGATATAGCTAATAGACCGTATCAGAAACAGTAAGGCGATGTAGAAGAAAACACGGCAGATGTAGAAAGGACAACCCGAATAAAAATATTACAGATGCTAATGAGACGGAGAGAAACACAAAACTAGGCTGATTGTTAACTAAGATTACCACGACGATCACCTTTCATAAGGCGACGTTTGAGACGATGAGAACACGACCGACCACCATAGAAAGAGGTAACCAAAGGGCTAGTAATAAATTCGAGTGACAGCACCGAAGGCATTGTTCGATGCTCTTCAAACCCTAATTTCCAAAACGAAAAGAAAATCAACCACCAAACCCTAAACAAAAAACGATTGGATCGCAAAAAATCGATTTAGATCCGCAGAAGTACAGAAATTCAAACGGTGAAGTGACACATGATTTGATTGGTGGCAATAAAGGAGGCGATTACATGAATTTGAGGATGGAGAGTCGATGATCGGAATCGAAGGACATGGCTAGGAAATGGAGCTTTTAGTTTTAGGTAGAGAAAATTGTGCAATCAATGATATATTCAGCCGAATGGATAAACCAGAGACAGATTATTGGGCAAGAAAAAACTCGGTCAACGCCCTTCCGATTCCGACAATAGATTTCAAATGGGCCTTTGGGTCAAACTTTATATACCCGGTATATATGGGCCTATATCATTTGCAATTTGCATTCCACATATTTTCAAAATAAAAGTTTATTGGCTTAATCTGTAACATCAGTAATAAGTATTTTTAAGTATTTGGATAAACAATTTATATTGGTGTCAAGCCGGTAATAAGAAGTTTTTGAATAAGTTAAACTCTTCTGACTTATAATAAGTTAATAAGTGCTTTTGTAAACTAGTATAAGTTGTTTCAAATAAGCAATCCAAACACCCTCTAAATGTGTGTTTGGTTTCATTAAATGGTTTTAAGAGATTTGGATTTTATAAAATAATTTGGAATCTTTGGTATGTTTGTTTCGTAAGAATTGGAATGTAATTGAATTACATTCTTTATAACTAATTTATAAATAATTAAATTACTTTTTTATCGATTGATTAATATAAAACCAATGTTTTTAACATATTTTAAAACATTATTATATACAAATATTACGAAATTCTCCGAAATATTGATTACTTCCGTGGGATTCCAAATTCTATGTTTGTGGTGTTTCAATAAAATTCTAAGATTTCAAATCGAGAAAATCCTTCAAACTGAACAACGGATTGGAATAGAATTCAATTCCAAATCCTTTCAAATCAAATCCATCAAACCAAACAGGACCTCAAAGCATCTTCAAAGGATTCCTTAAAATGTAAATTTTGGGGATTTTTATTCAACAGATTTCCCAAGACAGTTGGGAGAAGTCTCCAAAACTGATTACTTATGAAAATAAATTATATTTTATTCTTCTTACTAATAAGAATCCTTAAAATTAAATGTATATGAAAGATAAATAATAATTTTTATGATTTTTTTAATGTTTTAGTAATATAATTCATATTGTAATTTCCAAAATGAAGAAGTTGTTGGAGATTAATATAATTTTTTTTTGGAGATTTTGATTTTTGATTCTATATTTTGGAGAATCTGTTGGAGATGCTTTTATATTATCTCAACTTAATACCGTAAACTGATCTAAGTCGCACGATCAGCCCTGTCTAGCTTAGGCCTACACTGCTTCACATAGGACTTACATATCGTGTTCCATGTATTGTTTTCTGTTTGACTCTGCTAAGCGACATTCAACTCGCACTGAATATCTTCCGATCTCATTGTCTCTACAACTAGGGTGGCATTTGGTTTCGTAAAATGTTAATAGAAGGAATGAAATCTTTCAAAAGCATTTGACTTTTATGGAATTTGACTGCACATTTGGTTGTAATGAATTGGAATGGAATTCGTTAAATGATTTGGAATTTTTCTGTTTGGTTGGTAGAATGTGGCTTCCGAAGTGGAATGTATGATAAATGACCAAAATACCCCTTTATAGTGGTGATGGTCAGTTGTGGTTCAGATTGGTAAAGGTGATGGTTAGTTTTCATTAGTTATATAAAATCGTAAAACGGAAAGATTAGTATTTTATATTCATGATTTAAAATACAAAATGTATTTTAGAATGTAAACGACATATTTCTCAAAACCACCATTTTCGTGATAGAGACCCTTTAAATCAAAACACACGCTTATACCCGACTAAATCCAATACTCACACGACCAAGAATAAGATTATAAAACATCAAAACGGAAAATATAACTTTAACCACGCTCTTTGCATAATTAAATCATATTTACCCTTGGAAAGGCGTAAAACATCATAAGATAACGAGACCTATTTACCATTTGTTATGACGGAACACATAAGTAAGCTACAAGTCAATGTTATACAAGCGTCACTTATGGATAATTAAGTCACCAAGTTCATCTCCTTAAGTCTTTACCTTGAGATCCTCAAAAAATTTAAGTTAAACTAATTCACTTAAAAATTACAGTATACGGTCATTGGTCGATGCCCGACTCCAAAAGTCCACACCATATCGTTTATTAAGACCCAATGCCTATTTCTAAGCTACAATCTGCTAAAAACTATATTATATTGGTCAGTGGTCGATGTCTAGCTCCAAGAGTCCACACCTTATTGCCTATAAAGACCCAATGTTTATTTCAAGCAACAACACGAAAATGACCTTCCTAACCAAAATCGACTCTTGCCTATGGATCCAGTTGCATTACAATCTAAATTTACACAACACAAATTGAATGACTAACACACCTAAAACGTATAATATCAAATATATATATATATATGCCATGACCGCGTATAATTCCAAAGGCTCGACATAAATCAAATAAACCAGACTAATGTCCCCAAACTTCTTTGAGTTAAAATCAAACCAAAAAGGTCTCATAAAATACTTGACTATTTTAATAAAGTCAATATAAACCGCATAAGCCAAAAAGACATACTTCGAATATTCATATGTTTATGACCAAAAAGGCTAATACGTTACTATCAAATTTTCACAAGTTGGATAAAGTCCCCAAAACATATTTGACCAAAACCAAGTTAACAAACATTTCGATTTATTCGACAACACTAATGAAATCACTCTTTAACTCAAAATACCCTTTTCAAGAGTTAAAATCATAATTTGTCTCAAATCATCCAAATTAAATCCTTTTTTTAATAAATTTTATTTTATGTCTCATAACACCCAATATATCATTCTAAACATTTTATAGGGATTTCATAACCCAAATTCCCCAAAAATGTAAATCTCATCAAATACTCTACGCACTTGATAAACATCAAGTAAACAATCTTTAAGACTTTAAAAATATACATTTTTGCATGTACAAAGCTTTGCAAAGCAACTTGAATTCACTTTGCTATATTTAGACAAAATTTAGGTTTTACCCCAATTTTGAGCTTCATTTGGTGAAGGCTTAGATCCAGAATCATCGATCATTAGAAACATTATCCAGGTTACAAATAAACCTAGAATACACCAAAATCAACCCCAAATCATATCCAAAATCAAAACCCTAGATGTTAGGGGTGCTCATAGGTTGGGTTGATCGGGTTAAACACATTTGAACAAACCAACCCAATACTTATGGTTTGGAAAAATCTTAACCTAACCCAACCCAAACCAAAACCCAACCCAACCCAACCCAACCCGTACGGGTTGGTCGGGTTGGTATATTAAAATATTCTTCTAACTTTGAATATGTTATTTCTCTACTCATAATTTTTTTTTATCATCAACCATTTGATACAACTTATCCATATTTCTTACGTGTATCACATTCAGTTAATTTTCTCAATTTACATATATATGTTCACAGTTACTAAACATATATATGAATGAGTTATATAGAGATATAAATAGAATGAAAATATGTATATGAAAAGCATACATGATAGTGTAATTGTCTAATGTATATATTAATAGAAATTCAACAATCATATTAAATCCAAGAAATAAAAGGATATCAGGTTCATCGGGTTGGGTTGGGTTCGAATAATAGTAACCCAATACCTACGGTTTGACAATTTTACAACTCGATTAGACATCGGGTTGTTTTTGGTTAAATTATTTTGTGTTGGATTGGGTTGGGTTGATCGAGTTAATCGAGTTTTTGAACACCCCTACTAGATGTACTATAAAATCCTCAAAACCCTAAAAGCATAACTTTTGAGTTTAGACCTTTTTGAACAAAATTTGACATTGAAAATTCTGACACCTTACAGAATGACAAATCAGGTTTTTAGGATTTGATGTGTTCAAAATTGTCCAACTTTTTGTAGAAAAAGAATCAACACATGGTTCATGACGTATCCTTTAGAAGGCAGAACGTGGTAGTCTGAGCCACTACATAATAAATCGGTGTTTTTGTAGAAAACCCATGTCTGAGTCCCACCAATGTCAATTTTTTAGTTCTCTAACTTAAACTTCGGTGTTTTTGTATGTTTTATAAAACTTATAGCTTCGACCTAAACATGGGTCCCTTGCTTGCAACACAAGAAACCAACCAACCAATCTATACTAATATTGTTAAATATTTCAACAAGTTTGTTTTTACAGTTAAATTGTACCACCACCCCACCGCCCAAAATACATTCCGGCTCTGCCTTCGGTTTGCCGAAATAATCCCTTCATGCTACACTATCTATCGATTATTATATCCTGATAGATAGACACGTCCACAATTCTCTAGCAAGTAAAGGATAGCAAATTTGTCTTACATAGACCATGTCTCAACAAGGTCCTGAACCAAGTTCTCCGGTAAAACCATGATCACTACGGACAGTTTCATCCATGATATGATTGGAAAACTTGCATAGGAATTATCTCGTCATGGTTCTTACAATAAATGAAAAAAAACAACTATCGGTTCTTGAGAGATTCACAAGATGGAATGGATTTGCATAGCTCGTTTCCCCCAATTCCATTATCATGTTGTGGATTCTCATGTAAATAAGATCCAGAAAATGGAATGGAATAGATGAATGAACCTTTGCAAGCACAGAGAAACCTTTGTGTAAGCCAAGGCCGATTTCAACTATAGCCCATAGGAATTGCTTTGTTTTCTCTCTTTTTGCAGAAGAGGCACCACTTAACCGAGCTTGAGTTTATCCAACCACCGAAATAATACAAATAAGATTACAAGAATAACAATAATCGTACAGAAAAGATCTTGCGAGTACATACCATGCATGTCTTCTTATCTTAGCTCATAAGGAAAGTGCAGATTATCTAGGTGGTGTACTCGGCATTAATCTTAACATAATCGTAACTTAAATCACATCCCCAAGCTAACCCTGTTCCTGGTCCATCCCCTGTTTCCGGCAAAAAGAATGAATTTGAATCAAAACAGGTCAATCTCATAAGAAGACAACCACGTCCATTTACCATTACGCCCTTATGTTATTATGTACAAAATTTTGGATTTCAGTAGTGTAAGGGAACATAAGGTTAAATTTTATGAAGATATTTAAGTATATAACCTTAAATGAGATTTTATTTAAATCCATGACCTTCGGATGAGCATAAAGCCATTTTTTCTTTAGCAGGCCAGGCGGTCATGTTACTAAGAAACTCGTTTAAGGTCAAATCCCTAAACGGCCCAATTTTATGAGGGTAATATGAATCTGTTTCAAGTTGTATGATGCTAAACAAGGAAACTTACCTATGGAAATTTCAATTTTGACGGTGCCATGGGTGTCACCAGCTTCCTTGAGATAATTACTAGCCGCAGACCTGGAACATTTGCAGATTCTTAGTATTTAAGAAGCGAATAACATGATTTTGTATGGGCACAGGTACTGTATGTATGTGTGTCTAGAGCGGTCATTTGGTTAAATGACTTTCTGTCCAGTTGTTTTTTTAAATCCATGACCTTCTGACAGGTTGAAAAGAAGAATACCACTTTGGTACACAAGAATGCCTATAAACTTTGTCAAACGGCCATGGATTTAAAAAGCACTTGTAAGGAGGTCATTTGGCTAAATAACTTGTGTCTTAGAGGAAGGAGCCACAACATGTTCAAGTGTATGATGAATCAAGGTTTGCTCCTACCTATCAAACGGAAGTGGTTGCCCTCCATCCATAAGCAGAATATCTCCAAGTGCTATTCTGAGTGCATTCGAGTCAAAAGGAATTCCTGCATATCCTGCAGCACAAGCTATGCGTCCCCAATTTGGATCCCTACCATAGATTGCAGCCTGATAAGACATAGAAATCGTTAGCCACATTAAACCTTTAGATATCATAAGAGTTCATAGCATACACAGATGTTAAATTTATAATGCCTTGGTAAGTGATGAAGATGCTACTGAACGTGCGATCTTTGCTGCTTCAGCTTCACTGCCCGCACCAGTTACAGTGACCTGCGCACAACTCGCCTCTATAAATACCCTCTTCGATAAAGAGTTTTAGCTACCATCAAAGTAACCAAATTTGTTGCCATATGATACACGTAGAATAGAGGGATCACAAAATTTTCCATATGCAAGATGTTCGCTTTGAACCGAATTGATCTGACTAAAAATAAACAGATTACGATCAATATATTATGCACACCTCCATGAGACACGTTGCCCCTTCTCCATCCCAGGCTATTGATTTAGCAAGCCCTTGCATTACCTGAGAAAGGTCAATAAAGAATTGTAAATGTAACTAATTGTCATGAATTATATGCGAATGAATGTCGGGTTTTAGTAAAATTGGCATTCATACATACTGCATCAAGGCACATTTGTAGTTGTGTTGCCTCAGAACTGTGCTGTGACGATATCCTGTTTGATCCAGATAGCCCACTAGCCAAAGCGATAATGGTATCATTGGTGCTGGTATCCCCGTCTACCTACAATAGTATAGGACTCAGTTTGGTTAAATGTCTCTAATATCTATCAGCAGTCATAAAAAAGAAGAACCTTGTGCAAGGGCAAACACAACAGAAACTGAAAACCAATACACATCCCGAAATGCCAGTTTGGATTTGTTAGAAGTTTGGTTTCGGTCAGTTTTAAAGAAACAGAAATTGGTGTTCCAGTTTTGGTGCTCCTAAAGCAAAACCAAACATAGCCAATGACACATGCACACATGTTTTTTAAATTAAAAGCCATCACTTCTTGCAAAGATTGAATATTTGTCTTAATTTTTAGCAGATTAATTTAGTTATCATTGATTTATATGAACCAAAGTAACTAACGATACAGAGCACTTAAAAGTCGAACATAAACTCGTTGCTAGAACAAAAATGTTGTAAAAATCTGAGAGTGTAAGTATAAACTCGTGTTAAATATGAGCGTGGTATAATAATCAGATTAAAAAATATGATGTATATCCAATATCCAAATACAATGTACAAATCTGTATGCACTTGATCTTCAATCTTGAAGGGTCAATTCTCTAAACCGCCTGAGAAACCAGAGCTACCAAGCCACCTTGGTTTCAGTCAGTTGGCAGTTTGTTTATGCAACAAACCAAGCATGGTAGTTCGGTCCTGTAAAATGAAAAGTTCATGCAAAACCGAACCATGTTCACTTCTAAATCAACGTTACCAATCTTTGTACTGATTATTAATGGCCAAAAGAGATAATCTTGGACTGAAATTTTGCCAAAAAAAAAAAAAAACCGCCCCATATATTTTGAGGCAGACAGAGCAATAAGAGAGTGTCACCAAACAGAAAAAGACAACCAAATTTATAGACCATGGTGCTACTCACAGTAATTTGGTTAAAACTTCGATTTACAGCAACCTGTACCATCTTTCGCCAGATATCAGTATCTACAAGAGCATCAGTGGTTATAACCTGGAAAATTAACAATTAGAAATGGGGTAAGAACGCACATTTTTTTCTAGTGTCTGTTTATACTCTGAGACTGTTGTCAGATTTTCAATTTAATAAAATTTCTTAGCAACACATTTTTTGGTATAGCAACATCACTTCATGAAATCAATAGTTACATACACCAAGAAGTGTTCCCATATTTGGATGGATCATTCCGGAGCCTTTTGCCATTCCCCCGATTCTTATGTGGGTGCCGCCAACCTGCAAGATACCATTAGAACAATATGAAAATTTGCTCTTGAACAGGTGAAGCCTTTTGGCAGCTTGGTTAAAGTTCTATTTTCTAATAGAAGTTTCTACCAGGTGGGTGTACAGCACTGATCAGTGTTTGCTTTTTGAATTCCAAGCTTTAAGACAATCAAACTCAAGATTACTATACATACCTACACACACACACATTAATGCACAAGAATAAACCCATCTGCCATACCTGCCCAAGCTCTCTAATTAGTAGAAACATATTATTAGATAAGAATTTAGTTATTGTGTTTCCCCATAGTTGAGAACAACTGATTATCTCAACAAAATGAACTTTGTGAAGAAATGGTTGCTTGTGTAGCGGAAAGATATATGTGTTGTTAGTTTAGTGGTTAGTACAACTTTAAATCTATATGTGTGTGTGTTATTATGGATCTAGATATAATGAACGCAAATTGTTAAAAAGAACTTATGTCTGGTTTACTTGTGCCATTTTCCTCTCATTGTGTGATCCCATCTCATTTCTCCTCGTAACAAACAAATGAAACCTATAATCACATATTAATTCTCCTATTATCATATAAAAAAGGCCCATAAAATGCAAATATTGAACTTCCTAAACAAATAAGACCTGTAGGATCAAATCAAGTTGATGCAAGAATTAATGCATACTAATAACTTGGCCATTAGTGATATACGATAGTGTACACATACCACAATCACCCTTTCATCCAATCTAGCCGTAAAAGGCTAAAAACAAACCCCATCTGAAATTAAAAGGATACAGTGAATGCATATACGCTATAACAAATCTATACGTACCTCAAACTCTACTGCCACGCTCTTGCTCACAAGATCGGTTGTTGTTATTGCCACAGCAGCAGAATCTGCTCTGCAAACCCATGGTTAGGTAAGTTTCTGATTCAAGTTCACTTTTATGCCCTTCCTAATCATTAGCAACTACGGTTTTGATCCACAAGTTTCCTTTATCTTGTCCTTATTGAGGGACATGTTAGATACTTGGCCCATAAGCAAACATTTTTATTAAATAATATGTCAAGTCAAAAGTTGCAAAAAATTTAGACAGAGGGAATAGTAGCTTTCAATCAAGATAATACTTTATACTTCTACCTAAGTACAAGGACCATCAGCATTTAATAGAACATATGAAGGAAAGAATAAGATGCATGAAAAAGATGAAATAGACAAAAGAAATTGCTTGAGTTGAGTGATATGAAATTAGCTCATTACCCCTTTATGCTTGATGAAAGTAAACTAATTAATTTAGGAAGTGAACTGAGAAGAGGCTCCTGCACATAACATAACAAATTAATCACACGCTAAAGAAACTCATAATAAATGATTTGCTATATTTACCTTCTTTATTCGTTGACCAATCACACCAGTTGATTCTATCAATATTTCATCTGGCCTCACTTGAAGTAACTGTAGAATCTTTCGAACCTCAGTATCCTTTTTTGTGAACAGAAATATCAGAAACGTAACAAGGTTCACATACCTTAGCAAGGGTATTTGAACAATCTATTACATCTTGGTAACCTGCATCCCCCTGGAAGTTATACAAAAGGTCTCTTAGGCAGTTCTCGATTAAAGTCCCTAGTTATCGATTAGTGGATTAATCAAAAATCACCATACAAGTTTGAAGATTCATTAACTGAATCAAACCGGAACGAACTAAGACCTTAAACCATTTCTACAGAACACATTTAGCAGACAACAAGAAATCAAATCCCATGTCTCGTATGGAAGTTACCGTGGCTGCATTTGCTTGACCAGCATTTATCAACACTGCACGAGCCTAAGAGGTTGCATGACTGAAGTCAGAAGAAATGTTCAAGAGACTTAGTAACCAAAAACATAGTACGAATGAAAACCCACCGTTGTAGAATTTTCTAACATACTTCTGCAATAAAGAACGGGTGCAGCTTTAACCACATTTTTAGTAAATGCCCCTGAAAGAAGTTTGACATAACGAAGTCAAAAGATGATATTACATAGGTTGATTACAGGGCCCCAAAGTTGTGAAAGGATCAAGGCGCACTTAGGCGCAATGGCATCTCGGGGCCTAGGCGCGAGGAGCAGTTGTAAGGCACAGGCCTCAGGAATGTGAGGCGCATCTTATCAATATATACACACACACACTCACACACACAGTTATACACAACAAGTCTCCAATGCAGCAACCAACACTACTTCGATAGAGGCAGAAGGGTTAAAGCATGAGCCGTGAAGGAGAAGTTTTAAGGTCTGGGTAATTATAGAGAAGGAGGCTTGAAGTTCTAAGAACTTAGTATTTAATATTAGGGTTTGACTTATGTCATCTATTTAATAACACGTTTTTTTTTTAAGAAATCTAGGAGATGAGAAGATGACAAAACTTATTAAATCTTAGGGTTTAACTAGGTATTTAGTAACTCTTTATGAGGCGCACCTAGGCCCACAAGGTGCCTCAGCCAAGGTGCAGTGTCTTAGTGAGCCTCGTGAATATGCTGAGCCTCAACTTGAGAAAAGCTCAAGACCTCGAGCCTTATGAGCCTCAGACCTTAGGCGCGCTTTTAACAACTATGCAGGGCCCATGCTTGCTACATTCTTATGTCTAATTGACCAAGCCTTTTTCAGTCATAAAAGGTAAACCTAGGTATGGAACGAACCTGCAGCTACGGCATCTACATCGCAAGTCACTAGTGCAAGATCAGGCTTCTGTCCTACGGCCCGTAATCCTCCATACATCCCTGCAGCTTTGAATCCCTCAGCAGCAGTAACCCCACCAGGAATCTTCACAATTAAGATCCTTTAGTCAAGATCATATCAATACAAAAGATTTAAAAGGTCAACATGTCTAAAGACATTATTTGAGGAGCATTTAAGCCTTGCAAAGTACTATCTTGCATAACAAAAGGTACCAATGAATGAATTAACTTCACTATGAATACAAAATACACCAAAATACATATTACACCAGCACAAACACCCCCCTTTGATTTATTTTTCTTCTAATTCCAGTACTCACACAGTCACGCTTCTATCAAATTTGAATTTCTGAATTTCTGATTTTTAGACATATTTATATGGTTAGAGCCTTCAACCTTCAGTTTCTAGCCTAATAATAAATACAAGTTATCTACTCCATAATATTAAAAATAAAAACAAAAATCCTCCACAAGAAGCATTTAAATAAGCCTCAACTGTCTATTAATGGTACATTATACAAGTATAATTATCAACACTGCACTTACATAAAGCACATGTTATCACTTAAAGTTAAATGGGTGTTACAACAAGCCTTCTTCCTGATGAAATGATTACATCACATATTCCCTCTCCTCTGCAGTCTTCCTACCATATACTTGGTGCTAGTCAATCACTATATGTTTCAGGAGACATATAATTGTTCCTATTGGCAACATATACTATGAAAAAAAAATTGGCCCCAATTTTGCTATAAGGTGCTACGAAAACACAATGTAAACCATTTCTATGCAACATTGAACACCAGAACAAAGTACCAAATACGAAACTAATTCATACACGAAAAGCACAGTAGGAACATTCAATTACATATTAATAGAAATGTTAAACAAAAAAATGGCCTATCTCAGCTATGTTTCTATGACATCACAAATCCAATGCAATCGCCTAAAATAATTAATAAACAAAGATATGAGGCATTGGTTTAATGCTTATCAAGGTAAAAAGTATCACAAACTCTTAATGGCTTTTTGAGACGAACAATCCCAACTTTTATGTGCTCTAGTTCCAAACATGCATAGAGAAACTGAACTCCATCACCTGCTTCCATGGTCCTTCAGGTAAAAATATTGGAGCTGCAGGGATGAAATTTGATGCGTCATTTGCAACTGCTGACATGGCATATACTCGAAAGTCCCTTTTTGGTGAAGCAAATGAACCCAATAGCTGCAAAAAGAAGCATAATAATATGTTCATATCATATCCAAGAGTTTTAGTATACATTGATAACTCACAGTAAAATTCTGTTCCCTGGTAAATTTGATCACACAAAGGCAGAGCAAAAGTTTTAGTATTTTGAAAGTTGTTTGATTTTACTAATTATTCATTACTTACAAAAGTTTTTCTATTCTTAACCAATTCCGAATTTATGCAGCATTGTTCAACGCCTTCAAAACCATAATGGCCGACACATAGTTGCAGCAAGCAAACGAGTGCAAATAAATGTGTTTTCTCCACACTTATGAATCTTTCAGGGATCCTGTTATAGGAAGGGGGTAGATAACAAATTCATACTCATACAGATTCTACTGAGACAATCTCCAATGTCCTTTTTGTTTCAAAATTGGAAGTGGTTATATTGAGAATCAATCAATTGCAAGAAAAATGTTATAAAATATCTGTAAAAGATAAGAGTTTGAATGAGAAAGAATCGAGAAATAAAAACATGTTTCGTTCTTAAAAGCCTATAAACACCATTTATTGTGTGGTACAAAGTTTTTGTTCCTGTAGCAGGGTATAATACTATTTAGTTTAGTAATTGATTATTGTTCTAGTTGCTCACTGTTTGTGACCTATTTTTCAACTTGATGGGAAGTCAGCTTTTCTTCTGAAAGCTTGAAAGAGCAGGTATTTGTTGACCAAAACCTGGTTATATTAAAACTGGGGATGAACATAAGATATACGAACTAAAGAAGGCTGACTAAAGCAAACACCTAGCAAGTGGTATAACCATATAGATGCTTATTTCTCTAAGAAGTTCAAAATGTCCCTAAGAACATGCTCTCCTTATTAAAACCGGTGATGGTGGAAAAGTCTTATTGTCTCTATGGATGTTGATGATCTAATCTTTACCCAGAATGATAGTGCTATGGTTGAGAATTTTCAGAAGTCTATGATGGTTGATTTTGATATTATTGATGCATCCTTTCCTCGGTGTTGAAATGAGGCAATTAGATGCCAGAATTTTTGTTTCTTATGTAGAAGAGATTTTAGATCGATTTCAAATGAGAAGTTCTAATCCTGTCACAATACTGGTTGCTTTCAAAAAATAATGAAAAAGATAATGTCGACAGCACACTCTTCAGGCAAACAGTAGGAACCTTAATGTAGCTAAGAACAACCAGGCTTGATACAACTCATATTGTGAGTCTTATTAGCAGGTTCGTCGAAAGTCCAAAGGAAGCTTCTCTCGGCTACAAAACAATCTTTTAGGTACTTAGAGACTAACAACTGATTATGGGCTTTTATAAAAAGGACGATTATTCTAATTTGTCTTGTTTTAAAGACAGTGACTATGCCGAAGATCCTAATGATAAGAAAGGCATATCCAGATATGAATCTATGTTCATGTGCAGTTCCATTATCATCAAGAAGCAGTCGATGATAACTACAAGTAGCCAAATTTTGGCAGCAACAATTGGTTTGGGATAATTCTGAAATTTGTTAAGGAGCACTTTGATTTATCGTGATAACACTTCAAACTATAAAATTTTATAAAAATCCTATTCTATATAAATGACCAAACATACTGATGTTGGATTTTATCTACTAAAAAACCACAAAAAAACAAGAGTAATCTTTAAGCTTTACCAATCTCGTGCACTTCAGAAGCAAGGATCATGTTGCTGATAGCAAGAATCAAGAGGGATTTGAGATTCCGCAAGAAAATGAAACTTTCTGTTTTCTCAAGAGGAAAAAGGGACCTGTGTTTCTTGGTTTAGCTTTTTCTCTTGATCACTAGCCTGTTTCCTGGTTTAACAAGTTCTGTAATCTACTTGGAGTCTGTAGGATGAAAAAATTAATTTTGATGTAAACAGATATCATCAATATCATTTCCTGGAGTTGTTTAATAAAAAAAATGACTTGTTCTCTACCCTTTTTCATAGTAGTTTCATCCTTGTTCTCTGATATCATTCTTGTTCCTATTTTCTGAGTCTTTTTTCTTCCTAACAAGCTTATGATGAAGATTCAACAACAAGGAAACGCATAAGACGAAACTATCGAATGCATAAACTTACGAAAATTGCGAGTGACTTGAATCAGGACTGACCTTTTGAGAATGGAATTCTGAGAAGCTAATTGACGCAAATTGAGGAGCAAAACACAGTGACATTGTTTCTTGGGGAAAAAAAACACTCCACAACTAATTGAATCTCCTGAGCGCAGATGCAAACAAAGATGAAATGGTTTAAGTTTGTATATCGGCGGAAAGGGAAGAAAGGTAAGTTAGGGTTTTGGAAAGGTTTAAATTAACGTTTTCTTGTTTTCTTTTGATCATAAAACGAAAAACAAGAAGAGGAAGCAGCAAAAAAAGGTTTAATGAAAGATTTTCAAGAAACCTCCTTTGGGTGGGATGAATGTGATCACTTGGGCTTTACCTTTGAAATCTTGATTGTTGGGAGTGTGAATTGTCAAGAAAGAACCCCATGAATGTTTTTATCTCTCTTGAAAGGATAGGGAAGAAATAGGCTAGGGTAGACAGCAAATTTTGATTTGATCTAGGGGTGTTTGGTTGGAGGTATCGACCAATAATTAATGGGAACGAAAATAAAAAAATTGTTTTTATAATATAATGGGTTCATTTTTGTAGAATCTCAAAATTTTATTTCTGGTTAAATTAGACGAATGAAAATTAATTCACATTTTCATTCTCTGTTATTTTTATTTTTTGTCATTTTCATTTTTATTCATCGGCATTAGCCAAATAGACCTTAAATGTTGAAAAGATTGAATATTTCAAATTACTATTTAATTTGATTTTGATAGAAGGATTCAAAATTAATATTTGATTTAGATTTGAATTCGATTAAAATTTTGATCATTTAATATAAAATATTAAGTAAAAATCAATTTTTCAGTTAATACTTTCCCAAATCAGAACTCTTATCTTATCTAGACCTCTTATTCTTGTTGGCGCTTATCCATAAATTTTAGTAAACAACCCAGTTGATCCGCGAATACTTGTTAAAATGAGTTGTAATGTTGGTTTTGATGGCAATTATCTTATTATTATTATTATAGTTATAATTTTGAGTTATAAACAACTTTTGAAATGCAAACAAGTATATTAATGCTAAACGAAGGGGATACAAAAAGAAAAGTCGAAGGATTTGTAAAGTGTAGAAGCAAAAGAACAGCAAGTCTAAAAAAGCCAAAAGGCATAAACGAACACTCAAAACCAAACCGAAGCACACACCACCCCTACACACTGAAAGACAACGCCCCAAGAGTAGAGCTTAGCTAGCCAAAAAGACAAATAACACACTAAGAAAGCACACTAGCGAACCCAAAAAAGACAAGCAACTTAAAGACGGCAACAAGTTAGGCTCCAACAACACAACATAAAGGAAGTTATCTAACAAATCGAATCTCAAACAACAACAACCAAGCGAATCTAAGGGATGCCCCATGCAAGAAACAACACCAAAACTACTGAACACAACATCCAAATATCGGATAGCACGAGCTAGTCATTAAACCCATACCTCCAAACTACTCTCTAACTATTAACTTTTAGTGTTTTGATATTATGTTTTTAGTCATGTTTATCTCATTTTTAACAGTCAAATTATTACTTTTAAATATTTAGTTCGGTGTTAGGTGTAAGAAAAAGTAAACATCAAATTATGTACTAGAATTATTTAGCTCTTTTACTTAATTTTTTTTTTTTTTTTTTAAGAATCATGATTTTTGTCACATGGCAGATTAAAAAAAATCTAAATACTACATTTCATCACACTTATCCTAATCTCATGTACGACATCGTGTGTGAATAGGAGTTAAAAGTGAAAAGTGTAAGAATGAATTTGAACCGTGTTGCAAGTTCGTTACTACAGATACGACTTTTGATCCCAAAATAAACCATGAATTGTGTTTTAGAAAAGAATGGATCCAATGTATCTCATTATTATGATCTAGTGATTCTTTTCAATTAAGATTGATCCAAGTATGAAGATCATTTCTTACCTTTCTCATCATAACTTTCATTGTAACCGAAACCCAACCCTCTTATATATATAATCACTTTTAAAATACACATTTATAATCCAATGTCAAAGTCAGATATAGGAGAAAAACTAAACCACGTTTTTTTAAGAAATAATTACTTTTTGGAACATATTTCAGCAAAGCTAGATATACAAACTTTTTAGTCATTCTTAGGTTTAAAAAGACCATGTATAAATAATAGCAAGGTATAACAAGATCTTCACCATTTTATTGAACAAACTTTCAAGCCAAAAGTTGTTCCAAACAGTAGCCCCTTAACCATGAATATCTATATAAAGTTACTGGATTAAAAGTCCATAAAATGTAACAAGCCTCATTCTGAATCCTACCACCAAACTTGAATAGAAAACGAGAAGAATGGACTCACAATAAACTTTATCAAGAATAAATAAGTTGTCTTCGAACATGATACGTCTAATATGACCTTTAAACAAACACATCAATCATATGGCATGGGGCGTTTTTCTAATTACCACACCAACCGATAGTCTTGTTTGTTTTGAAGCCAAATTCAGAAGACTGCTGTGATTCGGGCTGAGGAGGAGGTTTATACTCCTTTGGCTTTGCAGGATCTACGAAAATAACCCATCCATCTAAGAACTTTGCGTTCATTCCTTCACGGGCCTTCTCAGCTTCGTCTATTGATGCATATGTGACAAAAGCAAACCCCTTTGATCTTTGGGTGGCTCTATCCATGATGACCTTTGCTGAAAAGTTAAGAAATTTAGGACCATGGTGTTTTTCATCTCGTAAATTTTAGGAAACTATTTTGGGGAGGGGAATCATAGAAGGCAAAACACAATTTCTTTACCCTCAACAAGCTGGCCGAATGGGGTAAATGCTTCTCTAAGTTTTTCATCAGTTGTATTTCTGTTTAGGCCTGCACATAATGTTACCAAATGACATCAAGAAAGTTTCATCAAGCAATGTAACAAATAACAATCCAATGACAATGGCAATGCCAAGCCATGTTC
>NC_037528.1:8511024-8532144 GCF_001531365.2 Cynara cardunculus var. scolymus
CCATTAAGCCAAGTTCGTAAACGATATGCACCCATTAAGCCAAGTTCGTAAACAATATGCATCCATTAAGCCAAGTACGTAAAGGATGTGCACCCATTCATTTACCAACGGAACACAAGATTACCCACCTCAACTGGGAAGTTGTGATACCCTATGCTGTTAATATCGCGATATATCGTCGATATATCGGATATCGCTCCTAGAGAAAATATCGGTCCATAAATATCGGTCAAAATATCGTCCCCGATATTATCGGCGATATTTTCCGATTTTTCACGATTTTTAGCGATATTTTGATGCAAATATCGGACCGATATATCGATTTTTTAGGGTTTAAATATTTGGGCTTTTGTTACTTCATGGGACTAGTTTTTTGGGCTTGGTAACTTAAATTAGGTCTGAAATTGATCTGCCTCCACAACGGCCTACTTCTTTCTTTTATATTAGCTCGTTTTTGAACACTTTAGATGATGTGATGTTTTAATTTTGAAACTATATTTCTAAACTCTAATTAATGCATATTATATATATAATTCTAAGAAATATTATGTTAACCGCTATTTTGGACCGATATATCACCTATTTAACCGATATATCGAATATCGGTCCAGACCGATATTTCGTATTCTGACCGATATAACAGCATAGGTGATACCCCTCCACTCCAGAAAAAGATTTACATCTAAAGAAAGAGAGAACTAGTACTTTCCAAGCAATCTAGATCTCTCCCCTGATGATCTCTCTGGATCATCACCAAATATGATGTACCAATTTCAGTCTCGTTTATAGAGAAAAACTACAAGCTAAATGATTTCAATTTTTAATTTGATATAGAAAAATCTGACATAAATCAAAACTTTCCTCAAATCTCTAACTCAACATGTATACGAATCCAGTCATCCACACAAACAGATATACATATCCCGGCCGTTGAATCAAACGAACATTTTCATACACAACGTCGACATATCCTATAACTTGATCGACTAAAAAACGTCAATTTGGCCACGAATTCGGAACTTATCGTGGCAAAATAACGCATCTCGCTCGAATTCATGCGATAATAGTAGAAGGTTCAAGCAGAAACAACCTAATCAAAATATTCACGAAGTAGTAAGCTTACCGCTGATGAAAAGCTTTGGAGCAGTTAGAGTTGAGCTGAATCGAGCCGAAGCAATCTGAGAGGTCATCGTCGAAGATGAAACGTTAAGAATGCGACGAAAAGCTGAGGAAAATGCCATTTCGAGGATTGAAAGCAGTGTAGAGAAGAAAGGGGTTTACTTGATAAACCCTAGTTTTGGAGAAGGCTCTCGAAACCTTTATACCATCGTCTTTTAAAAATTAAAGAAACTTTAGAAATGCTTCATTGTAAAATCGGTAAATTACATGGATTGCCCTATTTTTTTATTTTTTGTCTTTTATTTTTTATTTTAATTATGGTTCGTTCAGTTGTGGTTTTTGTACATTCTGATTAATCCTAAGCGTATTAAGATTGTTTGGTAATTGTTGAATGGTTTGATGGAGAATGATTAAGAGGTTCTCATGATATAATATAAAATGAAATATAATTGTGTGTACGATGAAATTAGGGTTTTTAATGGTTAAAAAAGATTCAAGATACAAAATCATTCAGATGATTTTAGAACCATTAAGAGACAAACTTTTTTTTTTCAAACAAGATTCACCTCTAAACGATTCAGATGTTGCATCTTAATGAAACTATTAAGAGGTAAATAAACCTAAGGAAAATTTTGGATGATTTTGTAGGTCTTAAACCAATAAACTCTGGAAAAATAAAATTCTAAAATCCTAAATTTATATCTGTTTAATCCTTTTTTTGAAATTATCTTATATAAATACAGTCACAAAAAACATATTTCATTCTTATTGAAAATAATTTTTTGGTTTAAAACCATCTTAATAAAGTACATTTTAACGATTTCATTTTTTAATTTTTATTCAACTGTTATATAATATAGAAGTATGAAGTTAAATGTTGATGGTTTGAGAAAGTAATTTATAGATTATCTTATAATTCAACCTCTTATTGAAAAATTATTGACCTATATAACCTTCATCTTTAATCTAATTTAATTTTTTATTATTTAATAGTGATCCAACTTAATAAAAAAATGTTTTATAAACAATTCTTTTTATTTATTTTATTACTTGTACTTAATTTTTATTTACTTTTTACCATAAAAATTATATAAAAAATATTTTTTTTATTAACCTGGATATCCAACTCGCTATGCGAGCCGACTAATCTCAGGGTGACCACCTGTTTTGCAGATAGTCCGGAGTTACTGCATTTGAACCTCCTTGGCCACAAGGGGATTTTTATTTCTCCTTGGATTTAAACTTGGGACCTCCTGGTACTTTTGATTTTTGGAACCAAGCTCAAACCAATCAAGCACCACCCATGTGGTTTTATATGAAAAATATTAAAAACCGTAATTGAAAACAAATAAATGACTTTTCTAAATATTGAAAATAGAATGAAGTGTGATGAGCAAATATACTAATATTGATCTCTGTGAGAAATTGAAAAATAAGAACTTTGTTTTTTTATAAAAAAAATTAATTTATTAAATTATGTCTTCTAATAAAATAAATTTTATATTTAAAAAACTCTAAAATAGACCAATCACCTTTTGACATTAGCATTGGAAAAGAATAAGAAAACCATGGCAATTTGGTTAACCAAGTGATTTGGTTGTTGAAGACTTTATTTATCGGGTAAATTGTTGCATATGATGTTATTTTTGTTGATTAAAATCTTATTTAATAAGTAAATAATAGATAGTTTTGAATTTTACTGGTAAACGTTTACCGAGTAAGTGTTTCGTAAATGAACCCTCCGTTATAACTTCTAAATTAAAAAAAAAATTCATAAAAGATTGAATACAAGTCAATATTGTATCAAGTGTTATTTGTTGGACTAAAAGAAAAAGGAAAACATAAAAGCATGTGCGTTATGCGTTGCCCAACAAAATATGAAGTGGCTTCATGTATGTAAACGGTAAGCGGAGCAAGGGGCTCTTTGTTTGGCTCTTAATGATGACATTAAGAGCTAACCTCTTAATCGGTCAGAGGTTGAGGGTGTTTGGTAAAAAAAATGGCTCTTAATGGTTACATTACCCCTCTTAACCATTTTGCATCTAAGGTTCCACTAAACCATTCAGATTTGTATTTTTCCAACTTTGTCCTCTATACTCTCTCTACCCACTACTTCGTCTCCACTCCCCTGTTCGTTGCCATTTTCCGTCACCGGCGACAACCGGCCGACAAACAGCCCCTATCTACTCTACTCTCTCTACCGTTCCTTTCCATTTTCCGTCGCCTTCACCAGAATCTCTCTGTTTTGACCATCACCGTCTTCATCATCTCTGGATCTCTTGAACCCGTCGCCTTCGTCCCCTTCCCCAGGTCGGCCGGTTTTCGCCGGTGACCTCCATCGTCTCCATCGCCGGTGACCTCCGTCGTCTCCATCGCCGCTCGCATCAGGTCTCTCTATTTTTGACAGCCCCTTAACAGTAGCTTAATAGTAATTAGTATGCCCCTTGTTTTTCTTCTACGAAACTGGAGACGAAGATGGAAGGCTGAAAGGGGGAAGAACTGGCTATCCCAAGGGAATTTTGACTCACAAAAACAATTGAAGATTTTGACCCACAAAAACAATTAAAAGACATACAGGAGAAATATGGTTTTGTAATTGCTTATGAAAAAATAATGTTATGTTGGTTTGGATTAATATGAAAAATCTTGTTTTGAACTAGTATCGCTATGTTTGTTTGGATTAATATGAAATACGTGTTTTTGTTGAATCGAATTCGAATAATGGGTTTTTGTTAGATGAGGGTTAAAATGGTAATTTATTGTCATTCAAAGAACAGTTACCAAACAACATTATTTCATTCAGCACTTAAMCATTCTGACCCTCTTAACCATTCTGACCTCTTAACTATTCTGCACTAAATCATTCAGCAACTGCCAAACAGCCCCTAATAATTTTCATGTGAATCAAATGTATTTTAAGTATTTGGTTTCATTTTTATTTCTTGTTTTTTTTTATTAACCTGGATATCTAACCTGTTATGTGAGCCGACTAATTCCAAAACAACTACCTGTAGACTATAGAGTGTGGAAAAGTAAGATTTTTAGGAGTGTGGTGTAATTGGATGGAAGGGGTTGATTTTAGATATTAGTATGTGTTGGTGCTTATATATATACAGGGTCTTTTTTTTTTAGAATCCATGAATTTGTGATAATCTTGAAAAACTAACGCAGTATGTGCTATTTATATGATTTTTTCATTTGAGACTATGACCTAGAGTATAGATTAACATATATTTGTTTCACAATGTGTTTATATCACATGTACTTAATTCATGATGTAAACGTTTTTTTGCATGTTTGTGAAACAAAAAATACACATACAAAATTTCGTATTGTAAACCGAATACATATGAAACAAACAAATTGTGAAACATTTATGTGTTGATCAATACATTAAATACTATACTTAAAAAAAATAATGTGAAACAAACCTTAAGAAAGAAGTTTCAATGGATCTCAAAAACTTTGAAGTTCTCAAATGATTAAGCTATTTTATATACACACTTGCATAATTACAGGTAATTGTAATTTATATTTTATTCAAATATAAATTTTATACATATATGATTACAGAGGATCATAATATCAATTTTTTAAACATAAGTTTTATATTATTAACGAAAAATTACATTAATTTTTAATTCCCAATTTATATTAAATTTTACATCTCATTGCATTACACCGATACACAACTAATATATACCATTCATATTATCCGTGTTTACAACTATTGGATATGTATACACGAGCACGTTAAATATGATCAACATGTATTAATTATGTCAGTGGTAAAATCAATAAAGATTTTTAACAAATAATTTCATATAATCCATCTTACGTTTTTGTTATGCCATATATATTATTGGTTTTCTATTTTCTTTTTCAATATATGAATTGCAGATGCATTCATAATCAACTAATAATAAGTTCACAAGTTCTTTACAAGCTTAGACTCAACAAGTAAAAACATTGTATGGATATAATTTTCATGTGAATATACTCGTGAATGAAATTTTAAATACCGGATTAAAATACTGAAAACATGTACCTGATATAACTGTCAAATTAAATAGAATAAAAGACTTTTTATATAGTCTATTTAATTAAAAAATTAATTATATTTAATTCAGATTTTTAAATGATATAAATATGTGGATTTTTAAAACTTAATCGTTCCATGGATTCGAACACTCGGAGGTAAACTATACCGGTTTTCAAGACCAGGGCTTTCAACCACTCAGTCAAAAGACAATTTTATTTTTGTAACACCCTAAAAATTTATGATTCGTAAAATAAATAAATATTAAGGGTTAAAATTTAAAAAGTAAACGACATACGGGATTAAAGTGTCAATACTCGAAAAATATGATTTTATTGCAATAAATAAAATCAATATAAAAAGAAAGTGAAACATTTTGTATTTAATTGATTTGGGATTAAAATGCAGAAAGAAAAACAAAAGGGACTAGTTCTACCAAAAATAAAAAACTAATTCGGAAATGATTGAAATTTGGGAAATCATTCCCCAAATTCACGTTTTTCCTATTCTAGAGAGCGTTTGACGATCTATAAATTGGAGTTTTTGCCAGAAATTTTGTGGAGACATTCCTAAGGTTGTAACAAAGTAAACATCTTTGGAATTTCGAGATTTCATTAAGAAACGAGAGAGATATCGAGTTTGAAGCGGCATAGGGTCATTCAGCACAAAAACGGTGATTGCAGGTAAAATACTCAACCAAAATTGATGTATAATATATGGTTGGCTTCGTTTTTTAATTACCTTTCTATTGGTACAAGTCTCGTGGGCTATGGTGGCTTGTACGTCGAGCGGTTTAGGCTAGAAGCTGTTGTGGCGGCGGCTCGACGAGATTCAGATACAAAAACTCAAAATACGAGTTTAATATTGAACTGTAGGGGCTGTAAATTTGGATACGAGTTGGGATTATTATTATGTAGAAGATTTTATAAAAAGTTTGGTGAAAAACGATCAAAAAAAATATATCAAACAAAGATCGTTTACGATAGCCGCACCAAGGGTGCGACCGGGTTGGGCCGGGCGTCGAGTTGAGTCGGCCGACACTAGACCAGGTTTAGGCCATGGCCGACTTATTTCGGTCGAGTTCGGTTAGACTCGAGTTGTTTTGATAAAATCGGTATTTGTTAAAAAGAGATTTGGGACTCGTTTATTTATTGGATTAATCGAAATAAATCGGGATGTTTCGATTAAGTTGATTAAGATTTAGACATCAATTGTAAAGGTTATTAATTAATTGGATTTTCATATTTAAATTATTAGAAATAATTTATTAACTTAATTCGGGAGTTGAGACTAGATAATGATGGGATCGGACGTTTTTATAACGATAATCGTATATAATTAAATGTTGGGTTTAATACGTCGTAAATTTATTTTGGATGTGAAAAAGAATTCGATTGGGGAGGGGGGTATATGGCGACGAGGTATGTTTGGAGTTGACCCTTTGACCATTCCTACCCCAAAGTCGACCTATTTGACTTTCGGATTGATTTTTTGGGGAAATGTCAATACTCTAACTACTGAAATATAATTACATGTTATAGGATACTACCCAAAGATGAGGTTTAGCCAAACGAAGCTATCTAGGTGAGTCTTCATGAGACTTTAACTGGGATGCATGCTTATGTACAAATTATTTGAGCATTACGATATTTTTATGTACATGTTTATGGGTTTTTATTACATGTATATGAATTATTATTGTGGGTTGCATGCTATTTGTTTACGTGTTTTTAAACATTAATTAGCATGTTAAAGACGGGGTAATATTTTTGTCGGGTATGGGAAGGGGTCAAAAGTCATGAGGGATGACACATCCTAGGGATGGGTGACCGGACAAGGGATAGCCGTGTAACCCAGGGAAGTGCCGATGACGGTAAGACCTTAACCCGACTGAAAACTAAGAGATCTCATTATTATTTAAAAAGAGTTGAAACAAATGTGCATATTATTTTATTTGGGACATTGTTTGTTTTATGCATGATGAGGTGTGTATGATTGTGCACAAAAACCATGAACTCACCAAGCTTTATAAAGCTGACTATTAGTATGCATCTCAGGTGCAAGAAGTTCAAGGGTGGACAAGAGCGAGGTTCTCTCCTAGATAATTATATTATTGTTATATTTCGGATGTTTAGGTTTATGCTTAAACTCATTTTGTAATGTAACCCGGTATGGGACGGGTTAGCGTTGAGCTATTAATTTTAATTGAATTTGAAAGACTTCCGCTGTAGTATGACTGTATTAGCCGCTATATTTTGAGGTTATTTATTGTTACTTAATGAGAATTACGTTACACAACTCATGGTGAAAATGAAGGTATTACAATTTTATTCCTCCGAATAGAACATGGCCATATGAGTGGCATATCTTAACCAAACCCTTCGCATGGGCTCGACGCACATTTTTATGGTCTGGAGAGGCTTACTTATCTTATAGTTTAGCGGCTATATCTGTATTTGGTTTCATTGCTTGTTGCCCCGTTGTCTCCGATAAGGACCCGGTGAAATTGAATTCTCGTGAAGATGCGGATCGAAAGGTAACCTATGAGACCGGGGAGTTATGCTTTTTCTTCCAAAGATAATACGAACTCCCTTTGTTTGGTTAAAAAGGATGTAAAATATAAATAATATAAAAATTGAAATATTTTATAAATATTATTAATTTTTAAATAATGCTTTTAATAATTATGTTATTGAAAATTTAAATTTGTACAATATACATAGATAGGTTATTAATTACTAGTTGTGTACCCGGGTAATACGGTGAGAGCCGTGAATTTTAACGATTTTAAAGTTTTACTGGTTTTATTAGAGAAAATTTAACGATGATATAAGTTACAATTGGTCCTTACACATTAATACAATTTAAATAAATAAGAGTTATGGTTCCAATTCTAGTTTATCGATAAAAAAAATTATATGACAGTTTAAAATCCAATATATTTAAAATCCAACATATTTAAACGACTCCATAAATATGTTCGATTTACACCAAGAACAAAGAATCAAGAGATCGAGAGCGAGAGTTATAAAGCAATTGAATGAGAGATGAATGAGAAAACTTTTAATAACTAGTGAATATAAATTTGAATCTCACATTGAGGGATGAATAGAAGACATAGATGTATGAGAGAGTGAATGCATGAGTGAAATGTGTAAAAAATATATTGGAAACATAAAAAAAAATGTAATAATGTGCATTAGTAACTTGTACTATATGTTATTTTAATTGTAGATTAAAATTTTTTAAGATTGAATGCATAAAATAATAGTACTTAATGTATTATAAGTTGTTTTAAGACTTTGTACATAAATATATAGTATTTTTTGTATTAAAAATTGTTTTTAAGACTTTTAATAAATCTGATTTATAAGCTAGTATAATTTTTATCCAAATAAAATTTATAGATTTTAGTTTAAAAAAAATGACATTAATGTTTAACGATACGGTCAAAGTAATCAATTAATCGTTTGATGAATAATCTCCGTGATTAATTGTTTCTAACAACGGTCATATATGGAAACGGGAACTAATTTTTAGTAAAGATACGGAACGATATCTTGCGGGGATGGATAACGGTAATCCCACCAGATAAGAAACACCCTCTTCCCCATTCGACTCATCATCCGTCAAACTCCCATGGCGCTGCTGCAATCAGCACCTTCTACTACTGGTGAATCGCCATTGGCTCTCATCCAGAATCCATTCATTTTCCCCTCCACATCCTTCAAGTTACGCCCTATTTCTAGTAACTCTTCTTCTGCACTCAAGACCAAGCCCAACAACCATCGTCTCCGCATTCGTGCATCGGCTACTCTTGAATCCAACAATGGCGCCGCCACCGTCTCCGTCGGCCTTGAGAATTCCCCTTCCACCGCCAATATCACCGGTATTACTTATGGTAGACAGTATTTCCCTCTCGCTGGAGTTGTTGGACAGGTAGGTCTTTTCGTCTATATGCATTTATGTGCGTTTTTGCTGATCGATGATCACTTACCCCTTCATGATTGCTTGTATTTGTTTATAAATTACATTGTTATCCAATGCATCGAACAATAACTCAGACGTGACGGAGGAACTAGCAATGATGCCTACTCAATCAGTAATAAATTGAAAACTGCAATACCAACTGACTATTATCTGCAAACACATTTAGCACCTAGATTGTTAGTTACTTATCTGTTAAGTTGACAGTGAATTCAAATATGAAATACATCAATCAATCTGTGTAATGAATTGACACGCCTTGGCTAGTGCAACGTCCATATAGGTTACAAATATGTCAATCTAACAGGATGCTATTAAAACTGCTCTTTTACTTGGAGCTATTGACCGCGAGATTGGAGGGATTGCAATCTGTGGCAAAAGAGGAACGGCGAAAACTGTTATGGCACGCGGGTTGCATGCAATTCTGCCTCCTATTGATGTAGTTGTTGGTTCAACTTCGAATGCTGATCCAGCCTGCCCAGAAGAGTAAGGTTACCAAATCTCAACAATATTTATGTTAACTTTTAATACATTTCCTGCTTACATGATACTCAACATTTAAAGAATTATTGGTGTTACAGATCTCGACCAAGTTTATGTCCTTTTATTAAGTTACTGCTGTTCTCATATTCAAAAGTTGTGCTCCTCTGTTCTACAAGAAATTCGTTATTTCATTTTTTGGGGGTTACAACAAGAAGTTCAATGTTTCCTTTCTCAAACACTAGATGCTTGTCATCACTCATTAATGGCTATTTTTTTTTCAAGATTTTAATGAAGGATAGTATTCAGATCAAATTTGTGAATGTATGATCAAGCAGAAACCTGAAAAAAAGTTGTTTGATTGCTGGAAGTTGTTCATTGTAGAATACTTCATTCTATCAGGAAATACATTTACATTTTACAAATCATATAAAAACAAAATAAGGAAGTAAGTTGGCACTCACATATGCTTCTACATTTGTAACTTTAGAAGTGTGGTTGAATGAGAGATGCAGGACTACCCTTGGTTAAACATTAAAAGTGTAGTCAATGGTAATCAGTTTGCAGACATGAAAGTTGATAGACAAATTTATTGATCAGAGTACTCTGTTGTTGTAATTAGTTGGCTGACAATAAAAGTTTGTTTTATATATAATACTTGAAGGTGGGAAGATGGACTTGCGGAAAGGGTGGAATATGACTCTGCTGGTAATGTCAAGACCCAAGTAGTCAGATCACCATTTGTGCAGGTAGTGTCAGTGGCGAAACCTTGTGATACTTTAGCACTATCATATCCATATATTATCCTAATTGCTTTCTTTCTGCAGATTCCACTCGGTGTTACAGAAGATCGACTAATTGGATCAGTTGATGTTGAGGAGTCTGTCAAGAATGGAACCACTGTATTCCAGCCAGGTCTTCTGGCTGAAGCACATAGAGGAGTTCTTTATGTTGATGAAATCAACTTACTGGATGAGGGTATAAGTAATTTGCTACTTAATGTGTTGACGGATGGTGTTAATATTGTTGAAAGGGAAGGAATCAGCTTTCGTCACCCATGCAAGCCGCTGTTAATCGCTACTTATAATCCGGAAGAGGGTGCTGTACGTGAACATTTACTGGACCGAATTGCAATCAATTTAAGGTAGACTTTCTTATGCTTATTTACAAAGAAGGTACATAAAACTACTCGCACATAATTTATGTATCTCATAAGTCATAAGTGCATATCTTTCATATTATAGCCAGGTCAAATTAGACGAACTGACTTATTGGCCGTCTAGATTTTGCACCTACAATGAAATCCGATTTTGGCTGTACTAACTTCTTGCGTATGTTATATTACTTACAGGTGTCTTTGGCCTTCCTATGTTTCTAGTAATGAAATCTTTATTCTGCAGTGCAGATCTTCCAATGAGTTTTGAGGATCGTGTTGCTGCTGTAGGGATTGCAACACAGTTTCAAGAACAAAGTAATGAGGTTTTTAAAATGATGGAGGAAGAAACAGACTCTGCAAAGACTCAGGTAATCATTGCTTGTATGTGCATGTTCAATAGTTTTTTTATGCTCGATGGTTGCTGTTAAATCAAGCAGAAACCAACAACGTTCATTGTTTCATGATAGATAGCCAACAGAGTATATGTTTCTGAAGCTAAATTCTGTTCACCTCTTTTTGTTGGAGGTTTCATCATTTCTTGTTTGCTGATTCATGAACTGTGGCACTGTCACAGACATCTGGGCCATAACAAATTCATGTGGTCATCATTATCCAGACATGACTAGCTTCTTAAGAGGGAGGGGGGGGGGTGCATGGCTTAGTATGTGCAACATGTTTAATTAGTTGTCTAGTTGCCTAGACACAATAAGATGTACTCATCAAAGCAGGGTGGAAATTATAAATGAATAAATTCTTGGCTAAGTATAGAAACATTCTGCCTGCTGTTTTCGTACAGATTATATTAGCAAGGGAATATTTGAAGGATGTAAGCATTAGCAGAGAGCAGCTGAAGTACCTGGTAATGGAAGCTCTCCGTGGTGGCTGCCAGGTTAACCCTGCGTAACTCTTTGCATTAAATATCATATGCATAGAACTAGGGATTTGAGAATCACTTCTTAAATAAAAAAGGATCTCTTCATACCTAAGACGCTAGATAACTCAACAAAGAAGGACATATTCTGAAACATATTTGCTCAAGATGGATAATAAGTGAAGCAGTATTTGCACAAACACACGTCTCCATTGTGGGAAAAACAAGTAAGAGAAAAAACTGAATGAAGATAACCAAAACAAACTATTAGTGCTTGCAGTTTCATCACCCTTATGAACATCTGTTTGTAAAGTCCTGATTTAATAGATCTTTTAACTGATTGATGGGTTTGTATGCTGTAATGTGAGCCCATTCCCAGAGCTATACAATACACTGCATTACAATTTACAACCTTTTGTATTACATCTGGAAGAATACAATCAGGTTGGTGGTTTTTCAGTTTTATGACATGAATTAAAGGATTTAGTTAAGCTCGTTCCATACCTCTACATCACAAGTGAAAATCCCTTTTGAGTTTCTGAGGGCCGTCCTTACAGGGACACCGGGCTGAATTATATGCTGCACGTGTTGCCAAATGTTTGGCTGCTCTGGAAGGTCGTGAAAAGGTCAATGTGGATGACCTGAAGAAATCTGTAAGTATATTTTTTCTTCCCAGGAAATTGTTTTTCAGATGTCGTTTTCCACCTTTTGATGCTTTCTGTATTAGGCCCAACAGCACTATTTGATACACATGTACAAGATCTACTCAGTGCATTGGAATAAAAACAAGAAGATTTCCCTCTAATGATTGAACTGTAGTGTTTCTGTTGTGCAAAAGATAATTTGTAATTTGTTGACTTAATTGGACAACTTAAAAGTAGTAATACATGTTTTATTACTACAAATTAATACTAAAAGAATTTCCACTGACGATCTCATATTCATGTAATAGCTCATGAAATGGAATATCAACCGAGTTATTACATCACATTTCCTGCTTAAATTCTAAAAACGTGTTCTGAATTCCAATTTGAATTATAAGGTTTTTTCATAGGCAAATCATTTGTCTTTTTGCTCTCTTTTTATCTCCCTATGTTCATGTTAACTGAAATTTAGCTTTCCAGTTTTTATAAAAATATTTAAATAATGCAGCTAGTTGTTATAATATTAGAAGCATATAGAACCACTTTCAAAAAAGACATTGTTTTCCTGTTCTGTCCTCCCTAATGCAGACACTCCATTTGCTCCAAATCTGAATCTTTTTTTTTTTGTTAGTTTTCTTGTAATTTCTAATGCAATAGTTGAGATAGAACTTGTATTTTATTTGGTTGTGGTTATTTTTTCTTCATAGATCTCTCTCTCTCTCTTATCTAAAGCAACAATTCTTTTTTGGGTAGATCATGTAAATTTAGAGTAGTTACCATATTGTCATTTAGAAGCTGAAAATTATGACCTTGGCATATGTAGCGGAACTGAATTGCCTTTTATATTATCTTTTTGGAGTTGAGTTTATGTGCTCCAGAATGCAATAATAATAGGATTTATTACAGTAGAAGATACTTTATTCATCTTTCAGTAAGTTAAAAAAACTAAAAGTTATCTGTCGCATTCTTCCAACATGAATAATATGATTTTTCTTATTTGTGAATTCATGATTTAGCTATGAATAATATGATTCTTGCGAGTGGTTTAAGTCAAGGTGGCAGTTGTAACAAACAATTAATGCTGAATGGCAATTTTATTTCGATTATTGAGTTTTGTGAAGTTGCTAGTGCTATTAACCAGGATAATTTTCTTTCTTTTAGCTCAATTTAGCATTGCACCTTCAAGTTGCTTCATTATATTAAGTGAAATGCCATGCTTTCTACCTATTGGGATGTAATGCTACAGGGTTTATCATGTAAACTTGAACAACTCAAAATAACTCAAGCAAAAGAAAATAAACATAGTCCATAACCTGCACGGGTTATTTCACTAGTACCAATTAAAGAGTGCAAATGCTAAAGATGTGTGGCATATGGTATTTTTGCACTCAATATGGGATATAGTGAGCATTTCCATTTATCAATTGCTTTTGTTATATCTTCTGAAAATGGACTATTTACCTGGTGTGTGACATCTATGAGTTTGGTCACCCGTTTTTGAAAAGTTCAATTGTACCAACTATATGGACCATGATTCCCCAGCCATAGAAGGTTCACCATGCCACTTTCTGGTATGTAATGACAGGTAGAACTTGTCATTCTTCCTCGTTCAATGCTTAATGAGACCCCTCCAGAACAACAACAGCAGCAGCCTCCACCCCCTCCTCCCCCTCCCCAAAGTCAGGAATCTGAGAACCAGAATGAAGAAGAAGAGAAAGAGGTTTGTCAGCAGTTCTTTTTCTTATTACCCTAGAAAATTGTTGCCAATTTGTGCATGCTAATGAAAGGAGCTTTATTGTATAAACAGGATGAAGATAATGAAGATAATGAAGATGATGAAAATGACGAGGAGAATGAACAGCAACAGGACCAACTACCTGATGAATTTATCTTTGATGCAGAAGGGGGTCTGGTGGACGAGAAACTTCTCTTCTTCGCACAACAAGCACAAAGACGCAAAGGGAAAGCCGGGAGAGCAAAAAATGTCATTTTCTCAGAGGACAGAGGTCGATATATTAAACCAATGCTTCCCAAGGTTCGCAATAACAGCTCCCTTTCTTCTCTTATTGCTAAAAGAATATGGACAACCCAGGGGTGGACCTACATGGTCCGTTGGGTATGCGCGTGCATAACCTGAAAATATTTTTTTGTAGTGTTTTATAGTAAAAAGAACATTGTTATGCTAGTGCATCTCCTAAAAAAATTGATAGGGAATACCCTGGTTGGGATACTGGATCCACCATGGGACAAAGTAAAGATCTTGCAATTAGAAATTTATATATTTCTAGTTTTGTGACTAATGTTGTTTGACTTATTCCTTTTCACCAAATCCGCTGGCTTTTAAACAGGGTCCAGTAAAACGATTAGCTGTCGATGCAACTTTACGAGCAGCTGCACCATATCAGAAATTGCGGAGGGAAAAGGACACACAAAAGATTAGAAAAGTTTTTGTAGAGAAAACAGACATGAGAGCTAAGAGAATGGCTAGGAAAGCAGGAGCATTAGTAAGTACCTCAGTGATTTCAGTCTTGTATGCTTACTGTTTGCCTCAAGTTTGTTTCTGATCAATGTATTCCATACCTTAAACTTAGTATTTTTTTTAATTAAACTTACCAAGATGATCTGTTGGACCAACCTTTGGAACATTCATCAGATGGAGCACTTCCCACACTGAAAGCAGAAGCATTATTTTTGGTCTTGTAATCTGGAGATTGGACTGAATTTGAAAATGATCTTGATATTTAGAGAGTTAAACAATTAATAAATGTGTTTTTCTTGTAAACCCTGGAATCGGAAGGTATTTCTTCCCTTTTAAAGATTTTTGTATGGAAGAAGCCCAGCTCATACATGTGAATATTGATAATGGAAGGGATAAAACTCGAAACTTTGACCTTACACAAAATAGCATATCTCTTTATGTTTAGGCTATCACCTTGGTCATATCTTTTATCGTATGTTCCCATTTACATGTTACAGGTTATATTTGTGGTTGATGCTAGTGGAAGCATGGCATTAAATAGAATGCAGAATGCCAAAGGTGCAGCACTTAAACTATTAGCAGAGAGCTATACAAGCAGAGATCAGGTAATGTGATTTATTAACAAAGCCTTTTTATCTTGAGCTAGTTGCCAGAGGGTCAAAACTGAACATGAATGTATCAGATAAACAATTTTCTTACCATATTGTGAAACAACTGTTAAGTTACCCCCATTTTTTCACTTTTGGAAGTGTATGGATGTTACGAGTCCACATCCACAGTTCATAATTACTCATGTAGATATGAACTCCATTGGGAAATTTCAGTCGACATTGTGCAACAGTTGAGCTATAGATGTAGTTTAGGTTGCTGATTTCCCTGCTTCTAGGTTGTCTATATGAGCTTGCTTTTGCACCCTTCTTTTATGTGTTACTCTTATCTGAATTTCGTCTTTCTACTCACTAATAGGTTGCCATTATTCCTTTTCGTGGAGATGCTGCAGAAGTTCTTTTGCCCCCTTCTAGATCGATTTCTATGGCTAGGAAACGACTAGAGAGGCTTCCATGTGGTGGAGGCTCTCCCCTTGCTCATGGACTTACCACGGTATGAACCAAAATTAACAAATTAAATTCTAGTGCGATGGCATAACAAAAGATAATGAATCAAGTAAGCAAGCACAGGTAAGGGAGCATAAATTTTGTTAACATAATGGAACGTAAATGTGTACTAATACTAAAAGTTGTTTTCAGAGTTTTTTCTTTTGATTTTGTTCAGATGTGTTGTTTTAGCTAATGGCATGATTGATTGGATCTGTTCAGGCTGTTAGGGTTGGAATGAATGCAGAGAAGAGTGGAGACGTTGGACGTATAATGATTGTAGCAATAACTGATGGTAGGGCGAACATTTCACTCAAAAGATCCAATGATCCTGAAATGGCTTCAGATGCACCCAGGCCTTCTTCTCAAGAGTTGAAGGTAGGCTGCTTCCTGAAACTTGGATCATTTCACCAGTTAGGTTAATCCCGAAAATAATTTGGCTATATCCCTTTCTACCATCACTGTTAGAGCATCTCCAACAGAAAAGTCGAAATTTTCAAAGAAATTTATATTCATCTCCAACTTTTCCATTTTGCGGATTACAATATGAATTACATTACCAAAATATTCAATACCCTTCATAAAATATTATTTCTCTTTCCTATACATTTGATTTCTAAGATTCTCATTGGTAGGAAGAATAAAAAAAAAATCTCTTTCACTGGTAATAATTTTTGGAGAGTTTTCCAAATTTAGAGAATTTCACCCTCTCTCCTACTTTCTCCATTTTGGAGAAGGTTTTGGGGAATCTGTTAGAAGCAAAAATTCCTAAAATCTTCATTTTGGAGAATCTATTGGAGATGCTCTTATCCATCTAATGAATCCATCTTCGTTTCTCACCCCATAGTCACATCTTTGTTTCTCTTTGCATCATGCAACATATAAATGAGACTTGAAAATTTGAAATATTAAATAACTAAAACGAATAAAACCTTAGTATGCGATGTTTGTCCAGAATCATCATCAATCCGGAAGGACATTTTGGTGACTTGCCCATAGTTACATCTTTGTTTCCCTTTATAGTTTATACCATATAAACAGAACCGACAGGAAATGTTAAACAACAAAAACAAGCAAACTCAAGTGTGCGAGGTTTGCCCAATTTCGTCGGCAATCCAGAAGTACACGTTACTGACTACTAAGAACCAAAGTGGAAGAAAACACTGAATCCGCTTTCCTTTTGTATTTAAAATTTCAAAAAGAAATTAGAACCTGGTTCTTTATAGTTCTCAAAACTAATTTCTTTTTCCATTTTGGATTGTACTCGAAAGAAACCGGAAGAACTTCACAATGGAAGCAGTGTCTGTTGTTGATGCATGAATTCTGTCTAGAATTTTTCACTTCTTTCCAAGTCAGCTGGGCTTCATGTAAGCATAATGTTGCAAGTTGGAAAAATTGTCTCCAGAACAATGCTTTTGCTTTTGTTCAATACATAATGACTTAAAACTAATTTTGGTTGGTTATCCTGATCAGTTCATCGATGGTCGACAAGAATAATGGTCACAATGATCCTACATGCATTTTTTGTATATCTCACCAGTGGATTCAAAAAACCTTTGTGAATTGACTCGGGAAAACCAAATTCGGATACAATTGAAGATGTGATACTAAATGATTACATGTTAGAGAAAGAAATAAGAACAATTCCACAGATAGGCTTATGTGAAAAAGGGTAAAGAAGCCTTTTCACCAATCCTTTTATGATTCACCCATTATGCTTTGTTATATAAGAAAATGCGAAGCATATATTGGATACTGCCTCATTCTGTTGTGCAATTTTCAAAGGATGAGATACTTGAAGTGGCTGGTAAAATTTTCAAAGCGGGAATGTCTCTCCTCGTCATTGACACAGAAAATAAGTTTGTTTCAACTGGTTTTGCCAAAGAGATTGCTCGAGTCGCCCAAGGTATGACCCAACCCACCAAAATGGTGCCTAAACCAGTTCCGCTCTTTTGACTGATTTTTTGTGTTACTACTTTTGCAGGAAAATACTATTACCTGCCTAATGCTTCAGACTCTGTTATCTCTGCTGCAACAAAGGATGCTTTAACAACTCTAAAGAACTCCTGAATTGCAACAACACAACCAAATTGTAACGTTTCTGCTGTGGTATTTGTTTCCACTAAAAGTGAGACACAAAATGGCTTCACCGTCATCACACATTATTTTTGCGAGCCGTATTTATGTGCTGACTTCTGGTATATATCTGAATACGAAATGATTTGGGGTTCAAACTTCAAAGATTTTCACTTTTGTGGTAGGAACTAGGAAGGGTTTGGGTGCATTTACATGTGTGCGTATGTACTAATGCTTTTGGGTCGAAAAGGAGAGGGAAACGCTTCAAATATCAGGCTTCTTTTATACACACTTTCATTTTTGCATACTTACTATCATATATATATACACACACACTATGTATATGTATATATACATACACACACACACACACACACACTCATACGTGCATATACATCACATGCACACACATATATAAGTGTGTTCATAATATAAACTTGTATACATAGGGTTGGGTTTCCGTGAGACCATCTTGTTTTCGTGAGACCCGTGAGACCACAAAATAATATTGAAACTTCACAAAAGAACATTGTGAAGGTACAAAAAACACCGAACTGAACAAGGAAAAACACTGTGGAAGTTTAATCTCACGGTCTCACGAAAACATGTTGGTCTAACATGATCCCAAGTCTGTATAGATAATACATACATGTATACCAACAACTGATGCATCTGGTAACTCATCTAGAGATGCAATTCATCTCTACCAACAAAAAATGAGCATATTTAAGGCCCATTTAGCGAACACTTGTCAGGTAAGTGCTTACTGGGTAAATTACCTTACCCCGTGAGTATAGGAAGGACCGAGAATCTTACCCGGTAAGAGGGAAGGCAAGGATTGAGAAGTCTTATCCGGTAAGTGAGCATGGTGACTCTTACCTGACGAACTCTTACCCGGTAAACGTTTATTAGATGATAAGTGCTTACCATCAATCCATTTTTAATGGCCAGAAATGTTAGCCGATAAGATAAATGAGAGTGGTTGACTCTTGCCTGTAAGCACCTACTCATCCGGTAAGGCGTTAGGTAAAAGGTTAGTGATGATGAGAGCACTTGTATCGAATTCGGTTATTATAAGATGAACAATTTTTCTAACCAGCAGAAATAGGTTCTCATAACTAAACCGTACAACAATGCAAACATGGTTGCTGTTTATCAAGTACTCAATCAGCAGAAATAGGTTCTTAGTAATAATAAGATGTGGATTATAAGACATTCTCGATGAACTCGATCATATGAGAATTGGTTCCTAATTACTAAACCAATCAGAATGCAAATGTATCTGATGTTTATCAAACTCTCAATCAGCAAAAGAGGTTGTAGATCTTTAAACAAATAAAATATGAACTTGTTTGATGTTTACAAGGGGATCAATCAGCCGAGATAAGTTCTTAAATCTCCAAGAACATCTCCATGTTTACAATCGAACATCAAACTAAAAGCAATCCACGAACCCTAATAGGTCATGAATTCCTAACCGATTTCATGAAAGAAGTAAAGCAAGCACTGTTTTGAATTCAGAAAGAAGATTTTGTATTCAAATTCATCTAAATCAGAATATTACAGAACCGCCTCAGCAGTGTTTAGAAATTCTCGAAATAAGAAGCCCTAAAAATTGGTCGGACAATAATAACGTGCTAATTCGATGAACTCACTTAAGATCTTTGGCAGTAACTCCATACTTTTCCTGAAGCTTAGTAATCTCCTCTTCTTTCTTCTTCTGGTCAAATTTCTTGCTCATCTTCGCCTGTTGATAATACAACACAATCAAGTACCGATTCGCAACGTTAAAACCAGAAAGGTGATCGACTGCTGTTTTGGCATCATAAATGTCTTCGTAGACTACAAAGGCAGTGCCTCGCGTATCCTTGTTGGTTCCGATACGTATCTGGCGGATTGCACCATATTTTCCAAAAATATCGTACATCTCTTCGGAGGTGATGTTGAATGGCAAGTTGCGTACGTAGAGGACCCTGTTTACTTCTGGTGGGAGCCTTGTGTTTCCCTTTCTCAAGCTGATTGTCGCCATTGATGTTGGTTGGTTTGCGAGGCTGAGATAGTCAGGGTTTTCAGAAAAAATGATTTGGGGTTTTGATCGAGCAAATGTGGTTGAAACTGCAAAAAGTCTAAAATAGCCTCTCCATTTCAGGACCCGAGTCGCAAACTTGGTTTTTGTTTCTTGATTTTTAAATTATCGAAGTTTAGGGCCGTAAACAAACCGAACGTTCAACGAACCGTTCGTCGGAAAGTTCGTTTATTTAATAAATGAACGAAAATGAACAATTTTTTTTGTTTGTTTAATTAAACGAACGAACATGAACAAAAGTCTTGTTCGCTCATTTATGTTCGTGAACGTTCGTTTATATTCGTTCATTTATGTTCGTTTATATACTAAATTTAATATATAATCTTTTGTTTATTTACTTTCAATTCAAATAATATTTATCTATGTTCGTTTAACTCGTTCGTTTATGTTTGTTTAGCCCGTTCGTTTATGTTCGTTCGTTTAGCATGTTAATGAACGAACATAAACGAACACGAACACGAACACACCTGATTTCTAAACGAACGAACACGAACACAAATATTTTCGTTTGTTTACCGTTTGTGTTCGTTTATTTGTTCGGTTAAGTTAAACGAACGAAAATGAACAAGCCTATGTTCGTGTTCGTTCGGTTCGTTTACAGCTTTACTGAAGTTCAGACATTGTTTGGTAAAGTGTAAATTGCATTAAAAAGCAGCGTATTTTAATTTAATTCTTATTTTATGTAACGTATTTTTAAAATTTTGATTTGATACTTAAGATGTAAAGTTTTAAATATTTAAATACCCAAGTAACTGGTTAACTAATTTTAGATTAAAAAAAAGACTAATTTTAGATTAAAAAATTATTGTCAACAAATAATACTGAGTTGAATATCACATTACTCGGCACTTCAGCATGGTAACCGGTTAATACTTCAACCGTTACCCGAGTACTTAAATGTTTAAGACATTACATCTTAGGTAACAAAATGAAAGTTTTGAAAATGAATCAAGTAAAAATATGTTATTTTTCCATGCAATTTGTCTTATGATAAAAATAAACTAACTTATAAGTTAATATTATTTTCTGGATATATATTTAAATGTACATAAACTATCTTATATACTATTAATTATAAATAAATATTAA
>NC_037528.1:8532505-8565142 GCF_001531365.2 Cynara cardunculus var. scolymus
ATATAATATAAATCAATTTGAAATTCTTTTAATTAATATATTATATTTTTTAATTTTTTTACCATCTTGTTTCTGTCAGTTACTGTATTATATTATTAGAGATTTGTTTTAAATTAGATTTTAAAATATTGTAATTGATTAATTTTCAAGACGTTATTTTTAGTCATTTTATATTCTTATCAGTTAGTTTTGTCAAAAATGATGTGTTAATCAGCTAGCTCATCAGCTACCAATTAGCTTATAAGCTAACAGCTAGCTTATCAAACATCAATTAACTTATCAGTTAGTTTGCCAAACATAGCCTTAATTTATTGGTTTTTAATAGGAAACAAAATTAAGAAACCTAATTGTTGAAAATATAAAAGTTTGTTGGGTTTTTCTCTGTTTAAGTAAGTTTAAAGATTTATTTGTTCGATTTATAAAGTTTAAGGATTTATTTGCTAAAAGAAAAAAAAATAGTTTAACGACTTAACCTTTTAAAATAATTAGAAAGGTACTTGCGTAATGCATCGAGATACATCTCAATTTTAACGTTTCGTTTTATTTTGTCACCTATCGATGCTATAATACGGTTTTATGTGGTTTTGAGAAAACATGAAAATATTTTTATTTTTGAATAAAATACAAATTTGAAGATATCTTAAAATTTTGGAAAAAAATAATATAGATATTAGTATCAAATTAACTATTTAAAAGTTTTTGTTTTGTTGTGTAATTTCTTTAATTCATTTTTTATTATAATTTATTTTAAGTTAAATAACGAAGTAATTTATTTTTGATTTAGTAATATATTTTTTTATAAAGATAATAATTAAGTGTTTTGTTACAAAACAATGATTATCTTAATTATATTCTAGATATTTCATATTTAGAATGAAATGTTTATCGAATATTTGATTGTGTTTATCTGCAGTTAGTTACACAAATTCAAGCACAAAGCTTTAATAAGTTGTACTTGTACATTATTTACTTGTAATCTTGAATTTTAAGTAATATGCATCAATAAACATTACTTTATGTAACAAAAACTGTTTTTAAAAGTTTTTATCAAATGCTTTATAATATAGTATAGATAATTTGTTGGGTGTTTTTTTTGACTTTTCCTGTCTAAAAATAAACTCATTGATGCTAAGTATTTACTAACTTGGATAATGATTATTTTGCCAGATATACAAGTCAAATCAAGTCCCAACGATCAAACAAATAAATAATGAAAATAGTAGCAAGTAAACAACAGTAAAAGTAAAATTTATAAAAATAAGAGATATAAATATTAGTTAGTGACGCAGAAAACAAACCATGGGCCACTTTGGGTCACTGCTCCACTGGTCGTAAAGAAAGGTTGGCAAGCATCTATGGATCTGAGTGCTCGGTTGTTTGAACTAGCTTGGGGATTATTCGTGTCCTCCGGTTGGCATCAACCTCTAGCCTTTATATCTATGCATCCGTGATCCTTGGAGGATCGGTTGGACAATATCAGGTTTTTGGGTTAAAGAACCATTGAATGGCTAGATTTCGTGCTCTGGGCTTTATCCGCATATAAGATTCAGTCTTGGAATACGGTATGATGATTATACATGCATAGTTTACATATTCTATTTCACACAAACACATTTTTACTTTGTCAATTTTAAAAAGAAAAGGAGGTTAATTTAGACCACCCACATAGGCCTTGTAAATGGAATTACAAATAAAGTTTTGTCAGAATTGTAACTGTCATGTAGGAAAATAATTACAAAATTTGCAATTGACATTGAAAGCACGTGGGCCACCAACCTCCTCTCCAATTTCCTTTTTTTCTTTTTTCTAATTATTTAAATAAATTAATTTTTAATGTCAAACAATTAATTTTATAAACTAATAATATTAATATATTTATTAATTACATTAATTATTCTTATATGAAAATATTCTATGTATATATGTTATTTAAAAAAATATATAATATAACTAGAATAATCATTGAGTTCAAACAGAATACTAAATTTATTATTTTTATAAAAAATTATATTGTTAAACCAAAAATAAATTGNNNATATAATATAACTAAATTAATTTAAACATTAAATTTTATATTTACATAAAATTACAATTAATCAAATATATAAATTTACATATAACTAATATAAAATGCGCGATTAATAAAACAACATAAATAAAATTACATCTTTGTTCGTCTAAAAGTTCACGAATTTTTTTATCGTATAATTTTCGTTGTTGCTCTGTCATAGTTGAAAGATTTATTTTCATCAACCTGATTCAATTCTTATTCTTTTTCATTCATCTTTCTTTTTGTCTCGTTCTTTTATGACTTCAATATATTTGTTTATTGTTTTTTTTTTCAACATCAAGATTGAATTGTTCTTTCATCGCCTCTTTGATACGGTCGATAGAATTAGTTGATAAAGATTTCCGAATACCTTTATCTTTTAAAGCTTTCCTCCCATTGGCGAGCAGTCGACGTTAGATCAGGGGTCAACATGTTTGTATTTGAGGATGATGAGGTGTATTGGGCCGAGCCATCATTTTTTGTTCTCTTTGACCCCCTATCTTCTACTAGATCAACCTCTATAGGTCTCTCTCGTTGACTGGTTCATTTTTCTTGATCACACAATTCAACCCAAACATGTAAGAAATTGAATTTTCCACCTTCTAACAAGCGATATAACTCTAATGCCCTGTTTTTTTTTGTCTTCTTCATTCAACCCACTTTCACGTCGGTGTAGGATTTGTTCATAACAACCAACAATCTTTCAAACACATGATTCAATCGACTCCAACAATTTTGAAGTGCTTGACGATTCCTACTATTTTGCGAACTCGTATTACAATTCACATCGTAATATTCAAGTACACGGTTCCAAAAATTTAGCTTACTTTGATCCGTACCAATTGTTGCATCTTTGCCTATGTTGAGCCAAACACTACACAACAATATGTCATATTTGGTTGTTCATCGTTTTTTTTCATTTTTAGAACCGCTTGCTTGCTCCGGCACGAGATTTGGTTGTGTAGAAAATTATGAAAATTGAGAAGGAGTAATAGTAGGATTTGGGTAAAATGGCATTTGAAAATTTAGTGGATAGTTTGGGGAATTTGAATTTTGGTGCATTGGCATCTGAAAATTGTTAGGGTTCATCGTAGGAAAGTTAGGATTGGGGTACACTGGAGTAGGAGGATTTATGTTTTGTGCATCATCATTTGGATTATGGGATGAAGGTTGGGAGAAATTGAACCTGGGGTTTTGATGATCCGTTAGAAGTAGAAAATGTTATGAAAGTGAATTGGATGGTGCATTTTGAAACCTCAAACCCACACTATATATATAATGATAATGGAATCATATGTCATGGGTGAACAGTAACGTCTAGTATAGACATCACATGTGAACAATAACGTCTAGTATAACCATCGTATGTGAACAATAACGTCTAGTATAGACATCACATGCGAACAATAACGTGAAAAGAATCTGATAAAAATACAATTAGATGTCGTGGGTGAACAGTGCTCAATATCACAGGTGAACAGTGTTCGATAAGAATTTGATATAAATATAATTAGATGTGACCCTATTAACCATAACACTTCATTTTTAAAAAATGTATGAATATGAGAGTGATTATTGTTCATCTTCTTCGTCTTCAACATCACAAAAATTTGTTCAATGGTTTGTTGATGATTATTCCTCTAAACTTACTATCCACTATGTTGCCTTACAAAAACAACAAATAGCAGATGCAACTTCTTCATCAAAACGTTAAAAGAAGAAAAGAAGAAATATAGAAAGAAATCGTGAAGATGAAGATCGACGTCTGTACGAAGACGACTTCTATGAGAGAACCCGACATACAATGACGATATATTTCGACGTAGATTTCGGATGCAAAGACCATTATTTCTTCGCATAGTTGAAGGTGTGAAGAATCACGATCGATACTTTGAAAGTGGTATCGATTGTATCGGTAGATCAAAACTATCATCTCTTCATAAATGTACTGCTGCGATATGAATGTTAGCATATGGTGTAGCTGTAGATGTCATTGATGAATATTTACGAATTGGTGAAACTACAACAATAAAATGTGTGAAGAAGTTTGTACGAGCTATTATTGCAGTGTTTGGGGACGAGTATTTACGAAGACCAAATGTCGCTGACCTTCAACGATTACTTTATATTGGGCACCAACGCGGTTTTCCAGGTAAGTTAGAAAGTACCAATTGTATCCATTGGGAGTGGAAAAATTGTCCTGTGACATGGCACGAACAATATGCTATAGGGATCATAAAACTTCAACTATTATGTTAGAAACAGTTGTTTCACAAGATTTGTGGATATGACATGCTTTTTTCGGGCTTCCAGGTACATTAAATGATATCAATGTGTTAGATCGATCTCCTATCTTCCACGAGGTCTTAAAAGGGAAAGCACCAAAGGTTAATTTCTCTATTAATGGTAACAACTATAGTTTATGATATTACCTTGCAGATGGAATCTACCCTAACTGAGTTACGTTTGTGAAGTCCATCTCATTGCCCCAAAGTCAAAAACATCAGCTATTTGCAAAAAAAAAAAAAAAATCGTCTAGAAACTATGTAGAAAGAACGTTTGGAGTATTACAATCACGATTTGCTATAGTTAGAAGTCCATCACGGATGTGGTTCAAGGATTTAATCGGAGAAATACTACGAGCTTGCATAATAATGCACAACATGATTGTGGAAAATGAACGTGACTCATACATTCGTCAATTTGATTTCACAGATGATGCTAATTTCAGTACATCTATGCCTCAAGTTTCTCGAAATCATCTTTCTAAGTATGAAAATTATCTTCGAAGTCATGCAAAAATATATAACAGGACTCATAACAATCAACTGCAAGCGGATTTGGTTGAAGAGATTTGGAGTCGATTTGAAGGATTAGAAAATAATGATTAATGTAATATTTTATTGGTATATATATAATATTTTTAATTCAATAAATGTTGTGTTTTGATATAATTTAATAAATTATATATCAAATTTAAAACAATAAATTATAAAACAAATAAATAATTATATGATAATATTATATCATATATTAATAGTTTATTTGAAATTAATGTTTATATTTTAATTAACATTGAATTAAAATAAAAAATAATATGTCATGTTATTAACTAAAAATAATTAGAATCTATATATAAATAATTTAAAAAATAGTTAATAAACATTATAATGGAGACTACTTTTGAAAGTGTAGGTGAATTACAAATATATGAAAGGTAATTACAAAAGCTAATGTGACACATTTAAATGTATAAATGAATTGCAGGTACGTGAATGACCTAATAGCAACCCCTTCTATAAGCACTGATGATGAGTTACATAATAAAAATAGTCATGATAAATAAAATATCGTGGACAAATTGATCACCTGTCAATTTTAAAAATATCTTTAGAAAAGTATATATTTTGGACAATATTTTATTTTTTTATTATAAATAAAATACCCCAGCCAAATGCTTATCATCGTTTGCCTATCCTCTCAAACAGAAAAAGAAAGCTTACGACTTAAACTCAAAAGCCATACTAATCAGAGTGCAAAAATACCCACTTGGCTTCAACCTGTAAACAAAAAACCCTTTCAATTTTTAGTGTCAAATTAAACCACAGCTTCCACATGCATGCATAATAAAGCCCGTTTTTGCTCTTTCTTATTAGCACCACCCTTCATCTGAGATTGATACTATGCGTGATGAAAAACAACTAGAAATTCAAGACCCCTATAAAAACGACCAAAAATAAAACTTCGTATATTTTGTGCTTTCCTGCATCACTGGCCGTCTGTCCGCCTCTCTCTCTCCCCCTCTTTCTCTCTCTTCCTAATTCACAATCTGCAGTTTACACTTGGGATGCCAGAACAACAAACAAAGAGATTACAATGTAACATGACGCAACTCCTTCTCTAACATCGACGTTCCCTTGAATATGGTCAGCTGGATGTCCCTCGAGTACTGGGAATACTGTATGCATAGAAGTTACATAAACCTTAGTTATCTAAGATGATATAAAAGTAAAATACAATTAAACTGTCATCAACTATTTATTTTGGGAAGGGCTCAGGTTGTAATAAGCCAATTCAGCAAGAAAACTATCTAAACCACCTCGCTTGTATCAAATATATTGGTTTAGGTCACCTCCACTGTCAAATAGAAGTTAGGCCTTGGACCTCCCCTCCATAGGTCACAAGTTCAAGTCACCTTAAGGCTACTGGGGATTTTCTTAGTTGTTATCTTAGGGACTCGTGAAATAAGTCACTGTTTTTTAATGCAATGCATTCGCAAGTACAGGGTTTTAAGGGTCTTGAAGAGCGCCAAACTCCTGTAGCAACCTCCCGGACGAAAGCAAGACACAGTTAGCATATCAAATATAGTATATAAGATAATATATAGTTCATTCAACATATACACCCTCTCCGTCCCATTAAATTTGCCAAGTTTGACTAGGTACATAAGAATAGTGTTCTGGCTATTTGTCATACCTAAAATACCCTTCAACCAAGAGAAAGTAAAAGAACCTTATGGACCCAAATCATTACCATCAGTTTGTTGGTGATGGTGATAATGGCAAATCAGTTGTTAACTTGTAAACTTCCCAGGAAAGAAAATGTTACTCACTCCTCCCCAAAATAAGTGGCCACTCTCAGAAGTAATTGTCTGCTTTCTAGTCCCTACCCTTAATTATGAGATAAATAAATTCATTACTATCTCCATCTTTAAGGGTAAAATTGCGATTTAGTTAATAAAAAAGTGTTAAGAATTACACATTTCCAAAATCGTGTGCCTTTTTCATGGGACATAAGAAGTAAACATCATTGCCACTTCAATCAACATTTAACGTCAATGGGAATGCTTTTGTGTTGTTTTTTGCCATGAAGACCAAAAAAGTACCAAAGACACAGAATAGACAAGGGCAGCATGTGTATATGAACACAAACCTAAATACTACCTACTGAAGCAAAAAAAAAATCTGCAATAACAGAGTCAAACGAACACTAGCCATAAGTGAAAGGTACACTCTTTCTCCAGAGGCCAAAGAAGACAAAATTCTAAAATAGTGAGCACTTCAATATACTAATATACGCAACTCTACTTGTTCTGTGTCTCCCTACCCCCTATTCATGCTATAACTTGTTCTCTAGTCTGCCTGGTATTCCTGTGGAATCAGAGGCTATTCACAACTTGACTAAAAAGAACTGCCATCTTTTTAACATCCCAATTCACGAATATAAGTTCTTGGTGGCAGTTTTCTTTGACCCCAGCAACAACATTCACAACAAAGTAAAATGCAAAGGGAATTAAAATATGTGATACATCATTATATTTGGCACTTACCCGCTCATCACTCATCTTTCTGAAACCCAATTTCTTAGTCCATATGGATTCAGCTTCCTCAGCAGCAGGAAGCACAAGAATTTCAACACCCAAGGACAGCAGTAACTCCTCAATGCAAAAAAAGAGGGCTTGGAAATATCCCTGCAGGCAAAGGAATATCATAAGTACGAATTCGTGAGCCATTTCTTATAGCATTCTAACAAACCTCAACAAAGCGACAAATAGGTAGAACAGAAACCACAAAGACAGAAACATAATGATGAACAATTACGCATAGGAAAAGATGTGGCCAATGGCACATTAAACATCAGCAGCAACTGGTCAGGAGTGCACTCACCTTTCCTTGGTGTTGTCTACTGGTAGCCACCAGGGGAAGCTCAGCAACTTCCCGTCCAAAAATTCTCAAGAGACCCGCAGATACAACTACCGACCTGCGCATGTATGTCAAAAAAACCAAAGTGTGGCAGGTGATTACATATAACTAGATAACAAAACGAAGACTCAAAAAATATGAATACCAAATAAAAATACATACCCCACCATCAGAACAACACAATAAATTCCTCCAAACTCTTGTCCAGATATATTTCTCCTGCAGTAGATACACGAATTACCTCAGGCAAAGAGCGTTGAAGCAAGTCATGATGTTATGATTCATGAAACCTTTATATTTAAACACTACGGCACCTTGTGCTACACAGCACACATAATTACTTATCAAATAAGAATAAAATAATGGAAGTATTCTCTTTTTTAAGTTAACCCTAAATGTCATATGCTTAAGCACTTAACTTTGAAAATTTGTCTAGTAAGGGAACAAATTTGTCTCCCCCGCCCCCAAACCAAAAAACCCACCACCCATGAATAACCAAAATGGTTACTTCTCAACTTCCAAATTGTTAGCCAACTGTAAACTCTTTATGAAGATAAATGATAAATAATAACAAGAAGAATTATCAACATTGTTACTGATGCTATCAACATTACTTTAAAAAACAAGTACGTTAAACTTTATAGCAAGTACTGCAAACTCAACAATGCTGGTTCAATTGACTTCCGTACTTGAAGAATTGTGAGATTTGAAGATACATGCGTCTTGCTTGTTTTGGGAAAGAAGGGAGCATGAACAATTATGGAAAGGTGAAGAATTAGTTTTATAAAACCATCATGAGTAATTGCAATACAGAACATACCTAGAGATGATAACCAAAACATAAGTTTGAAATTGCAAAAACAATTGAGTTGAAAGTGGAGCGAGCCAGATCAGAATTTTTTTGAATTTCAAGGGTAATAGTGACATTGCTAAAAGGGTCCAGTGTAGCCAAAGCCACCTCTGGCAACCCTCGAGCAAAATCATCAAAACAGCATAAAGCACAAGACAAACTTACCCATATACCATTACAGGTATTAGATCACGACCAGATTTTGCAACAATGGGATCAAAACACTCCTGCCAGATGGATACCGCATAATTTCAGTAAAAAAGATGATGACTTGGGAGCCAAAACATGGCAATGAAAAATAATTTAATAACAAAAGTGGAAGCAATATATGCAGCAATAGCACGGCATGGAAAAGCATCAACTCATTCAAATCAATATCAACTCTGAAGCCAGGCCATTTTCATTCAGTTAGTTTCTTATACAAGGAACTCTTTAAGATTTGAAACTTTGGTTTACCAAAAGTACACGCATTAACCTTTTTACTCTAATGAGGTTAAACTTTCAAACCCAATAAAACATAAATTTTAGTTTTCATTGTCAAACAGAAATCACAGCTTTGTTTACATTATAACAGAATGTAAAGAAAACAAAAAACCACAAGTGTCGGTAAGCAACATTAGCATTCATAGAGAGCATGATATAATTGGCCAAAAAAAACAAGCACTTTAACCTAACTAGTCGGAAAGGGCTATTTACACGAGAACAGCTAGATAGAATGCTGGCTCACAAAGCTTAATGCATGGCACCCTCCTTTATCTTGGACCAAGACACTATTTATCCCATTATCTTTTTATCAAGCCTGACTTCTCATATTGTGCTTTAGAGCTTTGCTTTTTGTCATGCAATGGCTTCTATGTTATTTATAGAAGCAGCTCTTCCAATCGCAAAATGCTAACAACCTTGTCGGGCAGGCATAAAACATAAGCGATGCAAAAGTTGACCATGTTTTGCTAAAACAATAATAACAAAATATAGAAGTTAGATAGCAACTAAAAAGATGAGCAACCATGCCATTAATGTTCAAAATCAACCAATGTGTTAATGTTATAGTAGTGAGAACTTCAACTGTAGAGCAGAATTTATTGGAAATCATATCACCTTATGAGAAGATGCACAGTCAAAAGATCATGACGGTTCAAGAAATTCAATTTCATGCACAGTAAACATAAACAACTAGCACAGATACTAGGCTTCTTATTTGTTGCTCTAGAAGATCATAAAATGGTTATTAGCGAAATGTGTATGCACTGGAAGGGAAGGTAAATAGGAAGAAGGGGATGTAGTACATGTCAGTAGGCAACTACGCATTTTAAATTTCAACAACTGCACAAAATAAAATTTGGGTAATGCAACTTAAAGGTGTGGTAGCACAACCTAGACAAAAGTTCCATATACTTGTACAAAGACAATACCAAATACCTAGATGTGATGCAAATTGGAAGTTTTAAGACATTCTCAAAATTTTAAGCCTTGTTTAGTATATTCTAATCTGGTACCATATTAAGCACATGTAAACAGCAAGAAGTTGCCAGCTAATACCTACTCTAGAAAAATACGTGCACAATAACAGAGCAGACCTATCTAAGGGCATACGGTGGCACGGGCCACTGCTTCACGGCTCCATTGTAATGGAAAAAGAAGTACATTCCTAAAGGGTGCTACTTTATCGTTTCGTTGAGTGCCCTTATATTTCTTGAAACTACAATAATGAGACAAGTTTCTCGTGGCATAGTTGGTTTGCATAGTTGCATGGCCTTTTCCCCCTTCCAGGTGCTGGTTTGAATCCAATGTTCACCAATTTTCCTATTCTAGTTTTTAGTTTCGGGTTTATCATGTTTTTGGAAAAAAAATTGGGATAGAAATCTATAAGACTAAACACGGGACACTGCATCCGCAAGGCAAGGAACAAACCAACAGACCAATAATTATTACGTGAAAATATCTATAGTCAAATGGTGCCACCACTAAGAAAATTGTTAGGTCCGCCTCTGCACAATAATCGACCCCGAAAAAGAGTGCACCATGGATGAACTGACTAGTATTATCCCTTAAAACTGATAATAACAAAGCCCTGTGGCCACTTAGCCACATGAGTCAACAAAATTGGACTCTAACATTGCATCTCTATAAACAACATAACAGTAAGGGGGAGATTGGTTGTGGATATTAGGGGATGGGGAATTGGAATGGGAATGATGATGAAAAAAGTAATATGGTAATATATAACATAATGGGCCCATTACCCAAACCTCTATAATACTCATTCCTGACCAAATTGGGGCAAATGAAAAGTCATTCTCATTCCCATTCCCTACCATCATATTCCCCTTGCCATTCCCTAAAATGAACCAAAGGCCCCCTAACTCTCATTGTGCATATGATCTGATTATCACCTCATTCTTTAAGACCATGATGTCTTCCGAGAATCCTTATAGCACAAAAGAAACATAGAGGAAAATTTGGATATTATGAGTGCTTCCAGTCCCAGCCTTTTTTATAGAGAACATAAACAGAACTACAAATGGTTAAAAAGAACACACCCGGAAAATGGCAGCAGCCCTTGACAGAAGTGGCAAATGTTCAGGATAGCGGCTTTTCCCACTCAGCATCCGCCATCGAATTTCATCCAGAGATCCATCAAATACTCCTTTCTCTATATGTTTCTTGTTTATCGTACTCAAAGCTAAACCCGAAATTCCAGCTGCTCCATTGGCAACCACTTCTTGGATAGCACCATGGATCATATCACAGTGATCGCAACAAAACCATTTATCTGATGGGAGTGCCTGGTTACAGCTTAACCATTACGGCCTACCTTTAGCAGCCTATAAATGGACCATTTTCAAATACAGCAAAGATTCTATAGCTTACCTTCAAATCGCATATCCCACTCTCTCTTAAACAACCAACATGGTACTCCTTCTCACACTAGGCAGCATGAAGAACAAATGTTATATAACAGAAGCAGAAAACACAAAGAAACAAGGTAGAGGATCATGCGTACTTGATCGCATAGCATTACTGTCCGATCATCAAATTCAGCAGTACTGAAATCATGGGCCCTGATAGAGAGACAAAACTGATTGGTAAATTTAACACAAACATATACAAGTGAAAACATTTGCAAGTAATATGCCTAAAAAATATGTCAAGACCTAAAGAATAGATCACGATAGAGCTATATAAGAGATAAAAATTAGTTATAAATAATTCGGACATTATTCAACATAAAGAATCATCCACATAATCACTGCTGCATTTCAACCACAGATTTTATGTACAAAATTTTATGCTAGTATACAGCAGTAAACCAGTTAACCAATCTAGATAGATTAAACCAACCAGTCTAGATAGTAGTTTGTTAAAAATCTGCCAGGTTACCTATCGGTTAAGAGAAACTTAATCGATCATATCAATTTAAGGAGACCATATTCACCTATAACTGAGTGTAATCATGGTTTTTTTAATACCTAAAAAGAATGTATTCCTGGTAAGAGAGTACAGATTAAGCAACATATAAATACTCCAACAAACTTGCAAGTGAGGTATTGTCGGATGGATTTATTCATATGGAGACATGTATGATAATACAGCATAATTAATTAGCTGCATTCATATGGCATATGGACCAGTGAAAGCTTCTGGGTATCACCGAGAGCCCCAATTTTAAAAAGACTAAACCAACTTCAAGAAACCCCCTCAACTATGATAGACATATATTCCTTTGAACATTATTGTTTTTTACCTACCAGTGTGACAACTCTCTACCTTGGAGTTCATGACACATTGACAACAAAAGCATCACCACAGACACACATACTATTTCCGTAACAAGCCACAACACTTGGACACCCTAGCCAATATAGCATGCCAAATACCATCTCTATTAGATATGAACATCATAAACATATTAACGTAAAAAGATTATGTCCAGCAGAAAAAAAATATAGATTTGAGCTGACATCACAAACCTGCAAATAACACAACCACCAGTTTCGTATTCTCGGGCTTTCACAACCCGGGTCAGTCGGATAAGAATGGGCCGGGACTCTGAAGCAGTTTTCCTACCGGAACCAATACTGTCTCTACAATACGGACAGTGCCAATCTTCAGAAGGAACACCCTCTTGTCCCAAACAAACTGCAAGCTAGAAGCTATATATATTAGTCCAACATTATTAAGTGGAGTATTTATGTGGGAATACATGGAAAAAAATTGAACAAGCACTGCTTGATGGCAATAAAGTAAGAGAAAAAATTTCACCTGATTTTGGATTCACTTTGTCTTAAACCATAGATACAATAATAGATGAAATAAAATCAGATCATACATCATTGTCATGGTAAGTCTCATACTTCAAGTTGATTCAGACTTAAGTATCATGTAAATGTCAGTCAAATGAAAATTCCAATTTCAATTGGTGCAGCTGATTGAAGACAAGACAAACAGATTAACAAGTGACTTCAACATGTTAAAAAAGAGAAATCCTGGCCATAAACCACCTTATGGCTATAAGTATGTGTGTACGCAGATTTCAAACAAGTGCACATAATTACTGTGAATACACAGATATGGAAAGAAAACTCGTGCAATATATATGTTTAGACACAATACAAAAACATGTGCTATCCAAGATATTAATTTGCATGCACATAAAAAGAGACATGCAAATAACAGTTTCTCAGTTCACATTTTAAGCATGAAGCATATGTTTATTAAAAAAAAATAACGTTAATATGAGATAGGAGATATATACATATCAATAATGCAATCTTGTAGACATCAACATAAGATATCAAATAAACTAGATTAATTATGAATGCATTATTATGAACAAATAAAGCTCCACCTGAATGGAAAGCATGCGGGCATCCATCACAAATAATCAATTCTCCTCTATCTCCACATACTGCACACATATCATCACTATTGCTGGTCGCAATACTTTGACCATTTGCAAGCAACAGAGCAATATCATGGAGTGTCACTCCATTAGAAATATAGATATGACGATAGCTGCAAATGAACAGGGCTATTAGATTAACACGGTGCATGCAAGAATCCTATTAGAATTCGTCCGGACACCACTCACGGTTGACGTTTGGCAGCCCATCCAGCATGAGCTTCAAATTGTGAAGGACTGATCTGTCAGAAGGTAGTAAACAAATGAATATAAAGAACAAGCATCCCCACACCATAAGGAAATAAAGAGTGGAGACTGAGTAATATGTGTAACGACTCAAGCAAGATAGTGATCAAGAGAAAACTCCTGATAACCAGGATATGGAATACAAATGGGAATGAGCAAGAATATAATGTTTTACCTCATTGTCACAATGGCTACAGACTATACCGTTCCCTTGCTTGTAGCCGTCAAGTATTTTCTGCAAAATTGTAGAAGTCTTGTGTAACAAACGATTATGCACAAAAAAATATAATATCTAATAGTCAGCTTAAACAATAGTCACCTTCCCTCTGGCATAATAAGCCAATTCAGTCCCATCTGGAAGTCCGTTTGGCATAAAAAGTAAACGGTGTAAATCATTATCCCTGTCATCATATAGAAGAGATTTTCTGAATAAAAATGTGAAGGCAAGATAGTAATACCAAAAAAGAACAATTGGCCCCTGCCATATGTGAGAGGGTGGGGAAATTAAAAGCAAAGTAAAGTTACATGCTTTGCATGCCCCATAACATGAAACCTAAGAAACTTTGCTTAGACCCTTGGACTTAACTATAGGATCGTACAAGTTACAGCACTGGATAAGTTCTTCAAAACACTACTCTGGTGAAAACAACCAGAGTGTCACAGCAGCCATCAGGTGACGACACAGGGATCCATATGTAAACATAGTATCTATTTAGTTACACTCAATGACTCCACCAGAATGGAGGGTACATGAAACTTTGAAACACATACAGGGAAAGCCAAAAACAACTACCTACCTTTTCTTATGGCCACCTTCAGCACTTCGCTTAGTTTCAACAGTTGCGCTAGGTGTGTATGATCTTGGCCTGCAAAATATATGTCAAATCAGCTGGAAGAGATATAGGTATGCAAAGAAAGGAATGATATCAAGAAACCTTCCATAGGGGGGATCTTTTTTACTCCTGTAGACTCCTTAGCAAATAGAAAGAAAAATGACCGAAGAATGAGTAGAGACTGTAGAGCCACCCAAATGTGCATTGCATGGACGCGTTCTTGGATCTTATGCAAGTGTGACATTAACTTTTTCTTTGTGGGCACATTGTACAAAAGATGATGTGCATATGTGTACATTTATACATATAACCGAAAAGAAGAAAGAGGGATCTAGTATAAGCGGTATAAGCAAGGGAAAGATGATTGACACAGAGAATGTACAGGGCACCATTCAACAGTATGTTGCATGATCTCATACAAATTGTATACTGCTCAGTGCCAATCTCTCTCCTCTTGCTTTAGGGATATATCCCTCACCTCCAACAGATCCTATGCATACATATATACATCTATGTGTAGACATAATGCATATATATATATATATATATATATGAAAGTGTTGCAATATGCATGCGTGCGTGTGTGAGAAAGAAAGAAAGAGAGCGAGAGACAGAGATGACAGAAGAAAAAATAATACAGAGAGCGTACTTCTTAAACAGGCATTTCCGCTCTTTTGTGGTCTCATTAACAAATGTTTGAGGTTCCATAGCAAAACTCTTACGGTAACAATAGTGGGGGCTAGAACCATCTTCGCTTGTGTGGCTGGTGCAGCTAAAAAAAAGGATAACAAAACTTTACTAAGTTGACAATCTATAAAATTCTCATTCCCATCTATAACAGTAATCAACGTCAAAAGCCACACATTTGCAAATGCCTTCCAGCAAGAAGTTGCTTAAGCTTGGACAACAAATAATACAAACTAATATCAATAAGACCAAAAAGGTTAAATATATAGACACCCATGTTTCCAGCTTTCAATTTGATCATTAAGAAATATTGCCAGAGAAATCATATATATGTGTGTACAACAAATAATACAAAGTCAAAAGCCACAAATTTGCAAATGCCTTCCAGCAAGAAGTTGCTTAAGTTTGGACAACAAATACTACAAACTATTATCAAAAAGACCAAAAAGTTAAATATTTAGACACCCATGTTTCCGGCCTTCAATTTGACCATCAGAAAACATTGCCAGAAAAATCATATATTTATATGTGTGTACGTATAAAGAGACATGAATCCAAATACCAAGCAATAAAAAGTCGTGCATAATTTATTTGTCAATTTAAATCTACTACAGTTTTCATGTCGCTAATAAATCAGTCTTTTCCTGGATAGTTTTCATTTACTTTGTATGGCGGTGACCTTATTTCATAGCCACTTGCTATTACGAGAAAAAAAAAAAGTATATGTAGTGCACCCACATATCTTTTCTACAGATGAAATTCTATTAGGTCAACTTGTTTACAGTACATCTATGCTTTTCAAAAGTCCCAAAAGAAATATTGAACTCTTGCAATCATTTGCATGTCATCTTTGAAATTTAAACTGTTTAGACATTAAAAAGCCACATCATAAATTTGTAAAGTACATAACATTCAATCATGCCATGAAATATGTACCACGATACTGCAAATATATCACCACACCTGTTCTTCCAATGTTGCAAGCCATAGATGCGGATCAGCTTAATCCGAGATTGTAATAAATTAAGCATCACCATTCACACCCATATATAATATTAAGGTTGTGCATTAAATACAAATATTTAAAGGTACACAAATTAGGACATGTACGAAAGAAACTGATGCCTGCTTCTCCTTTAGCAGTAGAAACATGACTAATACAAGAAAATTGAAAGGACAAAGAAATATAAAGAATGAGTAAATCAACACATTATTGTTTAATCCCCTCAATTCAAAAGACTAAGAAAAAGGGTGGCACAAAAGATAAGAGGGATGATCTGCACCTGGTTGTTGAATGATACAAGTTCATAAGCTTCATATGATAGCTGTTGTCTGGCTTAGCCATGTCCATGTTTCTTTGGAGATTCCCTGCATATTAGAAGATAATGCAAAAAGAATTGAGCTAGCAAGAAGCAATAACTTAACTTTTTAAGTAGTTCAGTACCAAAAGCAACTGCCATGATCATCGTCAACACATCCATCACGTAAAATATACTACGCCATAGATCAATTATACCTCCTTCAGTGTCTTTGAGATAAATTAAAAAATATGCCTTCAATCCATAAATAAAAATGATGCCATCAGTGTCACCTTTCCAAACCTGGAGGAGTTCCTCGTTGACAGATGAACCAGCTACATTTCTTATGGCTTCATCTACTGTGCTGAGAGGAGCAGTCTTCATGGCCTGAATTATACTGTATATAGGTTTTCCATTCTCCAAATATATGTGATTATTAGGGTGCCTTGTTTTTCCACCAGCATGTTCCTCAAACTCGTGAGCACGGAGAATCTGAATGCATCATTCAACCATTAGGCAAGTGTAGAAATTTTCAATACTAATAATAAAACCATTTTGGATACACATGCGAAACTTACATTAGAAAAATTGCATGTTGCACAACCACATAGATAGCCACAATCCTTGACAATTCCAATAAGCTCCCCCTGGTTTTATGGATGTTGATATACAAGTTCCAATTTCTGTTACGATAGATATTTTTGCTGAAAATGTTAAGTAAATAGAGATGCAACTTACCGATGCAGAAATATATTTCACTTTTGCTCCCTCAAGTATCCCGGTTGATAAGAGCCTTTTAACAGTTGTCGGATAACTGTCAGGTATAACCTTCCCAGGCATCACTTCACCAGGTTCATGCAACCCTTGCTCACTGATATGAGTTAACCTGGGTCCCTTACGAGTCGGATTATCAAAAGCTTCGCTCATGCACTTCGCAGCAGAAGCAGACAATTGACTACCATAGTCTTCCTTCCGTTTGCTGAATTTGAATGTAATTTTCCTAATACCAGAAGAAGTACTGGCATGCTTTGGAACCTCAAGTATAACATGTGACGTTGACACAGTACCAGATGTATCATTGGTACCATGCTCCTCTTGACTCGAGCTCCCCTCACTGCTAGAATCTCCAGAACAAGCCGATGTAATTTCACCACAAACAACTTGGTCTTTCATGACTACCTTCCCATCTGATTGGCTATTAACAGTCTGAAAGCTCGAAGAATTATCGCGAGGTGACACATTGGGGTTTGAAACCTCAGAACATATATCATCATTCGAAGCCTCCTTCACCTCCTTCTTGGTGCAAGGATCTGTCACTATCTCATTGTGACACACCTTCTCAACTGATAGCTCTAGATCAATATCATTTAAGGCCTCTGTTGTCAGCTTCACAACAGAAAGTTCTATTCCAGTACTATCTAAAGCTTGTGTTGTCTGCTTCACAACAGAAAGTTCTATTCCAGTACTATCTAAAACTTGTGTTGTCTGCTTCCTTCCACAAACCTCTAATTCCATCTCATGCATAGATTCTTTGACAGGTTGCTGAACAGAAAGCTCTTGTTCACTCTCATTCAAAGCCTCTGCTGGTTGCATATTGCCACAAGCCTCCAGCTCTGTCTCACTCGGACATTCTTTGACAGGCTGAAGAAGAGAAGGCTCTGGTTCAATGTCACTTCTAGCCCCTGTTGTCTGCATCCTACCACAAGGATCTAGGTCAATATCACTTCCAGCCCCTGTTCCCTGCATCCTACCATGAGACTCTAGTTCCATCTCATTCAAACACTCCTTGACAGGCTGCACAACAATTGGCTCTATTTCTATGTCATTTAGAACCTTTGATGGGAGCCTTTCCCCACAAGGATCTACTTCCATGGCACATGGATCTTCTTTAACAGGCTGCTCATCGCAAGGATTTACACCGATATAATTTAAACTCTCTATTGCCTGCGTCCTTTCACAATTCGGTTGTTTTGTTGCATTCAAACATTGTTGCACAGGGTCCTTGACAAAAGTGTTTGGTTTAATATCTTTTAGAGCTTCTGGTGTTTGCATTCTACCACAAGGCTCTAGTTCTAACCCATCTGAACATTCGTTCATATTCTGCTCCACACAAGGCTCTGGTTTAATATCATTTGAACCCTCTATGGGAAGTCTTTTGACACAAGGATCGTGTTCAATAGAAACCTGGGCCACCTCTGACAGATCCCTAGCACAGGAATCTCCTTCATCAACTGAACCCTCTTTCGCCTGTTTCTTGGCCAAGGGTTCCACATCAGAGCCAGCAGTTAGCCACTGATGGTCACGCTTTTGCTGAATTTTCTCATTTTCCATTTCCCCAACATTACTCACCACCGCCACACAGACCTCCCCTTCTCCCATCAAAACGTAACCCTCTACAAGTTCAATAACTAACACTTATCAAGAAATTCACAATGCATAACAGCATTCTAAGTGGAAATAAATAACTATGCAAACCAATTAACACAACAAAAACCCTAATTTCTGAATTAGGAATTAAAACCCTCACTGATACTCTCTCAAACAACTGAATTACGATATTCAATCTCTAATACCAATTATACAACAATCCAACACACTCCTCTAGGAGGAAAAAGGTTACGGATAATCAACTTCTGATCAACTCAAATGCGTCGATTTTTTCGAATTCCGTTATTCAATTTCACATAAATCCCTCAAAATCCGATTCTAACCAACCTCTTCCAAGCTAAATAGACGAATCTGAAAATATACCGCAAGACACTGACTCGCAGTATTAATCCCCCAAAAGACTTTTCATGCATCCACGTATCTGTATTACATATATACACGTATAGATCTGGGATCAAATTTGCAAAATATCAAGAAGCAAACTAACCGTGAAAGATCAAATTTCAAAAATTAGGGTTTTTTCTTGTTCTATCTTTCAATCTTCATCTCCTCTTTGCATATCCCCCATGAAAGACGACGAATAGAGCGGCAACGAACGAAACTGAAATTTTGTTCGCGGGAGTAAGAAAAGTCGTGAGACATGGAAGGCACGAGAAGAGGGGTTGTAGGGGATGATAGGGTAAAAGCGATATGAGTGGGTCCCATATACATCTAACTTATAACAAGCTACCACGTGGTAACCATAAAGGATTTGATCCTATTACGATGGCAATTAACGGTTTCGATTTTGACACGTAGCAGTCGTAGCCTATCATCTTATGTACCACTAGCATGAGAAAATATTTTCATCATCATTTTAGGTGGATAGAGTAGTGTTTTATTGCTCTGTATATCTTACCAAAAATAGTTTTAAGAGAGAACGTATTTATTAAAAATTTAAACAATAATAATTATAACAATTGCATTTCTGTGTTATTTTTGTATTTATGCAATAGTGTAATGACTAATTTTGTCATTAAAATATTTATCAGACTAGCGCTTACCGAACTTGTCGGATAATCTTACCCAGTGAAGGTGAAAATTCTTATATGATTAGTGCTTATCAGATAAGCGACATTTACCAACAATTCTGTTTTATGACCAGAAATGTTACATAAAGGTAAATAAGAGTGATAACTTTTGTTGGTAAACGGACTTTGAGGTGCCGTTTACCAAACGCTTATCCGGATAAGCGCTTACCAAGTCACATTAACTTACTTGATAAATATGGTAAGGACCAAAAATCTTACCCAATAAGAGCAAGGCAAGAACCAAGAGTTTTACCCAGTAAGTGAGAATGAGGACTCTTACCACGATTAGCTCTTACCGGGTAAATTGTTGCATACGATGCCATTTTTGTTGACTAAAATCTTACCCGGTAAGTAAGTGATTATATTGAATTTCACTGATAAGCGCTTACCGGATAAGTATGTAGTAAATTGTTGCATATGATATCATTTTTGTTGACTAAAAGCCGCAAAATTGAACTCAAGAGATCATGTAAGGTATGGTTTCAATGGAATGTTGTTTACAAATAAATCAACATTATCTTTGTGAACTATGGAAAAAGTCTACTTGATTTTTTACTTTTACAGAATAATAATAAATGTTGGGTTCCGGTAAAAATGAAAGTTATAGTGAGAAATGTGATACATAATTTCCACTATTTAATCAATCATAATTGAAGATAATCATTAGATCAACACTAACGAGATGCTCCATGCCAATTTCCTTTCAAAAGGCAATTAATGAGTTGTTTTGGGATTAAAAGTAATCAATAGTGCAAATCGCTTCTCACTTTAACTTCTATCATCATATGACATCCTTCCTCTCAAACTGTATTATTAAAATTGTAACATACTTTTTTTATTTAAAATAATAATAATAAAGTGATATACATCACATGCAAATGTATGAGATTTCTAACGGTTTCTATTTATAAAAATATAACGCTTTTAATTAAAACAAAGCACAATATTTACATTTCTTCCGTTATGGAAAACATTAAAATTATCCAATATAAAACAAACTACATGGTTGTCATATCAATAATCTATTTTTAAATGTGAAAGATCTTGTTGGTAATTATACTGTTATAGGAACAAAATATCAAACGAACTCAGTTATCATGTACAACTGATTTATGTATGTACATGTATATGTACATGTATATGTACATGTATATGTATGTGTATATGTATATGTATATGTATTTTTTGATTAAAACATGTATTTGAAAAATACAAGGTAATACATAAGTAATTATATAACAATTCATAAAAATAAATGCACTGACAAATTATTTCAATTTATAAAGCATATTATTGATGGGTGAAATTAAAGTAGGTCATAAATTAGTTAAATTACAAATCATATGAAATCATTAAATGTTGACATTAAAAGTTTAACCAAGTGAACGTGTAATGCTATGACTCGATTTTGAGAGACAAATCACCCTGTTGAAACCTAACAACGGATTTCATTTATGATTTTACATCAACCAATCAACCAATTTGTACGATTTTAACTTGTAGAATATAAATTCTTAAATGAACAAATAACTACTAAGTGTTAAAAGGGTCTAGTTAACAACGGAATATCAAGGTCAGCCCATGACCAATATGGTCTGATCAAGGCCCGAAATGAACTTTAAAAAATTATAAAACAAAGGGAAAAATCAAGAAAAATTCAACCAACTTTCTAACTTCAAGCGATAAAGTTAATGAACAGTTCTTTTTTGAAGTTCATGAACTTTCTAAAATCGATACATGTATTTCTTATACATGTGAGAAGGTTAATATGGTAAAATCATGGGAAAATTATGAAAAAAATCCAAACTGACATTAATATTTCGAGTAAATTAGTACTTGAATAGTGTTTAACGAATAAAATCCATGGACTTTCTAAAACCAGCTAAATAGAAGAAGTAAAATATAAAGAACGTGATATTTCTATTAGCTATTTTAAATAATACAAACCCTATGCCCAAAACATAAAAAAATATTATACAAAAAATTGTGCTCAAAGCATAAATGGATGCATATAAAAGTTGTGCAACATACCAACAAGAGATTGCATAACTTCAAAGGTACAAGTAGCAAAAAAGGGTGTTAGACCGGATAAAAGGGGTTTGGGGTCATCAAGAGGGATGTAGGATGGGCGTGCGATCGATGGTCAAGGGTGAGACAATTTTCAGTTTCGTCATATGGTTTACAAATTTCTCACACACACATATATGTATATTATTAATAAAAGTTTACTGTATATAAAAAATTAATTATATAATTCATAGGTTTTTAAAGTAAATGAAATAAAAAGGGAGAAAGACCTAAATCCCTCTCACTTAATATTAACAGTTGTTAGTGAGACGGATCAAAACCAAGTGTTTTTGGATACCAAATGTTTTTTTTTACAGTAACTTTATAGTAAAAATCCAAAAAAATCAATAAACCACTGGGACAAGAAAATACAATTTGGGGTCGTTTATCAAACACTTACCCGGTAAATGCTTACCGGTAAAGTTTACACTATCATTTACTTACCGGGTAAGATTTTAGTCTATCGAAACGGTATCGTATGCAACAATTTACCCGATAAGCGTTTACCATGATAGGAGTCACCGCCCTCACTTACCGGGTAAGACTCTTTGTTCTTGTCTCGCTCTTACCGGCTAAGATTCTTGGTTCTTACTATATTTAATCAATAAGATAATATGACTTGGTGTTCACTTATCCAAAACGACTCATTAATGTTGATAAACTAATTAATTTATGATGAAACTATCAAAACTAAACTTATGCCGTAAGTAACTCGACCTCAAATTGCAGCATCCACGAAGGCGCACGATTTACACTCGCATTAATGCTGTTTGCCGTATTTTGTGGAAGACAATCTCCATTCTCATGTATTTGTTCAAGTTCCCAAATTTCAGTTTTATTTAATAATAAATACGTCATTATTTTTATAAAAATTTGAAATATTTTTTTTTCCCAATTTAAGATTATATTTATTAAATATTATGAAATGATCTTTAGCATTTGTCTTATATTCCAAAGGTTTGCGCAACACGAAAAGGTTCATGGGAAATAGCAACCATTATGTAAAAGTGTTACGTAATCAAGTTTTAGAGGTTTTTTTTAAATATTTTTTGAATTTTATTTTAATATATTTGTCGATGACTGTTAAATCTAATATCTACTTTAAACTAATTATACTTTTGATCGTTGGTTGCTATTTTATATCGCTTTTGCTTCTTGTGGCTAACGGTGTTACCAAGATCCGTTAGGTCCATGTTTGTTCGTTATTTTCTCAGTTATTTAATTTTATATTAGCAAATCGAACAAAATTGTTATTATATTACATATACCGACCCCACCCTTTTTCTTATCCAACGATAACCTCATTGGCTACCATGGTTTCATTGGTCCCATCACTTGCTATCTCCGCCCTTCTATAACTCCAACCTCTACCCTAGATCTGGGTTTTTTAATAGTCTAACAGCATTTTCGGTGCCCCTTTTCTACACACGTACAATTTCATGTGCCCATTCCCCTTGCACACATACCTTTTCCGCCTCCCCTTCCTTTCACACACTGTAACTATTGTGACCCTTAATTGATGAGGAGATTTTAGCATAGTAGACTATTATGATTTGACGACTGCCTTAAATGATGTTTCGTGCATTCTAAATAATATGAGATCCTTATATCTTTTGATCTGACATATCGTTCATGAAATTAATATTTTACTTGTAAACTGACAAAACATATTCATATGTTTGTGAATGAAAAAGAGAACAATTTGTTAGCTTGAAGCATAAACATATTTTTTGGTTTCTAGTGATTTGGTATAGTAAACGCAGAAGGTTATGTAACAAATATAGAGAGAGAGAGAGAGAGAGAAAGAGAGAGATCTAGAGAGAGAATGTGGGGGTGTACGTTTCACATGGGTGATGAAATGATGGTGGCGTCCCTCGTGGAGAAATAAGCAATAACCAAAGAGAATCAAAGAAAAGAGAAAATAAGAGGAATTAAAATATTAGATATCATTTGTTTTTTAAGAGATGCTGAAGTCTGAATGCTGATTTCACTTATGATTATAAGAGGTGACTCTGAAGTCTGAAAGCTGTATCAATAAAATTGTTTTGTTTTTACGTCTGAAGTCTGAAATCTGAATCAGTCAAACTAGTGCAAAAATATAAAAGATAAATAGTTTTTAACAAATGTATAAAAGATAAATAGTTTTTGATAACAAATCTCTTTCAATCCCCAAAATAAGAACCATTTGATTGAGGGCATATTAGGATTAAGAGGTATTAAGGGATACGTTTACCACTTAAATATAAGATGACATTTAGAGCTTTTAAGCTCTTATTTAGAAATAAAACAAACGCTCCTAATATCCAAGCGTCTGAACGAATCAGACTTCAGAGGTATTAAGAGGTAATTTTGAAAAAAAAACAAACAAATAGACCCTTAGTTTACCTCTTATTTATTTAGACCTTATTAAGTGATAAGAGACTCTGGAAAAAAAAAAAGAACAAATAGTCTGAATTAAAAAACAACTGAACAAATCAGACATAAATAGTAATTAAGAGCTGAAAATGAAAAAACAAATACGAACTTAAACCTATAAAAGGCTCTTAATCCAACGAATAGACAACCAATATATAATGGGATGGCACGTGAATCAATCATATAAAATGAACTTTCTTTCGTGTTTCGATATAAAGCTTCACAAAATTTAACGAATCATATCATAAATGAAATAAAAAATCATGTAATCTCATCAATTGACACGATAATTGATTAAAATATATTGCACATACCATTATATTATATTGCCAAAGTTAATTAAAATATGATTCTAGTTTTATAATTTTTTTAGTTAGATGCTCGAATATTAATCAAAGTTCATGCACATATACATATATAATCAACATTTTGTCTGTTAAATTATTGTTATTTTTTATATTATAAATTAATCATTTATATTGATTAAACTATAAATTATTATTATTGTTACTATATTATAAACCATCTGGGTTGGGTTGTAGTGTATTGGTTAAGTCTAAAGAGATGCAGTGGAAAAACTCATCCACGAGTTCAAATTCAGATGCTATAAAAGCTTTTGTAGTCATGGAGATTCATATGTGATTAGTGGCTGATCCAGAACTTTTGACGACGAGTGTCAAATTTAAGTTACCCAATTCTTTTACTTTTAATTAAGATGGATCACAAAGAAAATCATTCAAATCAACTTTCATATGCATCGAATAAGTAGAGATGGGTTGGAAAATATTACGAGAATAATTACCACCACCAGTGGTTCAAAATTTTCCAGCAAATTAATAAACCAATTAAAATTAGCTATCAACTTGACAAAAAAAACAAGCATCGATTAACAAATTATAACAGTATGAATTAATAAAAAATAACACTTTTTTGAGGGTCAGAACAAAATACATTTTTACAATAAAATAAGATTTATAACAAACAAAATTGCCCCATAAAACAGAGTATGGATCCTCCGGTGCCTGCATATACGACATAATACTCCCTAGAACCAGTAACTACAAAAACCATATAAATAAAAATCGAAAGGAACTACACAGAGAACATAACTAAGTAGGAACGAAGATTGAAGATTCAAGTTCTAAATTTCAGAATTGAAATGGATCGTGCTGCATTACGTATGGTTATATTTAAGCACACTCTGGTAAATCATTTCATCTTGTTATGCGACTGATAAAATTTGAACCGTCTGTTATTCATCTTATCAAAATAACAAAAAAAATGTCATTTTTACGTAATACCTAATTAATTATTATAAAATATAAAAAAAAATTGTGTAAATTTTACATTTATATTAGAAACAAGACAAAAGAGTGACCTCCATTTACTAAGTAGATTCATTGAACATATAAGATTGGTAAGATGCAAGTATCAGAAAGACGAAAAAGGACGATTTGGTAATTTTATACCGTGACAAAACCCCACATGGTAAAATATAATAGGATAAGAACATATCTTGGTTTGATTTGTATTTTACATGAAAAAAATATGTTTTAAAAGATTTATTTAAGAGTTTGATTTGAAAAATATTTTTTTTTATCAAAAAGTTGTTTACTGACAAATTTGACCGAACCCGTCTTCTAAGAACTATATCTTCGAGATATTTTAGAATTAATTCAACAGCCGAGACTAATGAAAGGGTTTAAATCGTCTGTCTTTTTACCAACTGAGTTACACGTCCGAATATTGGAAAAATATATTTTACGGTGAATTTCATTTATAGATGTTTTACACGAAGAAAAGGGTATGAATGGTAACTCTTATTTTAATATCAAATGTTAGATGTATTTTAATGGGAAAATGACAAAACTAACCACTTTATACAACATTCTTACATAAGATAACCAATTTTTAGGGGTTTTACAAAACTAACCACACGGATCTCCCCCGGGGGCGATCCGTACATTTCGGGGGCGATCCGTACATTTCGGGGGCGATCCGGCCTTTTTCTTAGAAAAAAAAATTAAAATTTCTTTTTTTCCACTTGGGCGCGAGCCACGTGGGGCGATCCAGGCTTTAAGTATTTTTTTTTCTTTTCTTTGTAATATCAATTTCACTATAAACACCAACCTCCTATTTCATAATTTTTCACACATTCCCTTTATTTCTCTTATCATATATTATACTCTCACAACCTTTAACCCATTAAACACAATCAACCATCACAAAACATGAAATAACGTCAAAGTGATGATGTTTGTGTGTATTTTCGAAGTGGCGGTTAAAACCCGTACGCATATATACGTTAAAATACGAAGTTTCAATCTTTGTACCGTTTATATCGCATTTTTTACGTAATTCATCTCTCTCTCTCTCTCTCTCTCTCTCTATATATATATATATATATATATGTTACCGCAATTTTATATCGATTTTTTTTACGTTATACATCTATATATATATATATATACCACAATTTATATCGTTTTTTTTACGTTATGCATCTCTCTCTATATATATATACGTAACCGCAATTTATATCGTTTTTTTACATTATGCATCTATATATATATATATACACACACACACATTACCGCAATTTATATCGTTTTTTTACATAAATGTAAGTAGGTATATAAATATATACGTACATACATACGTGAAGATATGTAAATATGCGTACGGGTTTTAACCCGTACACATATACACGTATAAAATACGTACGTAAAACGTACATGAATATACGTAAATATGTGTACGTGTTAAAACCCGTACGCATATATACGTATAAAATACGAAGTTTCAATTTTTGTACCGTTTATATTGCTTTTTTTACGTAATGCATCTCTATATATATAAATGTTACCGCCACTTCGAAGATACATACAAACATCATCACTTTAACGTGATTTCATGTTTTGTGATGGTTTATTATGTTTAATTGGTTAAGGGTTGTGAGAGTATAATATATGAGAAGAGAAATGAAACGGAAGGTGTGAAAAAAATATGAAATAAGAGGTTGGTATTTATAGTGAAATTGGTATTACAAAAAAAAAGTTAAAAAAAAGTTAAAGCCTGGATCGCCCCCGAGGGTGATCCGATGATGTGGCTAGCCCCAAGTAGACAAAAAAAAGTTAAAAAAAATTTCCTAAGAAAAAAGGCGGATCGCCCCCGGGGGACATCCGTGTGGTTAGTTTTGTAAATTCCCTAAAAAATGGTTATTTTGTGGTAGAAGATTATATAAAATGGTTAGTTTTGTCACTTTCCCATTTTTAATGATACACTTTCAAACGTATAGTATTAAACCAATATTTTTTAAAGTAGCTATAAATATTTACAAACATATTTCTAAAAAAAACTTGAACAAGATTATTCTTTTTTATGTAATTTGCCTTTGATAACAATTATTTAATTAGATTCGGATGATATTATAAGTTTAATAATGTGGCGTTTATTTTTTAAGAGGTGTTAATCTTATTTCACTTATGATTTATAAGAGGTGCTGCTGAAGTATGAAATCTAAATCAATAATACTGTTTGGCTTTGTAAACCGATAAACGTCTGAGTCTGTTCAAATTGTATGTTTTACCCATTAAAAAAATACAGTGTATAATTTATACATAAATTTATACAACTTCGCATATTTATTCATCATCATTACAAAATTTACACCTAAATCATATAATTAACATTCATATAAACGGAAATACGTCATTAATGATATTTAACATATTTAAATCCTATTAAAATACATCAATTGAAAGAGATGATGGTTGATTTGGTAAATGATCGATTGAGAGAAATAATCGACTAAGGTTAATCAATTGAGAAATGCCATTGTTGAGGGTTTGAAGAACAATAACAGATAAATAAGAGGTTGGTTTACCTCTTATCAGATAAACAAATAATAACATATAAGTGTCCCTAAAAAGAGTAACATTACTTCTTAATGAATCAGACATAATAGACTAATAAAAAAAATTAATAAAAAAAAAGACAAAAACTAAGTAACATTAATTTTAATTTTAATTTTTTTACTTTGTTTTCTACTAATCAATACTATATTTAAAGCTGAAAAACATAATTTTTTAATTAAATTATTTGTAGATCAGGTTTTATATTTATTGTTTTGGATCGATAGGAATCCGAGTAACTCCAAAAGAATCCCAACGCTTGTGGATAACCTCTACCCAACCCCATCTCAACGTCTTTTTTCTTTTTTCATTTAAAAAGTCAACTAATTTAAACATTATATAAAAAAAATCTAATTTTTTCAAAATCTTTAAAAATATCACATTCAATTTTAACAACTTTAATAGATTTTTTAAAATAAAAAAAAATAAGTTTTTTTGTAATAAATTCACTATATTGTTTTTTAAAATAAAGAAAATTAAAGAAAACTCCAAATTCAGATAATTTATTAACGTTGTTTTCTCGAATTTAAGAAGAAAAGAAAAGTATGGAAAGAAAATGATTTTTTTTTCCTGAAAAATAAGGGAAATGAAGAAAATAGAAGGAAATAAAATAATTTTTCATATTCTTGAACGAAAAAGAAAAGATGTTTTTATAAATATAATCTTCATTATTTTTCAACGTGTTGTAATTGATGGGTAAATATGTAATTTTATAAATATTTTAATCTTTCATTTCCTTTTCTTTTCTCTCATAGTTGGGAGGAAAATCAACATTATTTTTCTCTCTTCATTTCTTTTTTCTCCATAAAAAACCAGATAACACGACATTTTATTCATTCCCCCCTAATTTCCTACGAGAATGCACCGTAAAACTTGAAGTGTAAATTGTGAAATTAATTTTTTTTATTCATATCTCTCAATGTGATTGTATTATTATTATTTTATATAATTCCTTTTAAATAGTTTGACTTTTAGTTTTTCATTTAAAAATAATATATACAATTTATTGGAATTAAATGTAATTTCTTTTAAATATTTTGACTATTTGTTTTTTATTTTAGAAAAATTATAAATTTCTTTATTGAAATTAAATATATATATTTTTTTAAGATTTTGATTTTTTACTCTCTATTTTAGAAAAAGAAAAACTAAAAAATCTGTTGAAGATGCTCTTTTATCTACTTTGAAGATTTTAAATGTAATTTTATTACTAAAATATTTAATACATTTAATATCTTTAATAAACTTTTGAATAAATGTCATATAAATCTTTTTGTTTTCTTGAGAAACAATTAAAAAATATTTTTCTTTCTTTGCATTAAATTCAGAGATTTTAATCTTTTTTATGTTATGTTTTTTTTTAAGTATATAATATTTATATACAGCAAATGCAACAAATAAACTCATATCCTCCTTACTTTTGGTAAGGTTTAAATCTCTGACCTCCTAGAAGACCAAAGACTATGATACCGCTAGACCAAAAACCATTTAATTATGCTATATATTTGAAAAAATACCGTATTTTTTTCTTTCTTTAATATACAAAAATATTCAAGAAAATTTATTTCCCTTTCCTTTCACTAGACATATCTTTTCAAATTCGAAAATATAATATTAAAAAATCTGTTAAAGCAAAAAAGAAATCTTTAAATATTTTTTATAAAAAACCAATTGGTGATACTTTCACATGCTTTGTTGATTATTATACTAAATCGAATATATCTTTTTATTCAAAATAATATTAAACTTTATTAAATAATAAAACATTTTATTACAAAATACAATTATTTTATTAACCTGACAACGTTGATGGCTAACTAATTGAACTTTCTGTCTCACACTTATATATATTCAAGCCTTTTCTTCCCACAAGGCTGCATATTCACCGTACTTTTGTTCCCTTACAAAAATGTCACAGGGTGGAGCGGGTCGCCACCGTAGGAGGCCGTCCCAGTCGGTGTTTGACTTCCAGGACGATGTTCTGCAACCACCTCCCGTGGCAGATAACGGCGGTTCTGATAAGGTTGGTTTCTCCTTGACTCGTGTTTTTGGTTTTTTTAAATCTCGATCTCATAAATTAAATAGTTAATTTTGGGAGTTTTATCCGGTTTAGATATATGTGACGATATACTCAAACTCAGATCCCGACAAATTATGGATATCAAGAAATGGTAACGTAATCTTTTGTTTTTGCGTCAAGAAATGGTGATGGCCACGGTGGTTGTGAGTTGGATTTAGGGGGTGTCGACGGGCATTCGTGCAACCATAAATTCACGTAAAAAATAGTGTAATTTTTGTATGGTCCTTAAGAACGTTGCTATTTTGTTTGATTGTGTTACCGTGTAACAACAAAAATATCCTTTTGGAGCTTCAGCGTGTAATTCAGGGGGGAAATGAGTGAGATGACTTTGTCCAAATACAAGACATGTCTTGTGTTTGATCATGCTCATTAGCCTCAGCCGTTGACTGAGACAAAAAATGCTCCATAACATTGATCTTCTTGGAGACATATTTTGTGTGAGGCCCGTAATCAACTTTTTACCAAAAAATATCCGTCTAGATCCACGGATAATGTGTTAAATATATGTATGTGTAGAGATTGAGAAAAAAATATCATTTTATTATTTTTATTTTGACATTCATATCAATATATTTTTACCCTATTTTTCATGGTTTCGGTTTTTTATTATTATCTAGCCAACCCAATGTTTATATATATTGGGGCGGATGTAGAACCTCCGATGACCAGACTACACGTGCGTTACTGGGGTCTGGGGGTAAGATTATAGGCTCGACAATAAAGAGATTGATTTTTTTCTATTACATCGTCTTGGTGAAACCTCTCAAATACATGGATCTGCCCCATATATGTGTTTCAAGCAATTTTTTCAAGAAAAGACAATTCATATATTTTCTATCATGATTCATTTTTTGTAAATTTTTTTCCGCATATTAGTTAATTTCAATTGATACTTATAGGAATTCGGGCATGCAAGCTCACCAAACAAGATACCAGAACAACATTGTATACGTCCAACCACTGACGTGTCTGGACATTTAAAAGAGAAGGGTGCCCCTCCATCATTGCCGCCAACGTCACAGAAGAAGTCATAACGGATGGAAAAACACATGCTTATGTTGGGAGATCGTGTAATAATGGGTTGTCTTCTTGTTACTTGTTTGTCATGTCTTAGTGTAATGTTTCTATTGCAATTATTGAAATGAACTAGCATTCAGTAATTACTTTGGATGATATATTTGGTGGGCATACATGTTCATTAGTTCATTTAATAGGACGTTTAAATCATGCATTTTCAAAGATAATTACTGTGATATTTAAAAATTAATTATAATAAATTGTATTAAAATTATATAATTTTATACTATTAAAAAATCAACTTTTGTTATAACAAGTTTTCCTTTGTTTGTTAAGTTTGATTACTCTGAGCTAAAACATTTCATAAAAATCAAGACTTGGGATTCTAAAATACCAGAAAGTTTCGTGTGTTTCAACTGTTCTTGACATATAAAATAATCAAGAATTAAACCGAAAATGATAGGGATTTGATTGGAATTGTTGATTTGAATCAGTTACAATTTATCTAACACAAGACCAAACAAGACCAAGTAAAAAAAAGATCAAATATCCGGTTAAAAATCAGACCGGTTAAAACCAGAATCAAACCGTTAAATTCAGACGTAATAAAATTGTGAACGTTTAGGTAGCGTTTGGTACAGACATAATTGGACATGACTGAACTGGACAGAACAAAACAGGACAGGACAATCGGGTAGGACTGGACAAGACAAGACTGGACGGGACAAGACTGAACATAACAGTAGTATGTCTGGTGTTTGGTACGACTAGGACTGGAAAGGACAGAACTATACAAACTACCCCCATATTAAGGTTATATATCAAACTAGGGTAGAGTAATAATGTTTTAGGTTCTGTCCCATCTTGTTCCACCTATTTTGGTGGAACAAGAAAAAACTTTTTTTGTCCTATTCTGTCCCACCTTGTCATAGTTCTTGTCCTTGTTCCATGTCGTGCCAAACGTAGGACAGTGAATTCTTGTTTTGTTTCATGTTGTGCCACACATGAGACAGTGGGTTTTGTCCCGTCCTGTCCCATCACCCATGTACCAAAATGTTTTCTTAATTAAAAGGGAAAAGTACAATAAAAACCAATGAACTTTCTTGTTTGGAATGAT
>NC_037528.1:8565387-8575826 GCF_001531365.2 Cynara cardunculus var. scolymus
TACCATTTTAACTAGTTGTACAAGTCATTAGAATGTATCCAACATGTTTTATAAAAGTTCAAGAAGTTATTTAACATGTTTTGGATTGTTCAAGGACTTATTTGTTCCAAAAATTGTCCAAGGAGTTATTTAACATTTTTTGGAATGTTCAAGGACTTATTTGTTCCAAAAATTGTCTAAGGATTTATTTAACATTTTTTGGAATGTCTAAGGACTTATTTAACATATTTTGGAATGTCTAAGGACTTATTTGTGCAAAAAAATTGTTCAAGAACTTATTTAACATATTTTGGAAAGTTCAAGGACTTATTTGTTCCAAAAAAAGTTCAAGGACTTAATCATTCCAAACAAGAAAGTTCATTGGTTTTTATTGTACTTTTCCCTAATTAAAAATAATTAAAATGGAGTTGATCAGGACCGTCCGATCAGATGGATGTATCATGCATCTAAACCATTCGTGTGGCGAGCCACGTCAATTGGCCATTTTCAAATTCAGTTTGTTACGAAAAAGGCGCAAATATAAAAAGCGCTTCCAGATTTATTCTCGCAGTTCGTTGTATGTTATCAAAATCTCAGGAGTCTGGAGACAAACCCACACTTATTTCCGAACAAGGCAAATATTGAAACCCTAGTGACAAATTTTGAGCTCCAAATCCAATTGAGCGATTGAGTGTTGTATCATCATCTTGAGCTATGCAATCACCTGTCGTCGTTCTCAGTAAGTATATTTATGTCTCTCAGACATTTTACACAAATATCTATTGACGACCACATGTTGTGATATCATAATTTGTCTCCGATCAACTTGCCCAAATAATTTCTCTCCGATCAATTTGATAATGGTAATCAAAGGGAAAATGGCGGTTTGAGAATGTGGATGAGATGCACGAAAATGTTATGCAAAGTTGGTTTTGGGCTATTGGCTTCCATCAGTATGATTAAAGAATATTAACACCCTCGGGAATTCAGAATTCTTACGCTTTTTCTTAGAATGCACATCAATTAGACCGTGGATTGTTTTTCTTTAGTTGAAAATGAATGCACCAATACTTTGAAAAATCAAAATGACGCCAATTATTTTATGCCAATTATTCCTTATCATCCATGAGGCAGGATCATGTGAAATACTTTCATATGGTTTACAGCAACTGTAAGAAAATAGTGGAAATGAACTCAAACGGACATATCTAATGCAGAAATGCTCTATTTATAATATCTGATGATTTGATGTTTGCTTCACAAATAGAATTGATTCACAAATATACAACTATGATCACACTCAGTAATCTCATAGTTTGTTTTGAGAATAGAGAAATATCTCAGAGAATAGAGAAATATAGAAAAAAGGTTTTGAAAGTGTTTCACATATTCCTATTTGAGTGATAAAGAAAGAGAAATGTACTGGGCTGAAAAAATTGTTACAAATAAGCACCATCTATGCATGGTTACAGTTCATTGAGATCTATTGGGGGTAAAATTAGTTTAAAGGATCCTGTATCCTTATTAATTACAACATAGAGATGATACAAGCCAGATACTATAACACTCTTACTACATCTTAGTGGGACTATGAACCCAATCAGTGTGATGCTTTCAAGCTTGTCTTAGCTCCAAATTATGTTACATCATAGTAATTGCTAATGGATTCAATTTGAAATGCACAGATGATTCTCTCAAACGCGAATCAGGAAACAAGGTGCATCATGCAAATATCCAAGCTTCAAAGGTGAGCAAATCATGACATGTGTTCATTTTGTCAGTTTTGTAGTTGATTTAATTAGAAAGCCACATAAGCTTTAGCATAGAATTTACAAAACATCCTGTTCGTGAAATGTTGGGAGCTGGGATTGGAATATGATTATTTGTTGATCCATGAATGGCAACTTGGGATGTGGTTATAACTCAAAATTCACCAACTCTTCTATAAATTGCAGGCAGTGGCTGACATTGTTCGCACTACATTGGGCCCAAGATCTATGTTAAAGATGATTCTTGATGCTCTAGGAGGTGCTTATGTTTGTATGTTATTTCTATTAGTTCAAATCGGGAACATTTGTCTCTTCTTTAATGCCAGGGTGCTTGCTGTGAAACTAAAATGAACTGCAGGTAAATGAGAATACAGTGCAACTGTATGCAAGGTTGTGATACCATGCGCTGCATAATACCTAGTGACTAAAATGTTTAGTAGCTTTCTCATTCTCTTTGTTTAAATAATCGAATTTGTAGATGGTGAGCACTTCATGAGACAAGTTTCTTTGCTTGTCTTGCAGGTCTTATCAACTTTTTCTATCCATTAAATCGTCCTCCCTATAACTTTTGGATGTCATCTGTCAACCTGAGCCTAGAGTTTTCAAGTGATTGGTGCTTGTTTGTTGGCAGGAATTGCGGTCACTAATGATGGGAATGCCATCTTGCGGGAGTTGGATATTGCTCACCCAGCTGCAAAGGTAATTTATTTAATCAATGGCTACTAAAAAGCATTTCCAACGAAGTCTTGATTTTTGAGTTTCCTCATTCTTCCATCACACCAAACTTTCTAGCTCCTCTGCTCGAACACCAACTTTAGGTAGACCTTTGTGCGTTATCATGTACTATGGATATAATTTTTCCCTTTGCATATTTTAGTACTTGACTCTTACTTCCTGGTTTTGTGTTCAAATTTGCAGTCCATGATAGAACTTAGCCGTACACAAGATGAAGAAGTTGGTGATGGAACTACATCAGTCATCATTCTTGGTATCTGTTAAATTCTAATGTCACCTATTGTTCAGCGATTATTACATGTCATTTTGTTTAAGGGGATCGTATTAAAGTTAGGACTTCGCTTATGGGCATATCAGTGTCCTCATTTACAAATGATCAGTTTTTGGAGGTTTCGCAGGCCGACTTTGTGCATTTAGCTGAAGCAGATTTATTGTAAAAGGAGATGACATACTAAATCTAGTTATCCTTGTCTGGGTAGTCCAATAAGTGCGAAATAGCTCACTCTAATATTATGGACTTCGATTTGAGTAAATATCACTTGTCACAAGGATAGGTTGTGCCGGCATTAATTATTCATGCTCTCTACCTATTTCTCCCTATGTTTTCACCAGTGACATTTTGGCTTCTTTTTCTTCTGCTCTCCTTGTCTGAACTCGGAAAAGCACGGGCATTCATGTTTATGTATAGAGATTTTAGTGTCCATTACATATATTTCAAGGGAACTTGATATAAATCCTTTTTGTTTGTTTGTTTGTTTTGTTATGATAGGGTGGGGTCTTAAACTGCCTATGTTTAACAATGATGTTTAGATAACCTGTTTGATACTCTTTAACCAATAGAATCTCTCTTCTTCTAATTTTGCTGATGGTCAAAGTGTGAATGTGTAGCTGGTGAGATGCTTCATGTTGCAGAAGCTTTCATTGACAAGAACTATCATCCTACCGTCATTTGCCAAGGTAATACTTTGCTGATATTAAAACTGCATCATTAGGTTTGTGCATAAATTAGTAGATTTRTGTAAACTTTGTACTTTCACAGCTTATAACAAGGCTCTTGAAGATGCTCTTGCTGTGTTGGACAAGATCTCTATGTCTATCAATGTGAATGATCGTAAGCACTCGTGTTAKTCTTAATGCCTAAACATTATTGTTTGTTGGAATCTTCAATCTCAGTAGAACCAMACTTGGCTAATTCAGACATTTGCTTTCTTGAAGATTATTGTACTCCATTGAACCTTTCAACATATCATTGTGTAGGAGCCATATATATAATTTTGCAGACCGATTAACTTGTAAGTTGCTTGGCTTATCGTCTTATTTGGAATTTTTTCCAAGTCCAATGCATTAGTAGGGCTTGACCTAATGACCTTAGAATAGGATATAGTAATAGAATTTAGAAAAATTTCAGTGGCTTGGTATCACAGAGCCATGCTAGCTTTAATCTTGTGATTTCCACTTCTGCCATCCACTTAGCTATATTGTTATCTCAAATGTGAAATAAGTTATGCCAAAACACTAGAACTTGCATGYATCCACAGGAKACAACACACGCTCGGGTTTGTKATCAATTCATTACAKAAAAGGATTTTTAACTGTGCTTCTTATGCTTGATATTTGTCCATATCATCATTTTCCTTCTTAATCTTTCATATTGTTAGTTTTTTGTCCCATTGGCAGGTTCTATGATGTTGGGTACAGTGAAGAGTTGTCTCGGCACAAAATTTACAAGCCAGTTTGGGGATCTTATAGCAGTATGTTTCCCTTTCTTTTGCCTGTTTTTTATATACCAAATCTACCATTGCAGTGAGTAAATGAATACAACTTCGCTATATACATACATATATATATGTGTGTGTATCTAAAAGGTGACCTTTTTTCTCCTTTTCAGTCTGAAAGGACGGTCTTCTTTTGAAATCTGAGATGTCTCAACTTTTTCTGACCAAGTGTTTTTCTCCTAAGTTGTTCTATGATGTTTATGGCTTTCTCAGAACATAGTAGCTTGTGATCTTATGAGTTGAGACTGGCCTGACCATGCTTGGCTCTGGCTCATGAAAACATTGGCAGCATCGGGCTTGGCTCATGGCTTGTCAAGCTTGATCTTCACTTGCTAAATCTTGAGTTGGTTCAGCTCATGTAAGCTCCATTCCTATGGACTTACAGGCTCGCACCTCACATGACTAATATGGACTAGTATAAAGTTGTATAAAATCAAATCAGACCCTTGAATATTAACTACACCAGTTCTATAACAAGATTACCATTAATCATGTAGGCTTGTCAAGTTGTTGATCCTGAATACTAGTCTTTTAAGACATGTTAAGCTTTTTAACTGGCTGGTTCATGTGCTCTCAGGATCCATATAATCTTGCCAATAATTCTAATAGTAGCTGAATGTCCTTAGTGTGGGTTTGGTACACGGAATAGTACACATTAAAATGGGACATCATGAGTCCGATAAAAATACATTTTTTCCGTCCTATTCAAATAGGTGGAACAAAAATTAGAAATGCGACAAGATTGGTAAAGTACTGTTACCACGTCAAGTTAAAACCAGAAAATCTTATGGAATTCTTTTCCTTACCTACCTCACTCTCATTCTATTTCCTTCCCGGCTTACCAAAAATGCACGCTAACCGCATTTTAGGGTTATCTTTTGAAGTTTGCTCTATATCACTGACCAGCACGTTCGTCTTCTTTTAGGATCTAGCACTTGATGCAACGACAATGGTTGGTGTCGATGGAGGCAAGGGATCACGAGATGTGGATATTAAGAAATACATAAAGGTAGAGAAAGTCCCTGGGGGGCAGTTGGAAGATTCACAAGTCCTCAAAGGTGTTATGATCAATAAAGATGTCATCGCCCCTGGAAAAATGAGAAGAAAAATCGTAAACCCCCGGATTGTTTTACTCGATTGCCCTCTTGAGTATAAAAAGGGAGAGAATCAGACAAATGCAGAGTTGGTTCGAGAAGAAGACTGGTTAGTACTCCTGAAAATGGAAGAAGAGTACATAGAAAATCTGTGTGCACAAATACTGAAGTTTAAGCCGGACTTGGTGATCACAGAGAAAGGGCTTAGCGACTTGGCCTGCCACTATTTAAGCAAAGGCGGAGTTAGTGCCATCAGGCGATTAAGGAAAACAGATAACAACAGGATCGCAAAGGCATGTGGAGCTGTGATCGTGAATAGACCAGATGAACTTCAAGAATCGGACGTGGGAACCAAGGCTGGACTCTTTGAGGTGAAGAAAATTGGTGATGAGTTCTTTGCGTATATAGTTGAGTGTCAAGATCCAAAAGCATGCACTGTGCTTCTCCGAGGCCCTAGTAAGGACCTTTTAAATGAAGTGGAACGGAATTTGCAGGTTAATTTGTTAATAACTAAACTCATCCTAAAAAACATTTGTGCAGATTCAATCGCAAACTTAAGTTCTGTAATGAACCCGGGGACAAAAGAATGCACATGTCCTATACATTCAATGTTGTAAAAATTCACGTTCATTATTCATAATGAATAAGAACAAACAGGGACACGTGCCCTCTTTTGTCTTCCCATGAAAAAAAAAGGTTTGCAAGAGAACTTTTTTTTCTCTCTCTATATGTTTATATCATTGTAACGTTTTTTTATCATTTGGTAGGATGCAATGTCGGTGGCTAGGAACATCTTAAAGCATCCAAAACTTGTTCCGGGTGGTGGTGCCACTGAGTTGACTGTTTCTGCTACATTGAAGCAGAAGAGCTCATCCATGGAAAGCATTGAGAAGGCAAGTTTTTGTTTTTGTTTTTATTTATGTTCTTATATTTTATCTTGTACGATCAACTATGACCTTTTAGAGTAAGACATGATAAATAAACACCTCTATCATATATATATATATATATATATATATATATATTCATAATTACACATTAACATCAACCTCTATTATTTTATATTTCCAATGCAGGAATAACCCTAATTTAATCCAAAAGGGGGTTTGTTTAATGACTTATTATAAGAAAGGTATAAAGTGTAAACTGCTGATTTTGTTGATGTGGTTTTATAATTTTTGGTTGAAACAGTGGCCTTATGAAGCTGCTGCTGTTGCATTTGAGGCCATACCACGAACTTTGGCACAGAATTGTGGCATCAATGTCATCAGAACTATGACTGCTCTTCAGGGCAAGGCAAGAAATCTGCTTGTTAATTTCTTTTAAGAATAACAAATACATCCTTCATAACTTTCTCTTGGGGCCCGTTTACCAAACACTTACCGGTAAAATTTAACATTATTATTTACTTACCAGGTAAGATTTTAGTCCATCAAAACGACATTATATGCAACAATTCACTTGGTAAACGCTTAACGTGGTAAGAGTCATTGCCCTCACGTACCGGGTAAGACTCACGGTCCTTGTCTCGCTATTACCGGGTAAGATTCTTAGTTTTTACCATATTCATCCGGTGAGGTAATGTGACTTGGTAAGCGCTTACCCGGGTAAGTGTTTGGTAAACGACCCTTTAATTTTTTTAATTACGACTTAAAAGAGAAATTCATACACCTGTATACAAAGATCAAAAGTACTTACTTTTTTCATTCCAATCAGAAGGATTGTTAGGGATCTCCATAATTCATATTTTTCCATTTAAAAGAATTCCATTTATCTTGCAAAACTTTGTACTTTTCATACTCAAGAAAATTCCCTATCATAAGTAATAATATCTAAAGAAATTGACCAAAATAGCTAAATGACTCTCCTTTTATTCACTTTATAGCCCACTTCTTTTTTCTGTTTGTCCTAAAATAGTCAAGATTTTGCAAGTTCCAAAATTAACTTTTATATTAAAATGTAATCTGGTAGGTTGTTTTGTAAACTGACAAGGAAATTTTGCAAGCCTATCCCAGTATAATCATATTTTACTCAAAACAAGTACATTTCGTAAGTTGCAAAATTGTCACTTGCAAAATCTTTGCTACTTTTTGTCCAATTAAAAAATGGATTAGAAAGTGAATAGAGGGAGCCATTAAGCTATTTTAGTCAATTACTCTAATATTTAGCTAGACTTTGTTTTGTCATCTCATCAATAATTACAATGTTTTTCAATTGTTTATTTTAAGACAAGTATGAACGAACACTTATAACTTGAAAAGAGTTCAAATGTTAAGATTTTTATGGCATCTCATGTTCGATGTTGCAATTTTCATGTGAAAAAGTAAGTTGGACCAATGTTATTATTAATTTAGGGGTCATATACCTGGTGTCACTTAGTTTACTGGGTGTGCATCATGATGACTAAGAATTTTACCTGGTAAGAGTAATAGCAATAACCGACAATCTTACCTGGTAAACAAGGGAGAAGACTTTCATTTACCAACAATCAATTTTGATGGCCGAGAATGTTACCCGATAAGATAATTAAAGTTGGGGACTCTTACTAGTAATCAATACCAATAAACGTTTCTTGCACCAAAACAGTATTTTTAAAGGATAAATATATGAAAATCAGTTGTATTATTACTAAACCTTTTTTAGGTTCAAGTTATTGTTCTCAGTGCCTTTGTATTATAGAAGTCCCTTTTTAGGCCTAAATGTGACAGATGAACTCACAACCTCTTTACAGCATGCAAAATGCGATAATGCATGGATCGGAATCGATGGGAATTCAGGTGAAATTGCAGATATGAAAGAACAAAAGGTGTTCATGCATTTCTTTAATTTTCCACCACATCTTAATGACTTTGCTTTAAGTTTTAACAAAAACAATGCATTGAATCAGATATGGGATGCCTACAACGTGAAGGCACAGACCTTCAAGACGGCTATTGAAGCTGCTTGTATGCTTCTAAGGATCGATGATATTGTGAGTGGAATCAAGAAAAGGCAAGCTCCCCAAGCTAACGAATCATCAAAACCCACGATTGAGCGAGAAGGTGATGCTGATAATGAGCGCATGATTCCCGAGTGAAGATCGTAGATCGTATGCAATTAATAAGAAACATTCAGCTTGTTAGAAGAGAGCCTCTTATTGTTTTCTCCATAGGTCGTCAGTCTCAGTCTTCTCAGGGTCACTGAACATTATCCTGACTCTTGTCTTTTGCATCTTGGTGGGTTAAAAAAAAGATAGCCTCTTATCTTGTTATGTGTTCATTGTCAAGCTGCAAGCTATGCAGACATCCGAGCTATGTGCCTATATTTGGATCGTTATTCTTGTCATCGATATTTATACTTTTGTATTTCGAGACTTTTTTGGTGTTTTGGTTGATTTCGAGGGTCTTTTTTTTATTTTTTGCTAGATGTTCTTTACATTTTCTAATATTCGAAGTACCTTCAAAGTTTAGTAAATATACTTTTCGTGCCCAAAAAAATCTATTTACAAAAATAACTCAGAATGGGTTTACAAGACCCAGTCGATTGTTTTTCTTAAGCCTCAAATTCTGAAAAGTGTATTAATAGAAAAAAAGAAAGTTAACAAATATATAAAAAGTAGGTAGGAATAATTTTAAAAAAATAGCTTGAGGCAGACACGATAACTTTAGTGAAAACTAAGGGATCGTTTACTAAACGTTTATCGGTAAAAAATATTATTCTTATTTACCTTCTGGTATAACATTCTCAGCCATCAAAATGAATTGATGGTAATAGTTTACTAGGTAAAAGTCACAATCCTCACTTACCAAGTAAGACTCTCATTCGAGCCTTCCATCTTACCGATTATGATTATCGGTCTTTGTTATGTTCACACAATAAGATAATTGAATTGATAAACGCTTATCAAAGTAAGTGTTTAGTAAACGACCCATAACTTATGAATAACTAATAGCATGTATATAGGACATGTACCCCCTTTAGATCTTGGTCCGTAATGGCCTTTTTATTAATAAAACTGGAAGAGGAGGAAAATAAATAGCTTATGATGACCATCTTGAGTCGATTATTTCGTAGATCTAATTCCAGTTTTTTTATATAGTGGAAAGGCCTAAAAATATCAAGTTTTATGCTTACAAGGAAGAAATGTTCTTGGTGGATGCAAGACTTGGGACCGCCAAAATGAGCCTAAAGGAGTTCCAATCAACCGAACCACCCGGTTTGAGAATAAGGTGAGATCCCTGGATCTAGTGGCCAGCGAATCACTGATCAAAAAGCAGATTTTTTTTAGATTCTTCATGGAATCACGGTGAATAAAATTAGAGACGCCCGGTCTAACTTAGGACTCTAGAAACATAATTACTATCTCACTAACCCTATTCATCGTAAAACTCTATGGCTCCATTCCTCCATTCTTAAATTGATTAATTATAAAAAATTCTTAATTTGATTATTAGTTATTTATTACAATTTTATATTTATTTAATGATGGATTTTCTTATGATAACTCGTTGTTTTGATACTTAAAAAAAAATCAAAATATCAGAATTATAATAAACAGAACTAATTATTGCTGTATGAAATCTTAATAATCAACTAGTATGGGAACCGCACGTTGCGCGGTAGTATGAGTGCTTTGATTAATGATATGATGATTGTCTATATAAATATATATTAATTGTTAATAGAATCATCAACAAATCATATTCAAATAATTCGAAAAAGTTAAATAAAATATAGTTAGTGAAATTTTAATATACACACACACACATATACATATATATATATATATATATATATATATTGAGAGAGATTTGTTTAGTAATAAAATTGTAAAACTAAATAAAATGAGTAATAATAACGACGGAAATATTAAGGAATCCGACACAAATTTAAGAATAAAAAATACTCCACATAAAGATATATCTCCTTCAAAGGATGATGTACATGTACTATTTTTCATCTTCAACACATACCTTGACTTTAAAAACACAATAGTGAATGGACCGGACCAACCATACGATATGTAAAAAATCACATACCAAACTTAAAGACTTCAAATCTTTATAACCCAATAGATAAAATTATAATGCAATCAAAATCATAACATG
>NC_037528.1:8576446-8584787 GCF_001531365.2 Cynara cardunculus var. scolymus
GTTTGGAGTTATGTCATTTGAATTAATATAGAAGGAGATGAATGGTTTGGAGTTGAATGCAAACATTTAACAAAAAAACATAAATTGACAAAAAAAAATATAGTAGTGGATATTGAGAGAATGAAAGAGAAAAAAGAAAAATAAAGTTCTAGGCTTTAGGAGAGGCCACTTCAAACACTCATGGTTTATTCTTTAATATATATATATATATATAAAATAATACATAAGAGTTATAATGCAAACAAAAATCATGATACAAACATAAATAAAATTATAATGCAACCAAAATCATGAAACAAATCAATATAAAATTATTACCTTTGCAACCAAAAAAATCAAATATTGAACTTGAATACTTCTTCAAATCTTCATGACATAATGCATAAAAACTATAATGCAATCTAAATAACGAAACAAACATACATAAAATTGTGGGAAAAGTGAAAAAACAAAAAAAAAACTATGAAGATTATCAATAGTGAAATAGAAGAAAAACCAAAGAACTTGAAACTTCTTCAAATCTTCATGACATATAATGCAATTTAAATAATGATACAAACATACATAAATTATGGGAGAAGTGAAAAAAAAAATTATGAAGATTATCAATAATAAAATAGAAGAAAAACCAAAGAGAAAGAAAATAAATTTAGAGATGTATAAGATAGAGATAGAATTTGAGAGGGTGTGAGAGATGMAGATGAATAAATAGTTGTTGTTAATGAAGCTTAAATTCGAAAAAAATTTATCATATCCTGTGATTATAAAATATCAAAATTTTATTCGAATTTATATGATCAAATCATAAACACAATTTATATAATCAATCGTAAACACAATCATATCCTATGATAACAACACATCCAACAATATTGAAAAAGAAACATGTAATAACAAATCACATTTTTTAATGAATATAATTTCTACATACCTTTTAAAATCTTTGAATTCTTCTTCAACTCTCATCTTCTTCATCCTTCACCAAAGGATTTTATATGATTTCATTTTGTTTATTATTGAAACTTTAAAAAACAAATTTCATTAAAAAATAAAAGAAAGTAAATGAAAGAGCAAATGAAGAGTTGGAGGTTAAACTTGGGTATACAAAATTACAAAAATAACCCAGGTTAATTATGAGATATACATTTTTCATCAAGGGGCAAAAGAGTCTTTAACATATTCAACATTTAAAAAAATCAAAAAATGAGAAAAAAAATAAGAGGGGTTCTAAGCATTAGAAGGTGTCACCTCATTACCTTTGGTTTCTTCTTTAATATATATATAGATTTAAACGGACGGATATCCAATAAAAAAAGAAAAAGACAAAGAAATAGAGTATGACGTCATTTCCTTCACAGTACCGGACAATTGTTTCGCCGTAAGATTTTCGTCTTAACCTCCCACCAACTTAATTAACAAATAAATTAATCAAAAATTACAAAAGACGCCCTTCAAATTACACCTATGAACACTTTGGTCCCTTCACTTTATGATTTGTCTCTTTATGTATCATTTTTTATTGTTGCTTCAAGTGAAAAATGGCCTTACAAAGTTACAACCCTCAACCAAAGTTTAGGTGCCAAAGACTACTCTATAAAACCTATTGCAAAAGTAAAATTAACAAATCATGTTTGTAACATTTATTTTATTTTATTTTATTTAAATATAAATATAATTGTTTATTAAAGAATTGTTTTAATTTTCGATTATCGATTTGAAATAAAACTATACATTTCTCTTTATCGTACATGTAAGTATCAAAATAACAAATGATTATTTGCAAACAAAATACAAATGTAAAATATAAATATCGTTCCTGGGGTTTTTGGAAATCATCGTCCAAAACTTTTGGAAATCAAAAGACCATCATTTTAGTTTGTATTTCGTTGTTAAATATATCTCAATTTCTTGTTTTTTTAGTTCAAATATCAATCAATTTACCAGATATTAAAATTTATATATGTTCAAACCAATTCATCTGGAAGGAAACTATATACATTAAATAATAATATAAATTGCTATTCGGTTAACCGATATGGTAAAAAGTAATCAAAACCGAAACATATCTTATTTCGTAACCGTTTAACCAACAAATCGGATAACTGAAAACTAAATTGGTTTGAGTGAGTTATTCGGTTTTGAATGTTTTTATATCCCTAGGCCCCAGTCACCTAAATTTTTTGATACGCCACTACAAGGTAGTGATATACTGACATAGATGGTGGTGGCGATGTAATGAGAAGAAAACGACAAGAGGAAGAAGATGGACCACACGAGTATGTTTAACAATGGCTAAAGGTTGTAGTGGTGTTGTGATGAAGGTGGTTATTAAAGAGCGAAAAGGCAAATGTTAAGATAAACTCGCATGAAAGAAAAAAAAATGTGAATAAAGAAACCTGGTTATTGGCAGTGGGAAGAAGTTGTATTGGTGTACGTGGCACCAAAGGAAGGGGTTCCAAAGAAATAGGAGTATCGATCGATGATGGTAGGATTAGTTTAGGGTTTCTTAATGAAGAGTTTTATACACCCCCCAAAAAAAAAGGGAAAAAACAAAATTACCGTATCATATTCACCATGACTTGCACATGAGCAGGTCCGTTCCTGACATTTTATAGGTCTTGAGCAAGATATAAAAAAGGGGTTCTCAATAAGTACGAAAAAAATATATTTACGATGCAGTTTTTATCATAAAAAATAACATTGAATTCAAGGAAAAATACTAATAATTTATGTAAAACCATTTTCCGGGTATTCCTAGATGCAACATCACTTAATTAAAATATTATCTAACATATCATTTACATAGCATCGTCAATTTGGTCCACCGTACAAAACATCATATGATATACCTTTAATATATAAATTGACATCATCTAAGGTCACAGTGTTGATTATAATTCTAAATAACACCCTATATAAATTAATATAAATCGATTGGATTTCCATCCCACCACAGGTCAAAGTGTTTCATCTATGTCATAAACCTTTTGGGTTAAATAAACTTTTTCGAAACCATCAATATTAGAATCAAAAGGCCATGCTAGTTATAACTTGAGATCTTATTCTTGTTTTGATTTATTGAATATATAAGAGTACTTGAAATTCATCCAGTAAATAACTAAATAAAGATAATAAAGAGTCAATAATGTATGAAAAATAATGGTAGTTTTGAAATTCTAAATATAGATATAAGTTGGTCCGTCTTATATAGTTGGTAATCTTTTTAGACGTAAGAATTTTCTTAGTTAATAATAAGAAATCTACTATGTTTTAAAACAAAGATAGAAATCTACTATGACCCACCTTTGTAATTTTCAAAAGTTAAAGGAGTACATTCAGAATTTTCACAAAGCCCAAGGACTATTTATGTAACTTACTCAAAATACAAATATATTTGCAGGACTTCTTATGCAATGGTCCCTCTCTCTCTTCCACACACACCCCTGATTCTTTAGATTCTTCTCTCCGTGTCTTCTATCAGATCCTTTCGATACCATCAATAATTTATAGCTCCCATTCTCGCCGGCGCTCCATTTTGGGGTTTTGTTTATGTACATACGAAATATATAGGTGCGTATGATCCTGTAAAGTTATTGAGCTCATACTGTAGAATACAGGATCAATCATAAGTTGAATCAGTAGATGGCTTCGGATGAAGAATCACCACTTGTTGATCAAAATCAAATTGGAAGTCAAACGCTTAATCATGGCAGAGATATTCATATTCTGAGTTGGGCGTTCTTGTTGATTTTTTTGGCTTATGGTGCTGCTCAGAATTTGCAGAGTACGCTTAACACTGTGAGTCCTTTTGTGTGTGTGCATATATTGAATGTTTATATTGTGTTCAATTCACTGAATCTCTTGTATGTGAACTGTAGAGATTTGTTTTTTGACGCGCGAGTTTAAGGTTTTTCTTTCTTTCTGAAGATCGTACGCATTCGAAATGATTCATAGGGTGTTGGTGTAGACAGTATTGCGAAATTTACATGTTGACTTCGAATTATTTTGGGTGAAAATCATTTAATATATAAAATTATGCAGAAAATTTCAAAGTCAGTTACAAAAATAGGCTGGAAAATCTGCTGGCCCCTTGCTTTGCAAAAGATGCATATATATTTTTACAAAAAATCATGATTCCACTTTTTTAGGTCAAACTTGCTCAAAATTGATATGAGTTTAGAAAGTTCTTGAGATAACTTTGATTACATTGGCATCAAATGGACATCAATTTGAATTTGTGGAGTCTGTTGTTTGACCTCAAAAGTCAAAATTTTCCTGAAGTCATAATCACAAGGTAGCAACAAAAGCAATTGATTGTTTAGCATTTTTTGTATTTACTGTAATATTTTTTAATTTTATTTTTAATGGAGTTTAAGAAATGGGGTAAGCTGCAGATGGTTGGTTGATCATTAGATCTTCTATGTTTACTGGCAATGACTTTGTCAACACTTACAATATTATGGACCTTTACAAGTGTCTAATGTTATTTAGGAGCATATTGTAGCTTTCAAAGATATAGTGCAGGGTTTCTTTTATCTTTGCTTTTTCTTAAGAGTAGGCCGTAAACTGTTCCAAATGTTTAGATACTTTATTGTATGATCATTAGATGTTTTGTGTTGGATATTACAGGATGGAGATCTGGGAACTATTTCTCTTGGCATACTGTATACATCTTTCACAGTTTCTTCGCTGTTTGCTTCTTCGGTGGTTAGAAAGCTTGGATCGAAGAATGCTCTGCTGCTTGGTACTACAGGTTATTGGCTGTACATAGCTGCAAATTTGAAACCATCCTGGTAATTAGTATTCTTGCAATGCTGCTACAATCCCTGGCTTGAATCTTTTTATAAAATCAATCTTAACTATTTCCCATAGCCAACCTTTTTCAGTTTGTCAACCGGTAGATTTTGTTATGGGCATGGTTGGCAATGACAAGTAGGGTTGTACTCCGCAGTGGCCAGTTCATCTGGTTCTCTACTGAAAGGTCTTGGAATAGCTAGTGGTTATTTAGCATAGCAAATTAGCCTGTAATTAGGTTGTCTCCCATCTCTTGATTGCCCTTCCCTGGATTAATGATAAGGTATTGAAATAAATATGACCAAAAGAAGAAATGGTGATATGCTGTAGTTCCTAGTTCTATGGACACGTTCCCCTAACACTCACCATGATTGGTTGTAATTTCCCTTTCTGCCATAGCTTTGCCACTCACAGAATGCTACTTGACTTTTTCACAGTACAAATATAAATATTTGTCTGATGCACATAAAAAACACAACTAACATACCTAAAACACTACACAGTATGTTGTTATGCCATGTTAAAGATCATATTCATAACATGGTTAGTGGTGGATGAAATACAAAAGGAACTGTTTGCGACATTCCTCTGCTAATAATGAGAAATTCATCTTAAAGGCTTAAGTTATTCCTTTAAGACCACAACTAAATGTCTTCTCTCAGTTTGTGATATTAGTTGGATTCTGTCATTTCCCTCCTTATAGGTATACAATGGTGCCAGCTTCTTTGTACCTTGGGTTTGCTGCTGCTATTTTATGGGTTGGGGAGGTACTATTAACATCCTCTAGTTAATACAGCTTTCACTATTGGAATTTCTAGTCACATTGTCTGAATGTGTGACCTTATTGTTACAAAACTCCAGGCTCCTCTACCAATGGGATGCACTGATTTACCTCCCCTGTGATGACTGTAGGACCATTGCAGTGGACTGCCTCCCTCTGAGGCACCCACTGCAATGGTCCTACAGTCATCACAGGGGAGGTAAATCAGTGCATCCCATTGGTAGAGGAGCCGTGCCCAGGCTCGAACCTGGAACCTCATTCATATGGATGACACTCACGCCTTTACCGCTGGGACAGATCAGTGGATTAACATTGATGCTGCACAATGTTTGCAGTACTTTTGGGCTTGTAATAGTAGTATATTTTTTGCTTACTACTTGACCATATCATTGTATCTCAGGGGACATATCTTACCTCCACTGCACGGAGCCAAGCAAATGATCACAAGCTACATGAAGGAACTGTAATTGGTCACTTCAATGGAGAGTTTTGGGCGATTTTTGCTAGTCACCAGGTGGAGTTCACTGGACAAATTAACTATTTATTGTTTACTTCAAAATTGTAGAAGTAAAGTTAACAATCTCCACTGATAAACTAATTTCTGTCTGTATTGAATTGTCAGCTGGTTGGAAATCTTTTGACCCTTGCTCTGTTGAGGGATGGAGAGGTAAGCATCTACAACTAAAAGTTATTGCAATAAATTGGCTTATAAAAAACGAGCATCTGGGAGTAGAATAGTCTTACCACATGCATTAATAGCTGTGCTTTGTCATACATCAAGTGGAGCTATCACCAAGCAGAATAGAATCTTTCAGCAGAATCGTTGCGCTAAAGAGAAAAGGGCCTTCCATTTTGTTCTTTTTCATATTAGAAATCATCATCTATCTTCAAACTTTGGACTTTCACGTGTCTTAAGAAATTGACATCTCTTTGAAAATGTTTACTATAAAGCTATATTTAAAGAGTCCAAACAAGGATAATAGGTGTAGATAGAAAAGGCTAATAGTGGGATCTAAGGGAAAATGTGGTAGGATAGGGTATAATGAGTTACTTGTTTCTGAATACTTTGCCACTGATGGAGTGCGTAATTTGGATTAGGGACATCCCAAAGAGGAAAACTTATTACTTAGCATGGAGGGATAATCGTTCTAAGGTCTAAAGAAAAATGAATATGAACATACATTCTATCCGTTTAATACCGGTTATAAGTAGATGATATCATATATTTTCTCATTGTAATCAGGGTAGAAGAATTGTGTTTATTATGATGGGAATAAACCCCTTTAAATTAATACAAGAAGAACCATTAATTGACTAGATAACCAAAAGTAGACAGAAACAAAATCATGGTAAGCATCAAAATAATGAAGCATTGTTAAAAAACAAATAAAACTCATATAACTATCATAACCAGCATATTTATTTTACCGTTTATGTGGAATAGCTTCTAACCTAACTACAAAAAGAAGGCTTAATTAAATTGAATTTGAATATCGACACGAAACTTGAAATCATGATTCTTAATAACTTTTACATAAAAGATGTGAACTGAAACAGCTTGTCAGCTTCAATAATATGATGCAATTGCCAGAAATGAACTATTTGAATTTTAGACCCTTTAATTCTTTGTAGGAGGGAAGTACTAGTGGCACAACTTTACTTTTCACCGTCTTCCTTGGTAGCATGACCTTGGGAACGATTCTTATGGCCTTCTTAAAGAGAAGGGATGGTGAAGAAACCGAGGGACAGAGAGATTCTTCTGTTGGTTTCTGTACTTCCTTAGTCTCTTTGTGGAAGCATGTGGTAACTCCTTTGTGTGACACAAGGCTGTTATTGATTGTCCCACTTATAGCATATTCGGGTCTACAACAGGCATTTGTCTGGTAAGGATCAGTCAACTTATGATGCTATTATTGCAAGTATCCCTTTCATTCCTCTTCATTAAAGCTTGGATTCTATCCATTTATTGTAGGGCAGAGTTTACAAAATTTTTCGTTCAGCCATATCTTGGCGAGTCTGGTGTGGGTGGTGCTATGGCTGTATATGGAGTTTTTGATGCGATTGTAAGTAGTGGAAGTGGAACCTGAACTTTTATGCATAAGCTCTCCCCTCCTTTGATTTTTTTTTTCATCCCAAAAGTAGCGCTTTTGTTGATAAAGGGAACTAAGGGCAGGTTCAAATGACCGTAAATATTTTGAGAACCTGGGCACCAACTATTTGCTTTATCCATGATGAATGGTGTGATGAATATTCATGATGAAAGTTATTCATAAAGAAGGAATATGTATATATATATATATATATATATATATATAGGTGGAGGTTCAAACGAGAACCCCTGTGATTTACGAAAACGCGAGAATAACTCAATAACCACAAACTTTTTTAATTAATAAATTAACTTTTATTATATATATAAATAATTTAATAAGGGCAGTAATGTAATTAAGTAATTTTTATAATTTTTATTTTATTTTAATTAACCATGTTTATCTTCATGTTTCCACGTCTTCTTCTCCTTCTCCTTCTCCTTCATTGATCACGTCTTCTTCTCCTTCATTCATGTGTCTCCAAATCACACCCATATCATACCAAATCGGTAGTCGATTTTTTAAGTTAACCCTAGCCGAACGGAATCCTTGTGATAATTGTGTGATAATCACACATGATTATCACACCCAAATCACACCAAATCATGTTGATATAAGCGATAATGTGATAATTGTATGATAATCACATGATTATCACACCCATATCACACCAAAT
>NC_037528.1:8585153-8601915 GCF_001531365.2 Cynara cardunculus var. scolymus
TATCACATGATTACACCAAAAATTTAACTTATCAACCAAAACGATAATCCAAGTGATGTATAATGGTGATTATCACACCCCTATCACATGATTATCACACACATATCACATGATTAGGGTTGCTTGTAATCGTAACCGTTTTGTAGATGATAATGATAGGTTTAAAAGATTTTGATTGTGTTTAATGATAAGTTTAAAAGATTCTGACCGTTTTCTAGATAATATATCATTTCCATTATTACCCTTTTAATTTTAAATTTTTTGAATCTTTTTAAATTTTAATTTTAATTTTAATTTTAAAAATCTTTTAATTTTATTTTTTATCACAATATGTGGTTACTGAGTTGTTCTCGCGTTTTCGTAAATCACAGGGGTTCTCGTTTGAACCCTTCCCTATATATATATATATATATATATATATATATATATATATATATTCATGATAAAAAGAGCATGATATCGATGAATTATGAAAATGCATGATTATTAAGGTTTATACATCATGAATAATACATGAAATAGTCGGTTCCCCGGTTCTCCAAATATTTATGGTTCTCATTTGTACTTTCTTCAAGGGAACTAAATCCCTTTCTGTAGGCGCTAATTTTGTAGTTCTGTAATTTTGAGCTTCTGTTTTAGTTTACTCATGGTCTACATTTGAAACTTGTATCAGTGTTCTCTAGCTGCTGGTCGGTTTACTTCAGGTCTCACATCTATCACTTTGATTGTTTCTGGTGGAGCCATTCTTCAGGGTGGTATATTGATTTGGCTGCTAAGTTACAGGTAATTCCCCTTTTAAAATTGTGCAGATGTAGTTTTTGGATCTCTATATTTCTTCCCTTTTCTGATCCTCCCATCATTCTCCATCTCTTTTGCAGCGCATCTACTGGTGTTCTTGGTTTAGTTTACCCACTTCTCATTGCAGCGATATGGGGAATTGGCGATGGGGTGCTCATGACACAGCTTAATGCTTTGCTGGCGATGCTTTTCAAGCATGACATGGTAATAACCTTCCTCTCGAAGCACTCATATGTTCATTTAGCTGTTTTCTATTGCCAAAAACACCCCTGATACTAGCAATATTGTTTGGATTTTGCACTAGTATTTACTGCTGTCTAATTATGCAGTTAATCTGTATGAAGACAAAGAACACACCTTACTTGTTCTTTTAGGACCAATAAACACACACACACACACAATAATAGTTGTACTATGGAAAACTCACTACATAATAATAGTCTCGACCATAACTGTAAATGCTGTATTTGATATCCTTCCAAAAAAACCCGTACTTTTTTCGCGAATCTGTGGCTTATAGTTGTCTTTCTAAATGTTTTACAAAACTTTTTTTGCAAGCTGGCGGTCTTCCCAGAAATGGTCTGTCTGTCTCTTGTGACAGAAGAAAAGTCTGCTTACGTTGTACTGTCTGACCCTACCTCCGGGTGGGATATATTGGATTTGTTTGGTTTGATACTATATTTTGCATCCTTAGGGGCCGTTTACCCAAATGCTTACTCAGTAAGTGCTTACCAATATGAGTCAACATTATAATTTATTTTGATGTGTAAGATTTTAGTACATCAAAACATATCAAATGCAACAATTTACTGGGTAAGGCTTACCTGGGTAAGAGTCGTCATCCTCACTTACCGGGTAAGACTCTCCATCTTTCTCATCGCTCTTACCCGGTAAGATTCTTGGCCCTTCTCATGTTCATTCGATGAGGAAATTTATGCATTAAGCACTTACCAAGTAAGTGTTTAGTAAACGACCCCTTAGTTCCTTGTAACCAGATAATTTCTGTGTTATTGTCGATCCTAACACCTATTTCATTGTGACCATGAACAGGAAGGAACTTTTGCACAACTCAAGCTCTGGCAGAGTGCTTCGATTGCAGTTGTATTCTTCCTGAGTCCAAACATCTCACTGCAAGCCATGTTATTCGTAATGCTTGCTGCACTCCTCTTGTCATTAGCTTGCTTTTTATTTCTCGTGCTGAAAGTAGAGAAGGTATTCTCCTCTAATCGCCCGTGATACATCGCTGTCAATTAAAAACCGGGTGCTCATTCCTTTTCTTCTTCTCATTTGTTGTTATTCATCTTTCTGTTCCGTTGTAGCAACTGTTTATTCAACTTTAAGCAGTTATATTTCAACCTTTTCATTGTCTTTCCCTGATCTATGACGTCACCGAGTGTTTTAAATACAAATGTTCAAGCAATTCAGACTTTCTTATGGAACTTAAAGATCAGGAGATTCATAATTGTATATTGCATCGCAATCCTAATGACCAGACAGCCAAAACCGAGAAAAAAATGGAACCGAAAACTGGACTGACCTCAACGAACAAGTTCAGTACCAGGATATAACACGAGTATATTTAACAAGATGGTAACGTCATTTGTCTATGGCCCTTTGATTTGAGACAGGTTGACAACTAAAATAAATTTAAAGTAAAACATAAAACCGAACCGTAAGAATTTATGAAGTACATGTGTGCATTACAAGAAAAAAGTTTTAAAAGGGAAATTAAGAGTGCTGAAGAGAGTTGACCAGGTTGTTGCTGTAATCCCAGAGCTTCTTGGCCAACTCAGGATCAGTTGCAAAGTTGCTTGCTGGATATTCATTGCAGTCCACAAAGTATTTCCCACTCACCCCTTTCAGCTTTGGGTGCAATGCCACATAGCATGTTGTTGCTGCACCCTATATAAATGATTTACATAACAACATATCTAATAAAGATTGCAATAATAAACCCAAAACAGAAAAGAAAATGATTAATATTTCAGGTGGAAGAGTACCTGTTGGACATTTTTCCATAGGAGATAAGTAAACAGCTTCAGAAATCCTGTCAAAAAGCATAGACAAAACTTGACAAGCCTTTCTTCTAGTAGACTTACATATCACATCATGTGTTACAATTAGAGAAGCACAAGGCTCGGACTTTCAAGCCCGGTTTCAGTAAGTCAAAAAAATCCATGGCTGGAGGTGTGAAAATGAACCCAATAGACCCTTTTCAGACCAGGCTTTTTCGGGCTTTTCTGGATTTCTTTAAGCCGGGTCTGATCGGACTTGGGCTTTTTTGGGCATCTCTAGTTACAATAAACCAATTAGATATAATGCAAACGATGGACAAACTCTCTATCTCTCGCACACAAACACACCTATTTGGTGTGTGAGAGAATCCCCATCTCACTTGGTTCGTGGTCTAAAGTTCATAGTAAAATAGATGCATTCGGTATAATCTACTTCTACACTATTTTAACCATTGAAGTTTATTCTATGCGGAGTAAACATGCCAAAATTGTCTTTATTCCCTTTTTACAACATCGATGATTTACTTGTTATGTAATGGAAATCAATCATTTTCTTCTCATCACTTAGAACTAGAATATGAGGATGGATACACTTACTCATAAGCTGGAAAGAATGCCTCATGAGATCCGTCATTATTAACCCTGGGTGTACCGAGTTCACTGTAATATTTGCCCCTTCTTCCTGCATTTCAATTTTAAACGAATATGAGCTTGGATTGATATCGTTGACACCCGGAAAACAAATTAATACCTTTAAGCGTCGAGAGAGCTCATTTGCATGCAATATGTTCGCTAACTTGGACTGGCCATATGCCTTTTTGTCTGAGTAACTGGTTTAGGAAAAATCTTAGGATTAAGTGTAGTTATGCAGCATATTACGGGTATTGTGACATTAATAAAAATTATCGACAGATTTACCCATCTTTATCATTGATTTTATCAAATCCGATCCCGTATTCATAAGTGTAGAGATGTGCTACAGATGACAAGTTTACAATTCTACCCTCAATTCCAGTATCTGTAGCAGTTTCCTTCATCTTGTCTAGTAGCAGATTTGTCAAGTAAAAGTGACCTGAGAATGTTAGAAACTAACTTTTAGTAATTGACTCAGTAATGGTGATCAAGATAAACAAATGCTACACTAGTTCCAGCTGAAACCTTTGACTCTCATATAAGAGTAGATTGGCTTCGAAAGGATTAGGCTGTGATATTAGAGCGTGACCTACCTAGATGATTTGTCGCGAATTGCATCTCTATCCCATCTTGTGAGAGTTGGAAAGGGCAGAACATTACACCGGCATTGTTTCTGCAAATTTGGAGGTTTCTTCGGTTAGACATCATGCATTTTTTGCAACGGTTGTATTATATCATTATACCAATTGGGATATTGCAACTTAGCTTAGGATAACTCAAAATTCTGGACTTCGAATTCCACACTCACTTAGATTATGTTCAGCAAACGAGCTTATAAGCTAGCAGTTGGCTAATAAGGTAACTAATAAACTAGATGACGATGTAAATTTATCTACAAAGATAGGATTTTTGGTCATTTATGTAAATTATAAATGGAATAATTGGACACAATAGAAAATGAAAAAAAAAAACATGGAGCTTGTTGAAACCCTAGTTGAATTAGTTTTTCAAAGGGCTTGTTTATGGCTTACCAAGAAGGATTTTCTCAATAAGCTCTCAAAATAAGTCAGCTTATGGCTGTCAAACATGATCTTTAAAAAAAATCACAGCATCATGGTTAACATGGGATGCTAGTGGTTCTCTCACACGGGTGAGTGAATGAGAGATCCATATGACCAAGATGATGACGCGATACAGCAAGAAAGATTCTGGCATGGACCCATGAAAGATTGCAACGACTACAATGAGTAGTTATAATGTTACACTAATTGGCTGGAACGATGATGGCAAATAGATGACTTACATCAAGAGGTTTAGGGGAAGATTAAGAGCTTTGAAGCTATCAGCAAAGGCCTTAATTGAGTTGAGAGATGAAAGATCAAGCTCAAGAACATCAATCTTAGCATTCTCATTCTGTGTAAGCATGAGTTGTTTGGCTTCATTTGCAGCCTTCATGTTTCTTGCTGCTATAATCACATGAGCACCCCTCAATGCTAATACCCTTGCTGTTTCTAACCCAATTCCACTTGCTCCTCCTGCATGCACAACCACATAACCCTTATTCAATTTCTTCATGTTTTTAAATATCTTTTGATCTCAAATCACATCATCCAAATTAAAATTGCAATGCTTGATTGGAAAGCTGATCTTTGCATTTTGGTTTGTTACTTGTAGTTGTATAAATATGTTGTGTATATCTATACAATCTTATAGATCTTGTAGGTACAACTTTTTATACATCTATAAAACAGTAAAGGGTTGTTTACCAAACACTTACCCGAGTAAGTGCTTATTAAGTCACATTATCTTACCGGATGAATATGACAAGGATCAAGAATCTTACCCAGTAAGAGCGAGACAAGGACCGAGAGTCTTATCCGGTAAGTGAGGACGATGATTCTTACCACGGTTAGCACTTACTAGGTAAATTGTTGTATCCAATGCCGTTTTGGTGGACTAAAATCTCACCAGGTAAGAAAGTGATAGTGTTGAATTTTACCGGTAAGCGCTTATCGAGTAAATGTTTGGTAAACGGTCCTAAGTCAAATTAATAATACAGGAATTCTGGCTAATAGCATGTCCCACATAGGTGGAGCAACAAAATTTGGAACGGGTTTAATGCAGGTCTAAGACTTTGGTTTCAAAACCCCAATCAAATGCACTTTAAATATTTTTCCTTCTCTTGTTATATAGAGTGTAGAAATGTGACCTAAATCTTTATTGGGTGCAGGTATAATTAAGGGGGTGAGTTGATAGAGCAAAATGTCTCAAAAAAAAAAAAAAACCAAAATGAATTAACATATATATATATATATATATATATATATATTCATATTTAAACGTGAATTTCTGATTTTTTAATGATGAATTTTACCAATTTCCATTCTCGATTTATAATAAAATTTTATCATCATGATGCATCATATGGATACAGAATTAGTATATATACAATTATATATAGATATCTATGGATGTATGTATATGCATATAGACCACAAAACATATGGAAACCCATAAAAAGTTAGAAATTGTAAAAACAATTTCATGTATTGCTATATAGGTGAAACAATATATGCAAAAACTAAACCTGTAAAATCACCAAAATCATTCAATGAGTCTGATTTTTAAGCTATGAGTCATAGTTTAACATGTTTGTCTTTGTGTGTGAGTATGAATGCAAATTTCATGTATAAATGTGTTTTTGTGCTTTTTCCCACATACAAAATTTTCTTTGACGTTTCATCTATGAAACAACGTTGTATCGACACTACATATTCGTATATGTTGTTTTATCTATGAAACATTACATACAAACTGATTTTTACGGTTTCTAATTACTAAGACGGTTTTATTTGACTTCCATACATATAACACTTTTACATAAGCGCCTAATTTCCATGATCGAATTCGTGACTTTATTTTATCATTTTTTATGTTAATTATTGTTATGGTTGTTAAATTTTTACTATTTATGTAAAATGTAATAAAGGGTATCAAGAAATGTTCTTTTAAAATTATAAGAATATATTATGTTTTTGATTCATATGGTTTGTTAAAAGTTGCAATTGTTATCTTTATGATCTTGAAATTACTGTTTTCATATGGTTTTGTAATTTATTGTTATTTTTTTTAAAGACTAACTTCTATTTTTAAGTATAAGGGACGAAATCAATGATGAATTGTTAATTGTAAATTACAAGGACGAAGACAATAAAAAAATTATAAATTATAAAAATGAAAATAACGATAAATTATAACCTATAAAAATAAAAATCATAAATCATAAATTAGAAAGATACAAATTCAACAAACATCATCAAGTAATGATGATGTGTGTGTCTAGTTATTGTTATCACATTTATTGACATGCTTTCTATTTTAGGCAACCAAAGTACCAAACATGTTACTATACTTTCATGTTTTCTAAAATTGAACAGTATTAATTTAATCAAACATACTTATAATCTCATATTTATTGATAATAACATTTGTTTAGATTTCATTTAATCAAATTACTCAAATAACTTCTCAACAAGTGTTATAGTGTTTGAGATATTAACGATAATTATCTCCATTATTATCTCATTAATTAATATCATTAGTTATCTTAAATTAATGGCTTAGCATGGATCTCACAGATCTCACATATTTTAGAGTTCTCAAATGACGAAAGATTGTGTGAGAGTGAGAGTTAAAATAAGAAGCATAAGAAGAGATCTAGACCCATTGATCACATTTAATCTCAAACACATTCATGAATCACACTTGATACGAGGATTGATCTGATATATCTCGATGCATCTCATTCTAATGTTCATCCGATGGTGGAGATTTCTTCTTATGCTTTTCACTTTAACTCTTCTTCTCAACATAACGCCTTATACAGGCGAATGATTGTGTGAATTGTGCTTTTCATGGGAATTGATCTGGTGCATCTCATTCTAATGTGCATTCAAGGGTCAAGATCCCTTCTTACGTTTCTCAGCTTAACTGTCATTCTCATCGGAACTCAACCTTACACACACACACACACACACACGCACACACACACGCACACACACACACACATACATATATATATATATATATATATATTCTCTTTCTCCTCTCTCCATAACATACGTGCACACACGCGCACAATTATGCGCACACCTTATGAACATAATGCAAATAACTTTTTGAAATTTTTACTAGGACATTCACAAGATTCACATAGTGCTCACAAGTGGTTAGTTTATATTTAGTTTTGTTGTTTTATGTATTGCTCACAAATATGTTAACATAGATACTGTAGATTCTAAGTGTATTCATAATTTATAAAAATGGTTCACAATTTGTTCACCTCGTATCCACATTCAATTATGTGTATATATATGTACATATATATTTTACGGATAAAGGAGAAAGGATTTTTTTAATTAATATTATTCTATTTTTAACAGAATTTTTATTATTTTTATATTAAATCTCGCTAATTTCATAAATTAAAAAGTGCTTAAAAAAAAGAAATCCCATATTAATAAATAGGCATATTAGTAATCAGAGGGTGAAAACTATTAAATAGGGGAAACAATATTTGTTGACAAAATGGATGTATCAAGCAGCATGCCAAAACATGTTATATCAAAATGTATAATCATTTAATGTTGCTAAAGAAAGGTTCCCTCAGGTGGTTAAAATAATCCAATATTCTTTATTTTTTTTAAATATATAATATATTTTATATATGACAAATGCAATCAATAAATACACACATCATCTTCATCATTGGTGAGGTTTGAACCTCTGACTTCCTAAAAGGCAAGAGACTCAGATACCGCTAAACCAAAGAACATTTAGTCTTTTATTTTTATTTTTATAAGAATTAATATATTACATATAATTATAAAAGTTGTACTATTAATTATTATCATTATATTTTGAATTTCAAAAATTTAATAGACTATCAGCATTTTAATACACTTCGATGACAGTCCATTTAACCTAAAACTTTAAATTTACTATAAAAATTTATTTAGGAATTACTAGAGTCAATTCTTATGGACCATCAAGTGTATTAAACAATAATAATATGTACATTTATTAGCATTAACCAAATATCATCAATATAATAAAAACATTGACTTCGTTCATGTTTTATTTATGTTGCACCTTAAACTAAAGAATGAACCTGTCTTTGATAATATATTTTGTAAAATGATCAGAAATGACATCTTGAAAAATTAGTCAATTATAATATTTTATAATATAATTAAAACATATATCTAATATTATAATATATTGACACAAACAAGATTGTGAAGAAAAATTAAAATTATATAATATGTTAATTAAAAGAAATTTAAAATGATTCTTATATAGATTATAAATTTTGGAGTTGTTAAAACAAATTTTATAAAAAAAAATCTACATTAATTTATGATTTTAAATAATCATTATCCTAATTAATTAATAATTTTTTGAAAACTATAATCACTAATTAAATGAAGTATTTACTAAAATCATTTACTTACCATTTTATTATCTATGAGACGAAACAAGTGTAACTTTAATTTTTATGTAAGTTACATAAACATTATTAAAATTGTTATAGTTGTTTTTTTGATAATTAAATATATTGATAATAATTAAATAATAAAATAAAAATAATTCTAACTAATTAATATTAAAGTATAGTGTACAATTCAAATTAATTAAAGATTTTCAACTAATATTAATTACTATTAATTCATTTATAATCTTAATAATTTATAATTAATCTTAATAATCTTTTTATTTTATAATAACTAATATTTATTTATAATTATACTAGTAAATAACAATTAATGTTAATGAGATAAATAATTGGAAAAAAGTGACAAGAAACTCCTCATGAGCTGCTTCAAGTAGCTTATCAATAAGCTAACTTACGTTTGCCAAACAATGCCTAAATAAATAAAAATTATTATTGATTTAATAGCTTAGTGGAAAGACTTGGGGGCTGTTGACTAAGCCGACTCAGTTAGCATGTTTACCAAATTAAAATCTGACCAAAATGCTAACTGAAAATTTACCATGGGTGTGTTTACTTGAGGCTTAATCAGCTTAATGGATAAATTGGCTTATTCGGACAGACAAAATAGTATGTTTACCTTGGGCTTATTCGCTCAGAAATGGGCTTATTCGCCCAGATAAAAAACATGAGTCGTCCAGATTAAGCCAAGAAAAAGACTCTCCTTACCCTTACATGTAAGACCCACGCCTCAAAACACCCTAATCGGATGATGCTCTTTCTCCATTGATCGACCGATCGACGCTCTCTTCTCCATCCAAATAACCCTAATCGGACGAGAATCGGACAACAATCTCTTCTCCATCGATCGACGCTCTCTTCTACATCGACAATTGACGCCCTCTTCTCCTCCAAAGAACCCTAATCGGCCTGATTGCTCTCTTCTTCTCCATGACAGTCGACGCTCTCTTCTTCTCCATCGACAAGTCGACTTCAAGTTCCATATCGGTTTCATGATTTTCAACTTCTGATTGTTTGTGTTTGTTGCTACCCTAGCTGCCTTTTATCGATTTCATGTTTGTTCGATTTCTGTTTGCTTGTCTTTGCTGCTAGAAAGAAACCCTAGCCAAGCCATGAAAGCCACCTTATTATGTTTCTCTAGCTCTTATGTTTCATATTCACTGGATTTTTTCAATGAATAAGGCAGCAAAAATATTCAAGTTGTTTTGTCAATTTGGTCAAAGATTGTTGTCTTTTATTTTGTAATTGATACATTGTTACAAATATTGATGGTTATGATTTCTTCCCTTCCATTATTCACTCTGTTAAAATCAAACATATTTCATTCTCTATGGCAGCATACATATTCTCTATCAGCTGTTCATTTTGTTTTATTCTCAGGGGTAAATTAGTCATTTTTGTTATTTAGACTGTTGATTCAGATAGAAAAGTAAACATCAACATAAATTTATCCAGACAGACAAATTTATCCATACAAAACTTAATAGAAAATTTGGTAAATAGCCTCCAAGTCAATTCCAAAATCATGCTTACCCTCGTCAAAATCTATTTTTCCATGCGTGCCTTTCTTTTTACGATTAGGTTTTCACCAAAATCACAGCCACTCGTCTTCGTTTCCATTGCTCCTCTTCCCTTCTCCCTTACGACTCAGTTACTTCTCCTCCATCGTCGCTCACCCCTCATCCTTTCTCACCGCTCGAAAAGGTGCTCGAATCAAAAACTCTCTTCTCTATATTTATGTATTTCGAGTGAAATTTTGTTGCAAGTATTCAAATTCTTTGCTACGAATTTATCATTATGATCTGAATTTCAAATTTGCTTTTGTGGATTTTCTTGGTTTTTTCCCCTTTCTCGTATTTTTAAATTCGTTTGGCATTTTTGTAGTGTTATTCTATGATCGTATGATACAAATGTAATAGTTGAGTACAACAATTTTTGAATTTCAGTTTAGATAATTTAGACTGACGGGGTCACCTTTCTTTTGATATGATTGAAGCTGATTTATTTTAAAGGGGCTATAATGGTAATTTTTTTTGTTGGTAAACACTTGTCAAAAAGTACTTGCTAAACACTTTGTCTCTGTATAAACAACCCTTACTCGGGACAACACTCTTCCTTGGACAATACTTACCCAGTAAGAGTTGGTGAACGACCCCTAAATAAAGCATGTTTACAACATAAATCTAGCACTTAAAGAAAAACATCTGCCACCATAACTATATTTTACCTAAAATTTAAAACGCAAAACAAATACACAAAATTATAAGGTAATTGTATAAAGAATAACAAAGTAGATAGAAATAAAAATCGTAATTCTCATTAATAATAAACCCTTTAAATAAAGATTGTTTTGTCATGAAAATAAAAACATTCATTATGAGAAATCTGAATACTTGGAAACTCTTCGTTCATTCAATTTCTTTTCTATAAAAGCTCATAATCTTTCAACAGTAGTTTGTTTTTTTATATAAAAAGAGATAGTAACATCTCAGACCAACTATATCAGATATAGTTTACATACATTGACTCATGATTTTAAAACACGTTTGATAAAGAAGATATATATATATATATATATATATATATTCTCTTATAAAACAACCCAACCGATATAGGATCTTACATATATAAAACTTGATTATTTAATTAGATCGTGTTTGATAGCAATAAGTTTAATGTATTGAAAGAAATTGTTTGATGATCTACAAATTAATTTATTATCTAGGTTTTTCTATGTTAAAATTAAACAATTTTTCAATAATTTATCATTTAATAGTTAATTATTAATTAATATCTAGTTTTTCTGGAGATCAAAATAAGATTTGAAAATCATAATAAATTTTATAAAATTAATTATATAAATAAAAATCATATTATTAAATCAAATATAAATCACTTCGTTATTGTATCTAWATTAAATTATAATAAAAAAATTAAAACTAAAAATTACAACAAAAAAGAAATTTTAAAATAGTTAATTTGATACTAATATCGATATATTTTTGTGAAATTCTGATGATATCTTTAAATTTATATTTTATTCAAAAATAAAAACATTATCGTTTTTTTTTAAATCACATAAGACCATACTATAACATCGATTGAGATAAAGAATAAAATAAAATATTAAAATTAAGATATATCTCACTGCATTGCACGAGTACACTTCTAGTATGGATTAAAAAGCGTATTTTTATATATACAAGCGGTCCGGACGTTCGGTTGCATAGACCGCGAAAAAACCGTTCACATCGTAAACCCGACTGGACTACCTATAAATGAAAGTGACGATAATTAAAGGGGAGTGCTAATGGCACCCCTTTTATGTCAGAATCAGGTCATTCAAGCATTGAGAATGTAAAAAACATGTATTGATGTTGATGTGTGTGAGTAAGAAATTCATGGATAGGGGTGCATAAAGCAATGCATAGGGGTGCATTTAGCCCACCCCTAATTAAATTCGTAATGACGTCATTTTGTTTTAAATATGTAAAAACTGTTTTTCTTTTAATTTTAATTTGTTTTAGGCAAAAATAATCACCTACTGGATCACGAAGATGTCATGTTATCTGTTTTCAAGATATTTCCAACAAGTTCCGTTAGTTCATTCATAACCACTCGGTGATCCCACTTGCCCCACTGCGTGCTCTATCTTCTTGCCAGAATCCCAGTTTATCTTCTCTCTCACACACTTCAATTCTTCGTGTGTGTGTGAGAGAGAGAGAGATTTACACATACAACGATGCATGCTACCTCCATTTTTGTTGATTTCTTGACGAAATCGGAGTATAAAATATATATAATCTAATCATGTCTTCGATCGATCACCAACAAAACATACACGTACATGAGCATCAGATGAATGATCAAATAGTTATGTCATGTGTGTATATGTATTTATATGTATGTATGTATGTATGTGTGTGTATACTTATACTGACCTGTAATGATAAGAGTGAGATCGGAAGCATCGATCGAAGCAGAAACGTGTTCTGCAGTGGAGGACGATCCGAATCCACTGGATCCTGGCCTTCCTGATATCAACGATAATATTCCCATTTTTAAACTTGTAAAAATCTGCAGAGATCAATCACCTTAGTTGCACATATCTATATATACACACAGTAGAGAGAGAAAGAGAGAGGGAGGGACAGAGATGAAGATAATGGATTTGAGAGAGCGGGTGGCAAATGCGTGAAAGTGAAGTGAATTTATTACAAATGAACACACAACCAAGTCCAATACGATTTTCGAGATTCTTTAATCATATTTATTAATAAATTGAAATTCATTTATTGCTTTTCAAATCCATCTTTTCTTTTTTTTCTTTTTTTTGAGAGTTTGGTATGTAGATTGAGTGATATGGGACGGAACGGGACGAGATAAAAAAAGTAATCCGATGTTTGATGTATCATGAGATAAAAATGAGATGGAACACCATGAGATAAAACTTTAACATATTTGTTCCACTAAGGGCATTTCCAGTGCATGACACTCTACCAGAATGTCATGGACTGCCACATCAGCATTCCACTCACCATACAACTCTATCATTTTATACCCACACTCCATAACACTCCAATAAATTTAATGGATTTCCACATCATATATATATATATATATATTATCTATAAATATAATTTTACCAACAAATTTAAAAATCTACTAAAAACAAGGAATAATACATTAAAATGAAAATGAAACGAAATTAAAATACATTTAATAAAAAGTACGAGAGAAATGATGGTATATCTAACCATTCTATYTATTTTCAACAGAGAAATGATGTTGTAGGTCAAACAGGTCTTTCCCCTCTACAAAAATGCACTGCTGCCATACGTCAGTTGGCATATGGCACAGCAGCTGATCAATTTGATGAATACTTAAGAATTGGAGAAACAACTTCAATCGAATGTTTACAAAAATTTTGTCGATGTTTGATTGAGATTTATTCTAGCCATTATTTGAGAAAGCCTAATGCTAACGACATTCAAAATTTATTACAAAAACATTCAGAAAAACATGGCTTTCCTGGCATGTTAGGAAGTATTGATTGTATGCATTGGCCCTGGAAAAATTGCCCTGTTGCATGGCAAGGTCAATTTACCCGAGGTGATCAAGGGTGTCCGACAATCATGTTGGAAGCAGTTGCATAGCAAAACCTCTGGATATGGCATGCATATTTTGGGGTTGCGGGTTCCAACAATGATATCAATGTACTAAATCAGTCCCCATTATTTAATGAAGTTTTGAGAGGGCATTCTCCTGAATGCATATTCACGGTGAATGGTACTCCATACAATAAAKGATATTATCTCGCAGATGGTATATATCCTGAATGGGCTACAATCGTGAAAAGTTTTCCACATCCAGCTGATCCAAAAAGAAAACTATTCAAAACAATGCAAGAAGCTGCAAGGAAGGATGTGGAGAGAGCCTTTGGTGTCCTCCAATCTCGTTGGGCAATTGTACGAGGTCCARCAAGATCTTGGCAACTCACAAATATAAAGGATATAATGTATGCATGCATCATATTACATAATATGATTGTAGAGGATGAAGGAAGTGCAATCTCTAATTGGTATGATGATGTTGATCCTCCAATACGTGTGCAGCGAGGACCTACCGCAGAAATTCAATATCAGATTCAGATGAACTCTGAACTACGTGATTCATCGGTGCATCACTCACTTCGACATGATTAAACGGAGCATATTTGGGAACATTATTCACAAGCATGAAATTGAAAATAAATGTAGTTTATGTAATGTATTTTAAAATTAATGTAATATCTTATTAATGTAATGTATTTTGAAATTAATGGAATGTTTTATTAATTATGTTGTTTTTATAAATTAAGAAAAATAAAAATAAAAATTAATTTATTGATTAATAAATATCATATTATAGTGTGTATATATATATATATAATATCATCCCCATTTTCCTTACAAATTTAATTAAAAAAAAAAAAGGTCCCATTTTCCTCCATGATGCGTATCATCCCCATTACACTCTCCATGACACCCTTCACAATGCATGAGGGGTGTCATGCTTCCCATTACACTCTCCATGGCACCCCATTGGAGATGCCCTAACATGGGACTAAATAATAAAATTACAAAACTATCCTTTTTTACAATCTGATTACAAACCTAATTCTAATTTGTAGTACGCTTCTATCTTCATCGCCTCCATACTTCCAGATTATCGATATCACCGACTTCATCGCCTCCATTCTTCATCGCCTTCTTCCTTCCAGATTATCACCGACTTCTTCCAAGAATTGATTTATCCAAGTACGATTTTGATGGTTTTGGTTTTGGTTTCTGTTTTCGATGCTTCCATGGTTTATGTTTTCGATTCTTAACCTGATTTTAAGATGAATTTTATTTATACAAATTTTCAGTTCTTCCGATATCTCCCATCATTGGACTCTTTTTCTCTGAGATCAAACGGCCACAAATCCTTTTTCTCTTTAATCTTACGACTAGGGATCAATCTCTCTTTCCTAATCATCTGTTTTCGTTCTACTTTTGTATGTTTCTCAGTGCTTTTCGTTATCTTTCTGTACCTTTTTTTCATGCACTTGGTCTTGCTATTTCTATATTGATTTCACTTTATTTCTTTGATATTTGATATGGGATTTTGATGTTGGATGGTGAATTTAAGTGATACTATGTAAGCATGTCTTTGATAAGTGAAATTGTGTTATTGTTGTAGAAATGAGATGCTAATTTATGTTTATTTTCATTGATTGTTAATGGTTAATCATTGTTTTCGAGAGAAATTTGTTAAGGAGGCAAGAGGGAGAACCTATGAATTGCATAAATTCATGTCAATTTAGTAGATTGAAATGATTTCTCTCTCTCTCTCTCTCTATTGCATTGATGTTAATTTTGATTACTTGGTTATGACGATATGTTTTAGTGGTTTATTTCTATTTTGGTTGATTTGGGTCATTTATAATCGTTATATGATGTAAAATAACATTAAACAACATTTAGAGGTAACCTGATCATTTTAACAGTTTTGTCATGTTCTGTCCAGCTTATCAAACGCATGACAGACAATTAGTCTAGTCTTATTCTAGTCGTACCGAACGTAAGACATACAATTAGTCCAGTCCACCACTGTCATGTCTTGTCCTATCCAATCGGAGTACCAAACGCTACCTTAGGGTGCGTTTGGTACGTGGAACAGGGTGGGACAAGACAGAACATGACACACTTGTCCCATGTTTAGTGTGTTTCTAAGTGGAACTAAGTAGAACATGTATGGGACAAGCCTGTCCACCCTCAACCCCTGGAACTAAGTGGAACAAGACATATTTGACAAATATACCCTAAATCGATTTATTCACAGGCGACGTTCATCTCCATCGATCTCGATCTCCATCTCCATCGATTTCTTCACAGTCCACCTCCTCTCCATCGATCTCCATCTCCATCGATTTCTTCATAGTCCACCTCCATCTCCATCTCCATCGATCTCCATCTCCATCAATATTCATCTCCATCGATTTCTTCACAGCAGACCTCCATCTCCATCGATTTCTTCACAGCATCCAAGAACAAAGGTACGGTGAATTTGATGAATCACGAACTAGGGTTTGTTCTATTTGATGAAATTCGAACTGATTTTTTTATTGATTTTGTGTTTTTAGTTGAATCATGAACCGGGTATTGTGATTTTTGATCAATGAGGAACTGGGTATTCTTCACAGCCGGCCTCCATCTTCGTCGTCTTCTTCATAGCTGGTAATCGATTTTGCCTACTGTTTCGAATGATAAATCGATTTTGC
>NC_037528.1:8602570-8604218 GCF_001531365.2 Cynara cardunculus var. scolymus
TGTCCAATGACTTATTTAACATTTTTTGGAATGTCCAAAGACTTATTTGTTCCAAAAAATTGTCCAATGACTTATTTAACATGTTTTGGAATGTCCAAGGACTTATTTGTTCCAAAAAAAAGTCTAAGGACTTAATCATTCCAAACAAGAAAGTCCATTGATTTTTATTGTACTTTTCCCTTTTTTATATTATCCTCTCGGGGTATTAATATAGGATTAAATCTTTCTGAATTTGACAATCTTTTTAAAGAGTAACTACTTACCCTTGTATTTGAGAAAGATAACATAGGGTTAACAAAATAAGATGTTAACAAAGGTTTATCTTGAAGATCTAAATTCATAGGTTTAGAATCGATTTCTTCTATTTTTGGCAAGTAGGTACCTGCACTTGGCATACTTCAATAAATAATGAAGGAAAATCTATTGTATTGTTTATACTAAAACAATCTGAATTAATTTTAATTAATTAATATATATAATTTCAACAAAATTAATTAAAAATTTTCAATATATTTATTAATACAAAATTAATTGATATAATTAATAATTATTATAAACAATTAATATATAAATTAATTTAATTTGATTTATACTAGTTAATATTTATTAGTATTTGTAATATCTAAATTTTATTAATATTTATTTACAATTAATAGCATTAAATAATAATTAATATTAACCACAAGGATGATGCATTGATTTGAGTTTGGCTCTAAAGGTCAAAAGTACCAGAAAGTTTCAGGTTCAAATCCAAGGAGGAATACAAATTTTTTTGTGGCCACGGAGATTCAAACGTGGTGACTCTGGGCTATGTGCAAAGCAGGTGGTCGTCCTGGGCTTAATCGGCTCGCATAGCGGGTTGGATATCCAGGTTAATCAAAAAATAATAATAATAATAATAGTTAATATTAATCAAAGTTATAATTTGAAAAATGTGATAATAAGCTATCAAAACGGTATTTCAAGTAACATTTCAATAAGTTAGCTTATGTACATCCAAACTTATACCCAAAAAATAAACTAGCTTATTTTTATCAAACAATACCTTAAGTGTCGCCATCGTTTTTTTTTTTTATGTTACAATCTGATTATTTAAAAAAAATTGTGTTATACATAATTTGGCATCACATGTTAATAGTAGTAGTTCCTACAAAAGAGAGTGCTACAAAGAACATTGAATCATGTGTTATTTACCAAACATCATATAATAAACCTTTATCGTATGTTACTTATTTTCGGATGAGCATGACGATGATCTAGAATCTTACATGGTAAAAGATACAGTTATTACCAATAATCTTACCCAATAAAATATATAGCAAAGAACAAAAATCTTATTTACAGGTAACTAAAGGAGAAGACTTTTACCTGGCAATTAAACACTTGCAAACAATCTGTTTTTATAATTAAAAATGTTACCTGATAAGGTAAGTGATGATGGTGATCGTTCTGATAAGCGCTCACCTAGAAACCGTCTAATAAGACATTATTTGGCAATAATAAGCTAACTTATTTTCTGAATACATGTTTGCATGCACATACGTTAGCATATTAAAATACTACTTGAAATAACGTTTTGGTAGCTTATTGTTATTTTTTTCAATTATAAACCGTCATTAATATTAATTATAAATAAATATTAATTAAT
>NC_037528.1:8606641-8617999 GCF_001531365.2 Cynara cardunculus var. scolymus
TATTGGTTATATTATATTATTAAATATATGTTTCAATTATATTTTAAAATATTATAATTGATTAATTTAAGATGTCATTTTTTATTATTTTTATTAGTTAGTTTTTGTTAAACATAATTTGTTCATCACTTAGCTTATAAGCTAACAATTTGTTTATCATCCATCAACAAGTTTATCAGTTACAAACTAGTTTATCAAACATAAACTAAATGCTTACCCTTGGAAAGAAAAGTATTTTTCATCACGTTTATTATAAACTTCATTTAGAGGCCAATATTTTATAATAAATGACATTATTTAAACTATATTATAAAATATTTGACAAAAACTCTTAAAAACAATTATTTTTTACATAAAGTACTGTCAAACCAATGATTCTCCTCTCAAAGTAATAGAGAGATCTGAAGTGACAAATAGTAGCCAACTTATTAAAGATCTATGTTTTCACTTACTGGACTAAATCTAAGGCCCTAACAGCTAAAGTCATGACAGACAAGAAATTATTGATGTATATTACTTAAAATTCAAGATTACAAGTAAATTGTACGTAAGCACAACCTATTAAAGCTCAATGCTTGAATTCGTGTAACTAGCTACATATAAACATAATCAAATACATGATAAACATTTTATTTTAAATATAAAAAATCTAAAATATGATTAAAATAATCATTGAGTTATAAACAGAATATTTAATTATTATCTTTAATAAAAATTATATTATTAAATTAAAATTAAATTACTTTGTTATTAAATCTAAATTAAATTATAATAAAAATTTGAGTTAAAGAAATAAAAAACAAGAACTTTTAAATAGTTAATTTGATACTAATATGGATTTATTTTTTTCAAAATTTTATGATATTTTCAAAAAAAATTAATCAAAAATAGAAACATTATTGTTTTCCCAAAACCACATAAAATTATATTATAACATCGACAGAGACAGAATATAATGAAGCATTAAAATCGAGATGTATCTTGTTGTATTATGCAAGTACCATTCTAGTTGCTAATAATACATTCAGTTGTTTGAAAATTTAATAATTTAAATGTGGAAATTGTAGGATAACTTTGAGATCAGTAAACAGTTTATATAAATAATTATAAAAATAGAAAATAATGTAAACATACTTATGAGATATTAGAATGGTACTCATGCAATCCAACGAGATTATATCTTGATTTTAGTGTTTTATTTTATTCTGTCTCTATCGATGTTATAATATAATTTTATGTAGAATTGAAAAAACGATAATTATTTTATTTTTTTGAATAAAATATAAATTTGGAGGTATAATAAATTTTTTGAAAAAAAATGTATCGATTTTAGTATCAAATTAGATACTTTAAAAGTTTTTTTTGTGTAATTTTTTTTACTTCAAATTTTTATTATAATCTAATTTAGATTTAAAAATGAAGTTATTTATTTTTGGTTTAATAATATAGTTTTTTTTATAAAGATAATAATTAAACATATTGTTAGAACTCAATCATTATCTTAATTATTTTTTAGATTTTCTATATTTAAAGTGGATGTTTATCCTGTATTTAATTATGTTTACCCGCAGTTAGTTATACGAATTTAAATATGGAGCTTTAATAAGTTATATATACGCACAATTTACTTGCAATCTTGAATTTTAAGTAATATGCATCAATAAACAATACTTAATGCATAAAAAATGGTTTTTAAAAGTTTTTGTCAAATGCTTTATAATAAAATATAGATAACTCATACGTGTTTTTAATTTTATAAGCTTACAAATTAGTTATTAGTTAACGTATTTATATCATTACCACCATACAAGTTGTATATTTTTGTTAGTTTTCATCAGAATAAACAAACTAAAATTAAAATCTAGAGAATCCAACAAATCAATAAATTTTATTTACTCCAAAAAAATTCATTTTTTCTTGAAGTTCGATCTCTCTCTCCGATGAACCATATAGCCAAGAGAAGCCATCAATCAGAATAGAAGAACTTGTCCCACCCATGAGTAAATATTTCATAGTAGCCTCATTATATCGTACATATTTCTTGGTATATGCAGATAACAAGTAGGAGCATAAACTGAAACATTTTGGAGCTACAAAGATAGTTATTAAATCGTTAGTACAACACTGCATAAAAACATTCATCCTATAGTAGTTGTTAATACGAGTAAAATAAACTATGTTATAGCCATTTTTGTACATTTAATGTACTCTACGTATAGAGAAATACATAAAGTTGAACAATAAAATAAGAAATTGAAAGATTTCGTTTAATAAAGTTTTTTTTTTGCCACTAAAGAAAAACTTAAATTAATAGCTCTCCCGATTCATAAAAAACCTCGAAAGCATTCATATATACGATTACTAAGGAATGAAGTGTTTAGTTTGAGGGAATAATTTTGATGGATTTGGATTTTGTGGAAAACTAGAAGTATTTATAATTAGTGGGATTTAGATCTGTAATGATTTGGTGTGTTCAGTTTGTAGAATTTAGAATTGAATTGAATTTCATTCTTTATAAATGATATATAAAATAAATTAGAAATAATTATAAAAATGATTAAATTACCTTTATTAACTGATTATTACAAAACAAATTTTTTTTCTTCATATTTTAAAACAATATTATATACAAATTATATGTTGGTGAGATTTCAAATTTGAGAAATTCTTTAAACCAAACATGAGATGTAAATGAAATTCAATTTCTAATCCCCCCATTCAATTCAATTCTACAAAGTAAACGGGACCTGGAGGTATTTGATTTGATTAAATGGTTTTGAGAAATTTCGATTTCGTGAAAGGAATTGAAATTGGAATTCAATTCAATCTTACAATAAATCGGAACTTAAACGTAAAAGTTTATTTGAATATGTAATTTTGACTTTTTTTTGAATGAAATAATGATGTTTTTAATACAATTTATTATTATTATTATTATTATGGATCACAAATTTCGTGTGGGCAATCACGAGGGAGAGGGACGCGTGGCCTGGGTACAATCAATCATTTTAATTATGTGTTACTTTTCATTTAATGATTAATATCGTTATTTAACTAGCAATCAATTTTGATAAATGTTTTGGTTTGGTAGTTTGCATACGTATTTAGGTCCTGTTTGTTTTTACCTAAAAGTATTTAATACTTTTTTATGTCTGAATTGGTCAGACTTTAGGGTATTAAGTGTGTTTATTTTTTTTTCAATTAATAGCTTAAAAGCTCTGATTATGTCTGAATTATTTAGAGGTAACGTTTTTACTTAAAACCTCTTAATTGCTTTTAGAGCTTCTAATGCTTGCAAAGAAAGCCTAGATTTCAATGATTCAGATTTCAGATTTCAAACGTAAAAACAAACAATCTGACTGATTCAGATTTCAGACTTCAGTACCACCTCTTAAAATTCAGAAGTGAATTCAGACTTCAGATTTAAGCACCTCTTAAAAAACAAACGCCACCTTAGTTTTATAATGTCACAAGAATTTATTTATTTATTTTTTCCAAAATAAATATTTAAATTTATGTTTACTATAAAATAAATGTTTATTAAATTTTCAAATATATATTTAGTTAATATGTGAAGAACGAAATATTAGATAAAGGTAAAGTAGTTGTGTGGATTATTAAAAAGTATGATAATTTTGTCAAAGATAAATGGAAGAACAAATCGTATCCTTTTTATGAGGATATTTGTATTGTATTTGGCTAAGATCGGGCTCAAGAAAATAGAGCAAGAGATTTTGTTGAGGCGGAAGAGGAGGTGCGTATAGAAGATCAAACACAATACATGAATGACGAGTCTGATAACATGATGACAACTAGCAATGTTCAAGGTGGCAATGCAAATATGCAATCTGAAGAAACTTCAAGTATGCATGGTAAGAAGAGAAAACGTCGAGTAGATCCCATGGCTGACGGATCAGTAATGCGGTTACTAAACTTGGAGAAAGTCTGGAGAAAACGGCGAACAAACTTAATAAGGGTATCGAACAAGAAGAAGAATTTGATAAGAAACGTTCGATGATCACTTTTGAGATCTCAAAAAATGCAGTCATTGGCTCAACCGGAGAAGTTTAAAGTAATTTCAATTATAAGAGAGGATCCTGAAAAGGTGAACATGTTTTGGAACTTGCAAGAAGAAGATAGGGAAACTTACGTAAATTGGGTTTTGAATGAATGAATAAAATTTGGTGGCTAAATGTATGGTTTTGAAAGAACAATTTGGTAGTTAAATATGTATTTTGGATTACAAGGTTTGTTGATTAAATATGCATTTTGGATGAACAAGTTTGGTGGTTAAATATGTATTTTGGAACAAAGAATTAGATAATTAAATATGTTGTTTCGAAACAATGAATTAGATGATTAAATATACATTTTGGAACTATGAATTGGATGATTAAATATGTAGTTTTGAAACAATGAATTAGATGATTAAATATATAAATTTGGAAAATGAAAGAGATTTGGCGAGTAAATATACAGTTTTGAAGAAATTGATATCAAAAAGGTAATTTATCAATAAAAAGAAATTCTTTATAAAACAAACAAATAATTACAAAAAAAAATCTCAATCCAAATCCTACAAACCAAACATTGATTTATAAATGAATGGATTTCAAATCCAAATCATACAAACCAAACACAATAAAAGTTTCTAAATCCAATCCAAATCCCTTCATAAAATTCAAATTCTTAACAAACAATCCTGCAAACCAAACACACCCTATAAATTCTGTCAAAAAATGTATAGTAATTATTAATATCTAAAATTATGTGTATTTTTTTTATTGAAAACACTTTTTTTTTTTTGAAAAAATAAGCAATAAATATGATTAATATTGTTTTGATATTTTAGTTGTTATATAAAGTAAGGTTATTTTTTAAATTAAAAAAAAGAGTAAACAACAAATTTGGTCCTTGGGTTTTTTTTTTGAATAATACATTTTGTTTTTCTAGTTTTAAAATTACAATATGACGATTGCAGTTCCTTTTTAAAAGGTTTACACTTATTTCTGCCTTAAGTTTCTTTATCTGTAAAAGAGCTCCATAGTTGAACTCAGTTATTTATATTATCAAAGCCTTGTATCTAAATCAAACCCTTAAATAAAATAAATCAAACCTTAAAAAACCTATATCAATTTTTAAAAAAGTAAATCAAACTAAATCGAGCTTGGGGGGTCATGATACGGAAGGAGATCAAGGGTGTTTACAAATATATGTATAATATAATAGCTATGTTTGAAGCTTTATGTTTGAATTCGTGTTACTAACGGCAGATAAACATAATCAAATAGAGAATAAATATCTTATTTTAAAAATAAAAAATATAAAATATAATTAAGATAATTATTGAGTTCCAACAAACTACTTAATTATTATCTTTATAAAAAAAATTTATTATTAAACCAAAAATAAAAGAATGAACTAAAAAAACCACAAAAAAATGAAATTTTAAATAGTTAGTGTGGTACTGATATCAATTACTTTTTTTCAATTTTTTATGATATATCTTCATATTTATATTTTGTTCAAAAATAAAAATATTATCGTTTTCTCAAAACCACATAAAACTGTATTATAACATTGATTGAGACAAAAATAAAATAAAACGAAAAATTAAAATCGAGATGTATTTTGCTGCATTGTGCGAGTACCCTTCTAGTAATATAATTATTATGTTAGAACTTAATAATTATTCTAATTATATTTTGAATTTTTTTATATAAAAAATGAGATGTTTATCTTGTATTTGATTATATTTATCTGCAGTTAGTTATACGAATTCAAAAATGAAGCTTTAATAAGTTGTACATATGCATAATTTACTTGTAACATTAAATTTTAAGTAATATGCACTAATATACAATACTTTATGCATAAAGAATGATTTTTAAGAGTTTTTGTCAAATACTTTATAATATAATATAGATATAGATAATATAATAAATAATTTATCCTTTTAAAGAAAAATGACATAAAATGGAAAAAAAAAAGTCTAAAACGCCCTTTATTTAACATGACTTTTTTATTGATTGTTAGAAAAAGAGAGCAAATACGATCGATTCTACAAACCATGATGGTTATATTGTAATTTTAAAACAATAACAAAGCAAATGTTATTTTTGATATACCACAAGGACCAAACTTAGAGTTTACTTGTAAAGAAAACTTAAAAGTACACTCGAACTCCTTATATTGGAGACAACAACCCTCTTTTCAAATCATCGATTCCCATCTCGTTAAATATATGTTGGTACAGTAATGTATCATATCATTATTGATTGTACACTCACTGTCGTAGTGTAATTTTTCTCAAATTTAGCGGTGTTATTATTGTGATCCCTTGTGTTTTCACTGGTTACTGTTGTTATAAAACTAAGAGACTATATTAGCATATCAAATCTTGAATTTGATTTTAATGGTAAACCAAAAGGTTCAAACTTTGATTATCTAGTTTCATCTATGAACTTTATACACAAATCATTGTTTCACTTTCTGATTTCACCTATGAACTTTCTGATTTTATCTTTAAACAAAAATCATTTAAATATAATTATTGAATATTTTTCAAAAATAAATATGAATATCTTCCAAAAATTAAAAATTATTAAATAATATTATTGATCATCTTTAAAAATACAAATGTGATTATCTTCGCAAAATAAAAACAATTCTACTAATAGTGGACAAATTGGCGTGTTATCAAATCACACACCCTTTTTACATCCCAAATTCAATCCCAAAGAAGAAATTTTAAATTTGGAGGACAATAAGGGTTTTGTCTTTTCTGATAAATTGGCTAAACTAACAAAAAAAATGTTCCAAAAATGCCCTTCATTTGATATAATTTAATTTGTTTCATTCTTTATTAGATTATAACCTCTCATTAATCACAACCGTTAATTAAGAAAAATGAAAGGCTTAGATTAATTAACAATGTTAATACTATTTACTTGGTTAACAAATGATTACACACACACACACACACACACACACACATATATATATATATATATATGATGTTTCAAATACAAACCATGTAATTGTTACAAATTATACAAAATAGTTAATTAAGATATTTATGGAAATAGTAAAGATTTATTTATTATGATCTAGATATTCGTGGAAATGATTACAGTTCATTGATTTTATAAGATCATATATTCAACAAAATAGATGGACGATTGAACTCGATTTATACTTGAAACCTTCTCTGTCTATATATATATTGATTGATTTAATTGACTATCTTAGTAAGTTTGTTTGTACAATAAAATCTATAAAAATTTACTCAGGTGATGTTTGTTTTTTAAAAGGTACTGAATTCTGAAATCTTATTTCACTTCTGATTAATAAGAGGTGATGCTGAAGTCTGAATCTATAAGACTGTTTGTTTTTGTAAATTGACAAAAACGTATGAAGTTTGAAATCTAAATCAATAGTTTGTTTTTGTAAAATCAGATGCAAATATTTTGCAAAATTCTCTTAATTTTCATTGCCGAAATTCATCATAACAATTGCTTAACAGATAGAACACAGTAAGAATCTTTTGGATACCTTTCAGACTTCTGATGCTATCGAGAATGCCGTTGGTGAGTTTGTTTGTGAAAAGATCGATACATTTGATTCATTTAGGGTGTGTTTACTTGGGGCTTAATGAGCTTAATCAATAAATGGGCTTATTTGCACAACCAAAATGGTGCGTTTACTTGGGGCTTATTCACACAGATCAAAAATTGCCTTTGTCCATATTAAGCCCAAAAAAAGATACTCAGGGGTAAAAGACACGCCTCTCGCCTCTCTCAACAGCCTATCGTCGTCTTCATCAGTCGATTGCAAGCTGTGAAATCGATTGCGACTATGAAATCGATTGCGAGCTTCAAATCGACTGTGAAATCTATTACGACTGTGAAATCGATTGCGACTGTGAAATCGATTGTGAAATCAATTGCGAGCTTCAAATCGGTAACTACTTCTCCGCTATACTATCGATTTTGCTTTTGAGAAAGGAACCCTACTTGAAAACGACTGTGAAATCGATTGCACCTGATATTTTTGTTTGCTTTTGGTTTTGCTTCTCTATTATATCTATCGATTTTGCTTCTCATTGCGCCTGATTTTTAGAGATTTTGATAGCCCCTGTGATTCATGTCCACAATCCCTGTGATTCTGTTTGCTTCTCCATTGCTTCTATTTCCTTCTATTTTAATCTATTAGTTTACAGCTTCCGTTTGCTTCTCCATTGCTTCTTATGTTATTGTATCTATTTGAAAATTATTTGTATGACATTTCTTCATCTTAGAGGTAAATTGGTCATTTCTGTTATTCAGACTGTTAATTCAGATAGAAAAGTAAACAGCAACATAAATTTATCCAGACAGACAAATTTACCCAGACAGACAAATTTATTCATACAGGACTTAATAGAAATTTTGGTAAACAACCCCTTAATCTTCTAAACTAACTTATATGTACATATATATATGTATATGTAGAGAGAGAGAGAGAGAGATCTAGAGAGAGAGAAGACGGGGTGTGCATTTCACATATGTGATGAAAGGACGGTGGGGTCCTTAGTGGAGAAAGAAACAATAGCAAAAAAATAAATAAAAAAATAAGAAATAAAAGAAATTAAAATATTAGTTTACCTCCTATTTATTCATACCTTATTAAATGATAAGAGACTAAAAAACAGTCTGAATTTAAAACTTCTGAAAGAATCAAATATAAGTGTTAATTAAGATTTGAAAATCAAAAAACAAACAAAGCCTAATTTTAAGTGTTTTTGTCATGAATAAGGTGAGGATGATGGGATTCAATTCTCCGTCTCATCCTCGATCCATCCCCATCCCTAGCCGAAACGACCTTGCAAAGCAATCAACTTGGTTGTGTAGGCCCGTGAGATTATGACTTAATGTTGTAAAAATACAAGTCTCGTTATTTTAATTTTAATTAGGACTTAAATATATTTCTTTTTCTTTTCTGTATTTATTAATGTCATTTTTGCAATCTAGTAATTTATTATAAAGTTAAGAGAAATAAAAAGTCACCTCATAAGTCTTAAAAATAGCAATAACATTTATCATTGAGTAGAATCGCAAAGACAATATTTTAAGTGACATTACGTCCCATTACTTTTACAACAAGGCAAAGATAATATTTGGAAGTTACTTGTAATTCAAGTAATTTGTATAAATAAAACCATATAAACAATTACTGTGTATAGTATGCATAACAGACAATTAAAGTGTGTGCAATGGGATGAGTTGACCGCCAGTGTACATATTTTTCACGAGTTAAGCCTCAAATGAAGCCTAGCTTGACTCGATCAAAACTCAAGCTCGACATCAGATGGATACCTAAAGTTTATAATTCAACAGTTAAATGATCAAGTATAAGACATATATAAAAATTAGTAATTATTGTTTCTCTTTATATTTTAAGAGCGACAATTCAGTTTGACATATAAAGTAGATATTTATAGACGAACACTTTAACCCCAGTTAACTAGTATCGATAATTAAATTGATGCGACATAATCACATAAACTGATGGACGATATTACTATTTGACCTAAATAATTGACTCATATAAGATCCAATTTTTGCTTATCAATAATAAATATATGTATATATTGATGTGACATAATCTAAATGTTAGGTCGAGTTATTTTTTTTTTATATATAAAATTTGATCCTTAATAACTTAAATCATTCTTTAACTCGTATGAATTGACCATCGAGACTATTGAGCTTTAATTATCTAACCCACATAGGGTACCCCTTACGTTTTACAATTGAAAATGATGTGTCAGAATGACAAGATATAATTAAACATGGTTAATCGATTTTCAATCGACTCTTGACTGGTTGTTGAGTAAATTACCAAATTGTCCTTGAATTATTGATCAGTTTGCAGGTTTACTTGTTATCAAATCACGTTTATACGATTTATATATGAGATTATTTGATTGATTACTGAATTAATATTGATTATCTCTTGCGGTATTCATGTACAAAGTGTTATATACTTTGCTATAAAAGATACTTTCAGCGAAAATCAAGACTGTTGAGGAAGGAGCGTAAAACGTGAGATTCGAACCACGATAAATTTCGCTATCGTAATTTTATCTTTTTTGATGATAATACTTTTGTGATTTGTGAATGCATTTTAGTAGATGATTTGAATGGTAAGAAACGAAAATGGTCAATAGGTTTGAACATTATTCTTTTTTATTTAACCTGGATATCCAATCAGTTATGCGAGCCGACTAATCTTAGGGCACCCAACTGCTTTGCAGATAGCCCGGAGTAATCGTATTTGAACCTCCGTGGCCACCAAGAGGATTTTTATTCATCATTGGATTTGAAATCCCTTGCTATAATTGCTACTTACGTTACAATTTTTTGTTTTTATTTTCAAAATCTAACTTGACACGAAGTTAAATATAAACTAAAATAAAAACTAATTATAGAATAAAGTTTAAATTTTAATTACAAAATACAACATAATCCAATTTCAACGACCTAAAGTGGGGTTTTTATGTTGCACCCTTATTAATCATCAAAACTTAATTTTTCGATATGCTATTACATCCTCTTGGTGAGTCTCAGTTTTCCAATAATAACGCCATGTGTTGGCAAATACATCGAATCACAACAGTGACGCTTTTAAGAGTCGTAAATTTTTATCCATTACGTTTAGACTATTGAGCAACAACGTGGGACTCCTCTAGACTCTATATAGATCCACCCATGACTATCGTCATTATTATTCATATTCCCGTACATTCATCTCACCTTTCTTTTTCGTGGCCCAACTCAAAATCATAACAAATTTAGCGGCCATTTCATCTTCAGGTCCCGTTCCATAATTAATAATCACCATTAATCCCTCATTTATTTTATAAAATTATCCCAAAATAACAAAAAGTTATGTTTCCACCTACTTGATCGTTCAGATATGTTAATCGAATTTTTTTTTTGTACTTGACGTAGGAAGTGAAGATTGAATTGTTTTTAGAGTTTATCCATATAATACGACTATAGATGTGTAATAACTTGTTACTTATAAATCAATAGTAGTTGACGTAATCTATACTATATTATAAAGTATTTGACAAAAAATCTTAAAAATCAATTTTTATGCATAAAGTACTGCATATTGATGCATATTATTTAAAATCAAGATTACAAGTAAATTATGCATAAATACAACTTATTAAAGCTTCATGTTTGAATTCGTGTAACTAATTGCGGATAAACATAATCAAATAGAGAATAAACATCTCATTTTAAAATATAAAATATAATTAGGATAATTATCAAGTTCTAACAAAATAATTAATTATTATCTTTATAA
>NC_037528.1:8619194-8637811 GCF_001531365.2 Cynara cardunculus var. scolymus
GCAGTTAGTTACACGAATTCAAACATGAAGCTTTAATAAGTTGTACTTATGCATAATTTATTTGTAATCTTGAATTTTAAGTTATATGCATCAATATACAGTACTTTATGTATAAAAAATAGTTTTTAAGAGTTTTTGTCAAATGCTTTATAATATAGTATAGATATACACAAACATCTAAGTTATATTTTGTATTAATTAATGATTAGTTACTATTTAATAGTTGCTTGATTGTTGAGATTATGATCAATTATTTAAATTACACAATATGTTATCATTAAATAAAATTAATCTTGATCAAATTGTTAATCTGAGTGAACAAATCACAAGTAAATATTTTTGAAGCATATTGTTAATGTTTCTGGTGATATGAACGATATGGAAAAAGATATCACGAAATCGCCAGTTAACATATTTCCATAAGTGTACAATGTTTATTATTTGTTAATATATGAAAAGATGGAACAACCAAATGAATTTTTGTGAACTACAATGCTACTCGCGCAATGTAGCGAGATAAATCTCGATTTTAACGTTTAGTTTTTATTCTTTGTCTTTATCGATATAATACGATTTTTTGTGGTTTTGATAAAGCGGTAATATTTTTATTTTTAAATGCAATATAAATTTGAAGATAGCATAAAATTTTGAAAATTAATAAATTGATATTAGTATCAAATTAACTATATAATAGTTCTTGTTTTTTGGGTGTAACTTCTTTAATTCAATTTTTTTATTATAATTTAATTTAGATTTAATAACAAATTAATTTATTTTTGGTTTAATAATATAATTTTTTATAAAGATAATAATTAAACATTCTGTTAGAATTCGATGATTATCTTAATTATATTTTAGATTTTATATATTTAAAATGGATGTTTACCCTGTATTTGATTATGTTTATCTGCAATTAGTTGCACGAATTTAAGAATATAGCTTTAATAAGTTGTACTTACACAAAATTACTTGTAATTTTGAATTTTAAGTAATATGCATCAATAAACAGTACTTCATGTATAAAAAATGATTTTAAAGAGTTTTTGACAAATGCTTTATAATATAGTATAGATATGTATGAACATTGTTCAAATATTGATGAACATAATCACATTGTTAATAAGTGAATCCATGTTTTCTTAAGTACATAATATTTAATACTACAAATAGAACAAATAAATTCAACATCATTCTCATCTTTGATGAGGTTTGAACCTCTGACCTTCTAGGAGGGCCAATGACTCACATACCGCTAGGTCAAAGGCCTTTTGGTAAGTGAATCCATGTTCATAGGGAAAAATGTCATATGTATATTAATGTTCATAATTATTGAGATTTTTTATTTAATGACAGTGAATTAGTGTTCATATGAACATTGATATCTTTAATGGTCGGTTACAAACCTTATGAATTTTTTCCAATAATACCTTGTTCGTGTATGTTTATCTTAGATGATAATGTATTATATTATCAGTTATTACAAAATTGTCATCATAAATGTCATCCATTGATTCACAAGATGAATGGTTGTGATGAGATTAGAAAGTTAACATCATAAATTAGGTTAACAAAAGAACTTACCCTATACATAGAAGCATGGAAAACGTTGATCATAATTAATGAATTTCAATCATTTTTCATAAATATTCAAATTATAATAAAATGAACCATTATCATTTTAATAAATATTGGTTTACAATTTTGTAATATTTAGAAGATTTGCATTTGATTTGTCACACACGCACTCGCATGCGCATACACATACACACGTGTGCGTGCACACACACATATAGAGGGGGGGGGGGATCGTGTGAGAATAGAAGTTAAGGTGATAAGCGTAAGAAGAGATTTGGATCCTTCATCACTTCTAATTTCAAACCAACTCATGAATTGTGCTAAATGTGTCTTAGAAAGTAATTGATCTGATGCTTCTCATTAGTGTTGGTATAATGAAACTTTTCAATTTAGATCAATCCAAAGGTGAAATTTTCTTTTTACTTTTCTCATCATAACTCTTATTCTTATTGAAACTCAACTCGATATATATATATATATATATATATATGTGTGTGTGTGTGTGTGTGTGTGTGTGTGTGTGTGTGTGTGTGTCTTATTTATACTTAGGAGGAGATTGTTAAAATCCCACTTGTAGAGTGTAAGTAAGAATTCTCTTACTCTAATCTTTTAGTACTTAGTCGATTGAAGCAGTCTGGACCAAGAGCTCTTATGCAGAAGATACTAAGAGACAGAGCTCCTACTCAAAGAGCTAAGTGTCTCACGTACAGAGCTCGTGCTCAACCCAGAGGAAGATCAAGACTTAAGCGTAAAAAAGCATAAGTACTTGATGCAGAACTACATTCCAGACACAAAGCCTTTGTACAATATATGCAGAGCCTCTGAGTCTCCTTTCATGATTTGCGCACATAAAGGGTCGTTTCGTATTATATGAAAATAATAGGATAAAAACCTGAAATTTGTAAAGGCAAACGTAAAAAACCAATTAAATATATTATTAAACTGATATAATATAAAAAATACATATCCTTTTATAATTATTATTGTTTTATTACATTAAATTCAGGGGCTCCACCTACCTATTCTGTTAACAAATGACCAAAATAAATGACTACATTGAGCCAGGAGCCCCGTCTCATAGATAAGGAACCCTCCCATGCTTTTAAACATATAGCATTCAGAATTTTAAAATAATTAATATTTATATTTAATTATAAATAAAAAAATAGGCTTTTAACATCTTATTTTTCATCTATATAATCAAACTATTTCTATCAACCGAATTTGTTTTTATTTATTTAATTTTCAAGTAAAATGCACACGTTTCAACAAATGAATTAGTTGTTGTGTACCCGTGCAATGCGGCGAGAGCCATGAATTTTAACGATTTTGAAGTTCCACTGGTTTTATAAGATAAGATTTAACGATGATATAGGTTACACTTGGTCTTTACATATTAATACAATTTGAATAAATAAGAGTTATGGTTCCAATTATAGACTATCGATGAAAAAAATTATATGACAGTTTAAAATCCAATATATATAAAATCCAACATATTTAAACGACTCCACAAATGTATTCGATTTACAGTAAGAGCAAAGAACCAAGAAACTTGAGTTTTAAGATAAACACTAAAAACCAATAAAGAAAATTACAAATTTGACAGATCATAAGTCATGAAAAAACAAAAAAAAATGAGTTTTAGAATGAAATTTCAACTGCTTACCCTATTTCTTGTCCAGAAACTCAGATTAAGGTTGAATTAATACATATATATATATATATATATATTTCAAAAAAACCTAAGAACATATTAATTCAAAACATATTATACAGTGCAATTTGAACAGCCTAGCCCCAAAATATATAGTATATATATAAATAAATAATTATAAAAGTATAAATCGTAAATATTACAAATACTTTTTCATAGTATATATAATATATAATAATATAATTAAGTCAAAAACTATTCAATATTRRACTYATTTCGAAGGTATTAACGAGACGATTATAATGGTGTAATTTGTTAAAATAAAAATGTATTTTTTAAACATGTTTTAATTGATATACGATTATGTATGTTAATTTGATAAATGTTTAAAATGAAACATTTGAAAATAAAGGACGTAAAGTAAATAAATTAATTAATTATAGGGGTATAAAATGTAAATTTAAAATTATAATTTTAAAAAAATCGGTTGTGAGAGGGTGAATGTATGTGATGAGAGAAGGGGGTGAATGTATGTGATGAGAGGAGGGGGTGAAAAAGTGAGTATAAAGAGTATTTTGGTCATTTAATATTTTAAGACTTCAAGACATTTGCTAAATTTGCTTAATAAAATAGTATAGATAATTCTGATGGCTACTATTAACTATCTTCACCTTCAACCTTATTTTGAATCTAAAAAAAAAATACAATGTTCGAAAATAAATAAGGACGTCGTCTTGTTTTTCGATTGATCCGTTACACTCAACTTTCACATAGTGTTTATATCTTTGAAGCAATGAACTCTTCATGAATGTAACATCCCAAAACTCATAATATCCAACAATCGAATTAAAAACCAAACCGGCAATAATATCAGCAAAATATAATAATTTCTCAATACATCTCAAAAGTTTGCAGAGGAAATACAAGAAACCGACAACTGAGAATTATTATAAACTAAAGACAAGGAAGCTAAAGACATCGCATATTTCCCTCTTCCTTCGAGCCACTCTCAACCTGGTACTTTCCTGAAAATGATTTTATTTTTGAAAAGCGAGGATTAGATCAAAAGGTCTAAGTGAATTCCTTCAAAACATGACAATATTTATAATAATGGTAAAAGGTAAAGCCAACAATAGACAACGTAAGAACACATTCCCTTCACATGGACATTGCACGACATTTGTAGCAACCTGTCACATACAGACGTGATAAATAAAATAATCAGGCCCCTAAAAGGTGCATATCCAATGTGTTCAAGTAACGAATTCAAGGCCACACGAATTAAACTCCCAAAAGATGTTATCATCTCAAGGTACTCTACATATGTTGTGCAATTCTACACACCCCAAATAGCCACATATAGCTCAATTCCTATAAATCGTGTAGAGGACAGATTTGCATACAAAAGGATCAATTCATAAAACCATAATCACAATTACAAGTCAAGAGGTTTAATATAAGGGAACTCACCTACCGTTCTGCACTCCAAACCAAGCCTAACGGCTAGAAAACTCAAACCGAACGACTGAATTAGTCACATTAAGAAATGCGTTAACTCAAGTTAACCCCCCCCCCCCCCAAAAAAAGTCTTCTAATATAATTCCCTAAAGGGCCCCTAGAATTAAGGGTTAAATCCCAACTCAAAACTATAAACGAAACTGCAAAACTGAAACAATAATAAAGGAAATCTATAGCATTTAATTCACTTTTCTAATAGAGAAAAATCCCTCGGTCAATTGGAAGAAAGCGACGACGAGTGAAGAGAATTATAGGTTCAAGTTCATGTGAATTTTTTTGAGATACAACTTGCGGTTTGGAGGTAATTTTTCCATCTTTAAATTAGCTGTTATTTTCTATAAGTGGACACACAACAGTTGATTGGCTAGGCTTGGACGATCTTGGGTTGCAACAAACTTTATGGCCAACAGTTGGTGAAAACCCCATTGCTGGGTCCATTTTGTTGAGATTGGTTGTTATACGTAAGATAAATTACTTTGATATCCTTTATTTATCAATTAATGATAATCTTGAGTTAAAAAAGATGCAAAATAATTATAATTTAATTAAAAGACAATTTTCTAATAGTAATTGAATCTTGATGAAATGTCCATGTTGAAATTCTATTGAGTTTTTGGTACTCTAAAAAAGAATTGAATACCATCCGTTCATTGACACATCATAAATATGAGGCTATATATTAGATGGATGGAACGGGTCAAATGCATTTGAATAATTCAACCTAACGTTTGTGGTTTGAAAAAGTTAATCCAACCAAGCCGAACAGAACTTAACCCAATCCAAACCGTGCTGGTTGGGTTGAAACTTTGCTAGATCATTTTATAGTTAATAAGCGATTGTGTTTAAAAGAAGTATAATGAAAATGAGAACATATGAATGAGGCTAACATATTCAAAGAAAAGTTGAAGGTTAATGAAAATAAAAAAGTAAAATTTCAGTTGAAATTGTGATATAATTATGAATAGAATTAATTACGAGTTGGTCTAATGTCTAAAGTACATATATTAATTAAGGATTTGAACAATAATATTCCTCCGTCCCAAAATAAGTGTCCACAATTGAAATAAGACACGATCTTAGTCATGCATAATTATTACATTTTTTGATTAATCAAATGACATCTTTACCCTTATTTAATTTCTCTCTTCAAAAGTCTTAAATATTTATGCACCAATTAAGGGTAAATGAGAATTTGGTTATTTACTTTTGAAAATGGACACTTATTTTAGGATGGAGGAATATAAAAAAGAATCAGGGTTCATTGGGTTGGGTTAGGCTCAAATGATCCTAACCCAATTCCAAGACCATACCTAGGAATTGAAGATTTTACAACCCGATTAAGTATCGAGTACTTTTGGGTTGGGTTGGATTGGTTATTTTGCCGGGTTAGTTGGGTTAGTTGGGTTTTTGTACACCCCTACCAAAACACAACTTGGAAATATATCAAGCCCATAAGGGAGAAAATCGGGAAAAAAAACGCCTAGAAGCATAATGCGGTTCTGTCAAGTTCCCAAATAGTTTCAGATATGATTATGAGGTTGTTTAGGATTGCCTATTTCAAGCAACTTATGTTTTTCTACAAAAGGACTTATCAACTTATTACAAGTCAGAAGAGTTTAACTTCTTCAAAACAAAAACTCCTTATTACCGATTTGGAACCGGTATAAATTGTTTATCCAAACACTTAAAAGTACTTATTACCAGTGTCACACCATAATAAGTCAATAAGTTGTAATCGGATGGAGAACAAACTTGGTTGAACCAGATCCATGTTCGTGAACTTGGGACTGAGGGTTTGGCTGGATTTTTCTGTTGGGTTATGCCAATGACCTAAAAATAGTTGGACCGTCGTACAACTTCAAGAAATATTGATATGAATAGGCCCAATGGGCTATATGAAGATTCATAAACACAAAAAATGTTTCTTTATTTAATCGATTTTTGTCTTGAAGAAGATTAAAAACAATAATAAAAACATTTCAAAAACAAATGCATGTGGTTTTCATGATATTATTAAGTGATTGTTTGTCAGTTGTTAAATGGTTTGATATAGAATGATTAAGTGTTCTTATGATATAATAGAAAATAAAATATAATTATTTAATAATTATTTATAATAAAATTAAGATGGTGACTGATAATTTTTTTTAACCAACAAATGAGCATAGCTAGAATTGATGGTTGGCAAGGGACAATGATGGAGCAATTGTTTGAAGTATTGGACCGATGTGTAATGTTAAAGAGAAATTGGAAATGAAATATAGCACACACGCCTTTGGCTGCCGCTATCGATCAGCCCCATATCCATTGCCGACGCTGTCGGCAAATCCGCATCCTTCTCTTCTCTTCTCTATCTCTCTCTGGAAACGTAAAACCTAACAGCTCTCTCTCTCCAAAAAAAATCAATTTCTTTGACGCAGATCCGGGTACGTAACGTTAGTTTGAGTCAATCAAACGCCGATTGGATCTTACCGGCGTAACGTTGATAATGGCGGCATCACGGCGTCTCCGTGACCTACAATCGCAACCGGGCAACAGGATCTGCGTTGATTGTTCACAAAAGAACCCTCAGTGGGCCTCTGTATCCTATGGAATCTTTATGTGCTTAGAGTGTTCCGGAAAACACCGTGGCCTCGGCGTCCACATATCTTTCGTCCGATCTGTCACCATGGATTCATGGTCCGAGATCCAGCTATGTAAGATGGAATCCGGCGGCAACGAGAACCTTAACAATTTTTTGGCCAAGTATGGGATCCCTAAAGAAACCGATATAATTGCGAAATATAATTCCAACGCGGCATCGGTTTATCGCGACCGGATCCAAGCCTTGGCCGAAGGTAAACCATGGCGGGACCCGCCAGTTGTGAAGGAAAGCCCGATCAAAGGTGGCACTAATAAGAAACCGCCGATGCCGGGCGGGGGCGGAGGCAGGGCTGGTAGTAATCGGGGAAATGGAGGGTGGGATGATAATTGGGGGGATGGTTTTGACGATGAAGGTTTCAGATCTCCGGATAATATGAGGAGAAATCTGACAGTTGGAGATTTTAGAAGCGGTAGCGGTGGTGGTGGCGCTCCGTCTAGGTCGAGATCTAGTCAGGGTTTGTATACGCAGTCGCAATTAACGGCCTCTGCAGCCGGAAAGGAGGATTTTTTCGCCAGGAAGATGGCGGAGAATGAATCAAAGCCGGAGGGATTGCCTCCCTCGCAAGGAGGGAAGTATGTTGGGTTTGGGTCGTCGCCAAATACCATGCCACGGAGTAATTCTCAAGGGGATGTTTTCTCTTCGGTTACTCAGGTACGTCGGAATGCATGCTAAATACTGAATATAAAATTCTCATTTCATTTTCTATTATTTACATTCAGTTTGTATTTGTTGTGTGTAACATGTGTCCATTGACATCCTAATGGGGTTTTCTTCATCTATATTAAGATAGTAGCTATGAGTATGTTTGAATTTTGGGGAGAATGCTGATGGTAAATGCTTAACTTGAGTGTACAGTGATAACAAAACATAGTTAGATGTTGTAGCTGATCTTGGGCATCCATGAATCACAATCAAGTTGATATACAAAATCAGTGTACAATGATGAGAGAACATATTAAGATAGGACTGTGTATAACAGTATGTCTAAAGTAGTCCTATGATGTACAAATTCAGATGATCATTAGTTTTTTAATTGATTTATTAAATAGTGGAGATCATGTAAATCTGAAGTTGTTAATTAAACATCTATTATAAATTTGATTTAACTAATATCAAAATGTATATGAATGTACATATGTATCACATAAATATATCAACCTTTTATGCCGAGTTGGGTTTATCCAATTGATTGGAACATGTTTAGAATAACCTAGAGCCATTGAGTTTAAATGCAATTCTCGTATATTGACAATGAATTACCAGGGGTGTTTCTACAGACGAGACAAAATCACTCTCACCGTCCCACCATTGTGGTTTCATAGATCTTATATACAGATACATATTTATGTATATGTGTGTGTATACATATAAAGTAATAGGCATTCAAGCATCAACAGACATTAAATGGAGGTTTCCAGGATACTTGAATTACAGAAACTACCGTTCAGGAGGTTACATTGACTCACAAGCAAACATTTTTTTTCCATGCTTGAGTCAGCGTTGGGGCTCTACGATACAAATCTAAATCTATTATGTTTATTTTTTATCTAGTTTTTGGTTTGATAGGTAATTTGATAAGTTGGCCATTGGGGAAAAAGAGGGTTTTACTAGCACTTTTAACTTGATCTACTTGGCTTGGTTAGCTACTCATATAAATGACCAATAGGAGCTTAATTTTAATGGTTCATGTTGTTGTCTAATCTGCCTTTCAATCACAATAATTAGGATATAACCACCTTTGGTTTACTGAGACTGCATATGAGTTTTTGTTTTTAAAAACCTTATGAAAATACTTGAGGATTTGTTACTCATGGTTTACGTTTGATTTCAATAAACATGTTTCTGCAGGGAATTGGTAAGCTCTCTTTTGTTGCTGCATCTGCTGCACAGTCGGCTGCCAATGTGGTTCAAGCTGGTACAAAGGAGATCACAACAAAGGTTTTTCTAGTCCCATCCTTGCTATATATTTTTGTGTGAAAATGTTTGATAGAGTTTAGGTAGCTTTCTTTTTCTAGCAGGACCACTTTTGTTTGCACTTATGCTCTTAGTGTAGTTGATATCCTGTCACTTCTATTGCCCGTTCTATCTTGAATTTCACATGGGAGTTGCCATGACAGAAACATATGAGATGGCCTTGATGGTCATCTTTTGAGCACTGTGACACTGTTTCTACTGCTGGGTCCCCGTTCACCTTTCAGCCATTTCTGCTGAAGGCAAAATAAAGTAAGAGCATGCAATAAACTATAAATACCTATGGCCTGCAATAGTTTTCCAACCAACTTATGTTATAAGGAATTTAGCTAGTATAGAATATTTATAATATAACGTGATGTTTCTGCCTCTCCCGTCTTCATGTTGCTTGAACATCTTTCATAGTTCTGAACAACTTCCTGTACAACCTCTGTCTGATATTTTCCCCCAGGACTTTTTTCTGTTTGAATTAGCCTGTCATGCTCTTATAGTGGTTTTGGTCATTTATATAACAGAGCAAGATGCTGATCTAATCAGAGTAGGACAATAATGTTATGATTTCCCAGCAACTGGAAGAACTTGGTTGAAGAACATAAGACACTGTTATCAGCGTTGTATTTGGCGGAGGTTGCATAAATACTGATTCAGATTTACGATCCAGAAAAATTTCTAAAGGGGGACACAAAATAATTAGAATAATATATAGTAAAACAAAGGGTAAATTGCGGATTTGGTCTCTGTGGTTCGGTGGTTTTTATGAAAATGGTTCCTGAACTTCATTTATTACAGATTAGGACTCGTCGTATGTCGTTTTGTAACGGATTCGTTAACCTTGAGGGCATTTTCGTCCGTGTCCTTTTGTTGTCTTACTCAAGGGACCAATTTCGTAAAAACCACATAAACCATAGGGACCAAATCCATAATTAAGTCTAAAAATGTATTTTTTTTACTTTGAGTTTCTTAAATTAATTAATTAATTATTATACTTTAATATAAATTAATTATTATATTTTAAGTTCAATCTTAATATATAATATATTTCTTCTTTCAAAAAAATATGTACGCGCATACACACACATATGTATATATACACATATAGTGAGGTTCAACCGTTTATCGGAAACCCACCTCTATCAACCATTAGATTAATTGATTCAACAAGTGATTTGATGGACGTTTATGACAATATTTTTTTAAATTAAAAAATTTCACCAACCCTAACTTTTATTTGAAAAAAAGCGAAATATAAACAAAAATCGAGTGAAATAAATTACACCAAATTGATATAATTTTTTGATCCAACTTTTTCATGATTTTTCATTTATTTAATGTTTTCCATTGAACTCCTCTCTCTCTCTCTCTCTCTCTCTCTCACACACACACACAACGCAAAATAAGTAAAAAACCGGAAAACCACAAAAAAATGGATAAAAAATATCAATTTGGAGGTCAAATTAATGAGAAAAATATGATTGTTTTTGTGGTGTAATTTAGTTCGCTCGATTTTTGTTTATATATTCTTCTTTTTTGAGTAAAAAAAAATAGTGGGGGTGAGGTTTTTTTTTTTAATTTTTTACAAGTATTGATGAAAACGTCCATTTAATTATATCTGTTGAATCAGGTAATCTAATGATGATAAATATAATTTTCTCCTGAACTACATTATATATAAAATATGTGTGTGTGCGTGCGTGCGTGCGTGCTCGTGTAGACGAATGTAATATATTTTTCTCAAAGAAAATATAGTATATTAAAATTAAACTTAAAGTATAATTATTAATAAATATTAGAGTATAATAATTAATTTATTTATTTAACTCAAATTATAAAAAAAATAATTTTTGGACTTAATCATGGATTTGGTCCCTGTGGTATGTGTGGTTTTTACGAAATTGGTCCCTCGAGTAAAGACAAAAAAGAAAAAGACGAAATGTCCTCGAAGTTAACATATTGGAGTGAGGGACCAATTCGTTACAAAACGCCGAGTCCTAATATGTAATAAATGAAGTTCAGGAACCATTTTCGTAAAAACCACCAAACCACAGGGATATGTAATATACTCTAAAACAAAAATTAATTATAAAAAAGTACAGTCTATTAGATCTGACACACAATTGGTTTTTCAGAACACCCAAGTGCTTTTTTCCTTCTTTTCTGGTATGATTACCAAAAAATTAAATGAGAGCCAGAGGGATTCAGACATGCAACATGTAATGCCATATGCAATGACACTACCAGTAAGGTTAGCCATTTTCTTGTTAAACTTTGAGGAGCACACATCAAATTAAAGTGGATGCATCTTTAAGACTCCTGAAAATATTTCCACGACGTGGACACAATAGAGCAGTAGCACGGGCACTCCTTCCATCCTTCTTAAATCCGCCCATGGTTTTACTGGTTACTACAGCCATGTTCGTTTGTGTGTATTACCACCCTTCAATTTCGGATAGAGGTGGTAATTAAACTAGTTTGCCGTCATTCTATGCATGTGTAGGTAATTGAATTTTCTTGTGTAATGCCATTCAGTTTCTTTCGGAATTTGTATGTATTTATATTGTTGAGGCTGTTGATTAATTGTGCAGCAACATAGCTTCTGGAGATAAGGCATTTGTTGTATTATGATTTTGTGCAATGAATGCAACGATATTGACATAGGAAAGTATTATCCATAATTGATAGATGCATGTGGTCCTGATATATACAGGTGAGAGATGGGGGCTACGATTACAAGGTGAATGAAACTGTGAATGTTGTGACTGCAAAGACAAGTGAAATTGGACAAATGACATGGGGAATCATGAGAGGTGTGATGGCATTGGCCTCACAGAAGGTTGAAGAGTACACAAAAGAAGGTCCCTCGTGGAAGAGTGATGATTGGCCAAGAAACGAAACACAAGGAGGGGATGGGTTTTATCAGGAATCCAAAGGTTGGAATTCTAATGCCGTCTCTGTCAGCTCATCAGGCAGGAATGTGAACTCTGTTGGTTCAGGAGGCAGCGCTTGGGATGATTGGGATAACGATGGGTATAGAAAACCTGATTCAGGAACTGCATCTAATAACGGAGGGGGGGACAGCTGGGCAGGTTGGGACGACGATAAAGATGGAGACGACGATTTCTACCAGACCCCATCAAATGGTAAAACCGCTGCTGCTGCTGCTGCTTCAAGTGGGAAATCAGACGGAAACTGGTCTGGCGCAGGCTTTCTCTAAGGTTAGTTCAAACCTAAAAGCTCAAAGGGTGGAGGAGAGAAGTGCGGTTTATATATGTACAATTGTGAAAAAGGTTGGGTAATTGCCCAACTTAAAAGAGAAGTAATACTATATATGTTGAAGGCTTTAAATTGTTTTCATCTTTCATTTTTATGATTCTGGTAATGTACTTTGAAATTAAACATAATTCATTTGTAACTGTTGGTACCACAAGTTGAAACTTTATAGTTAAATTTAAGCTTTCCATTTTGATTCATTATCATGGCTAAGGCATGGGAAGCGGATGGGGACTTAGCAACTGCCCGCTGGGGAATATCATCACATCTCCCATCCGAACGGGAATAAATAAATAATATATTTAATATACGAAAACATGTCAGATATCCATGAAATGTGTCTCATTCTCATGGCTAATCATGACGAATTCATTCATCTTTATAAAGAGTAAAAATGAAATTAACAGAACAAAAGATAGCATTTAATATCACAGTTTGTGCCCTTTATGTATTAACACCACTTATTTTCTGGTCCTATTTCTATACCTCATTTGCTGCCTCCTCATTTTGCCTCACAACCAAAGCAGATGCTTCTGCTTCTTCTGACTCGACCTTTTCATGTTGCTGAATCACAAGCACGGAAGACACAATACCATGGTTTGAAGATGCCAACAGGTCTCCAACTGGCCCCAGCTCCGCGTGCTCCGCTTGCCGATCAGCTAACCTAGCCACCATAGCGGTCGGGCACCGTGCTTTTCCCACCACAATCAGGTCGTACTCACCGCTTTTCCCTATCCCCAATATGCTCTCAACAACGTCCGTTCCCTTTTCTTCTTTGTATCCCACCAATCCTTCCCACCTCCTCGTAAATTCATCCATCGCCTTTTCATCACGCTCCTAAAACCACAAACGAATTCGGTTATCACAAATAAACACGTATCTTGTATGAAATGTTGTACGTTTTTATTAAACTACATGTCAAATTAAACATTGTAAAAGAAACTGTACCCTCTCTTTTTCAGGATGGTTAATTGCTGTTGAGAAGGTATACTTCTCTCTGCCTTTGCTGAGGGCCGGCTTTAGCCCAACACCGTCCTGCTCCGTCCTATTATCCTCCACGAATCTCAACACCGTCACGTTGACCGCCGGATGCTCCACCATCCTTCCACCCAATTCCAGACACTCCCGATCATCGGGGCCACCAAAAAACATCACACACGCCTTTTGTGTTGTGATGGCGGGTCCCAAGTTTTGTTGGGACTCGCCACCGAGCCCTCGATCGACTAATACCGCCACCGAGCATGGAGCGTTGTTTAGAACTCTTTGATTGACCCCTCTCCAGCCATGGCCCGCATTCTCAATCAGATACGACCCGTCCGTTTTTATCCATCGCTTGTGGAATGGCAATATGACCATTGGTACCCTCTTCTCTTTTGCCACGTGGCAAATATCCTCGTGCATCGTTGGCAATGCTGAGATGGCGGTTGTGGTCCGAACCACAACCTGGCCCATCTGAGCATAAGCTCGGAAGGCAACCGCTACTCGCTCGTGAAACGCACGAGCGCGGTTGTTAAACCGGCTAACAAACGGAAGACCGTTTCTACGAACACGTTGGACCATCACGATCGACGAAGTACGTTCCGTGAGCTCCACAAGGTGCATTATGTAGAGCTTGAGCCGGGTCTTGTTTACAGACCGAGTTGACTCAATCAAGTTGATCAACGAAGATATGTTTCCCGGACCATGGACACAGGCCAATACACGTAGTTCGTCTTTCTTCCTGGAGCAGGTGGATCTTGTGCCGCCGTTATTACGGGCAGGTTTGTAGACGGCCATGACCGTCGGAGTTGTGATGAAAGTGGTGAAAAGTGCCATGAGGACTAGTATCGCAAAAACCTCATCATTGAGAACCTGCGAAAATGGCTTACACGATCAATTCGATCGAATTGAAGAAACCCTAAAACCCTGATATCACAAATGAAGAACTGGAATTCGGAATTGAGTTGAATTGAAGAAACCCTAGAACCCTGATATCTCAAATTAAGAATTGGAATTCGAAATTTGAGTTGAAATGAAGAAAACCTAACCTTTTTTTCTTTGCCGATGTTAAGAACAATGAGTTCAACCAATCCCTTAGTATTCATCAACAACCCTAGCGTTAACGATTCCCTCACCGGAATCATGCACATCACCGCCACAATGAACGTCCCGAAAATCTTGCCACTACACGCCGCCGTGATCACCATTGCTAGTAGTCCCCATGCCTTCCCTCCGCTGATCTTCGTGACGTCGGTTTTCAATCCACTGGAAGCAAAATACAATGGGAGAAGCAATCCAGAGACGAAGTCTTCAATTCTTTCTATTAATTTCTCGGCGAAATCTCCCTTAGGGATCGTTAATCCGAAGATAAAAGCTCCGAAAATGGCATGTATGCCGATGAGATCTGTAATGAAGCCGGAGACCATAACGGTGGCTAGTGTCAAGCAAATGTAGGCTTCGTCCACCGTGTCGTGTTCCGGTGAGGACCGATGAGCCACCCAGTTCATGGCTGGCCGGATTACAACCATCATGAAGATCACAAACGCGACTCCTGATAAAAATTCAAAAACGAACAGAAAATTATTTACAAAATGATAAAAAGTTCATTTACCTGTGATTGTGTGAAAATGATCTTGTGATGCATGGAAGAGAAAAAGTAAACGAAAATGGAGAACCAAACCTGAGAGAAGAACCCATACGGAAATCAATGGGCTTTTATGAGGCCCACCGTCTTCTCCTTTTCCGGCAAGTGCGACGGCGAGTGCAAGCAGAATCCATGCTACGATATCATTAAACGCGGCGGCAGCCATGGCGGTCTCGCCTACTCTGGTGGTTAAAAGCTTGAGTTCCGCCAGAATACGTGCGAGCACCGGAAAAGCTGTGATGGACAGAGCCACACCCATGAACACAAAGTACTCAGCATAGCCGACTTTATCAGCTCCGTCGATGGTCTTCCGGAGAACGAACGCAACTCCGATACCCAGTATGAACGGTAGTGAGATTCCGGCGGCTGCTATTGCAAATGCTCGTTTTCCACTCCGACGGATCGAGCTCAGATCAAGCTCCAGGCCAACTAGAAAGAGGAAGAAAAGTAAGCCAATGGTTGCAACAGATTCGAGGATCGGAAGGCTCCAACGGGGAAAAATCCGGTGCATGTACTCTTGATTCCGGCCTAACGCCGACGGCCCCAAAAGAATTCCACCCTGAAATTAGAAGAACGAAAAAAGTAATTAAAGATTTTAAACGTTGAATGCATGTGGTAGAGAAATGAAACACATACGACGATCTCGGCGATGACTTTGGGTTGCCGGAGAGGTTTGAAGAGGAAGGCGAGGGAGCGGCTGACGGCGAGGACAAGGGCAGTTTGGACAATTAGCAATGGAAAGGCATAGTCAAAAGGGTTGTCACCTTGCCAAACTCCATCCGATGCGGTTTTGATTGAAGTTATATTCACCGTCATCTCTGCTTTTCTCAACGATCAACACACTAACCGGAGGTAGACCATGGTTTTACTTTTATATATAGATAGAGAAGCACACACGTGGCTTGTTTTTATTTGATTTTGGTTTTAACTTTTAATAAATTTAAATAATGGATTCTTTTATTGATCTGGATATTCAACATGTTATATCTGAGTCGACTAATCCTAAGACGACCACCTGCTTTACAAATAGCTCGAAGTCACTGCAGTTAAACCTCCATGGCCAAAAAAGAATTTTTATTCTTCATTGGATTTGAACCTAAGACCCCCTGATATTTTACTGGATAAAGACCGATCGATCCTAATATTGTTATGTTGGACTTTTGTTTTTTCATATCATCTATTTGGTTGGACAGGACGAAAATGCTAATTCCTAAACCAAAAAGAGCTTGTACAAGATAAGACATGTCCGATTTTATAACTTTTTTCTTTTTCTAAAAAAATTGTCAGTTTTTTAAAATGAATCAGATAGAATTCTCGTACTGGATTAGATCAAACTTCTTTTGAACCAAACTCAGCTCCATCTTTTTCATGAACTTATTGAATGCGTCTCTCTCATATTTCACTAGGACCAGTTCATATACGATTCTAATTACTAAAAGCTACACACTTGCAATTCTATATGTAAAATATGTTCATAGACGGACCTAGAGGGGTGGTTAGGTGGCACGTGCCACCGTATTGTTCCTCCTTGGTAAGGTAAAAAAATATTAGGTTCGTGAAAGGTGCAACCGTTTTATTCAAAAAAGTACAACCGTTTTATATGGTGCCACCGTATCCAAAAATTATTGGGTCTGTCCCTAAATATGTTTAAACCCTTTCTTAACTATTTTACATTTCCTTAAAGAAACCAAATTATAAAACTAAGGATTTGTTTATTTACCTCTTAATAGTTCCACTAAGAGGCAACCTCTAAATTGTTAAAAGGTGAACTTGTTTGGCAAAAAAAAATCTGTTTCTTAATGGTTCTAAAACCCTCTGAATGATTTTGTATCATGGATCTCCCTTAACCATTAAGAGCCCTAATTCATTGTACATAATTACCAAACAATTATATTTCATTTTGCACTATATCATGAGAGTCTTTTAATTATTCTGACAACTTAATCATTTTGCACCAAACCATTCAACAATTATCAAACACCTCCTAAATAACTAAAATATTGTATGGAAAGCATACATATAGTTTTGAATAAGTAAAAGGCGATTTTTAATATTGTCATTAGAATAATTTAATTAGAGGTTTATATAAAAAGTATACAAATTAAATAGGGAAAGTTATACCTTTAAAAACCATTTAACAAAAAAAAAACTAATTATTAAATAATTTATATACAAAGTTAATAGAATATAATTCTAAATTTAATTAAAAAAATATGAATACAACATTTATGAAATCATTAAATACAAATCATTAATTTATTAAAAGTTGTGGTTTGTTAAGTTTTTAAATTTGTTGTTGCTGAAAGCATGTTTCATACATATAAAACAGCAGAAGATGAAATAAGCTTCATGTTATAAGAGTAGTCTTTAAGAGCATCTCAAATCCATATTTTGACCAAGGTTCTAAATGACGTGAGGTGTGGGTTAAACCTCAAGCTTTACAAGTTACGATAAGGTCATGACGTTTTTCAAGATCTGCCCTAAGGCGGCACACACTTACTTTTGTATGTGTTAGTGTTTTGAATGATAATTTTGAACAAATTAAATTCATATAAAGTAAAAAAAGTCTCTGCTTGACTTTTCGTGTATAGGAATATTAGCAAATATTTACCTATTTAAGGTTTTAGTTTTTAAGTTTTCTTGTTATGTTATTTAAGTATTAGGTCTCATGAATAATTCAGTTGTCATACAAATTAGTAATAAAGTGGCCCCACACCTTACAAAATAAGGCGTCGTAGCATGCTTTAACGGGTCATAACGCGTTACAACGTAAGCCTAACCTTAGAGTGGAGTCATGGAGGTTGACGCAACGACATACCCAAGCCTTAACGCCATAACAAAGCTATAACGAGTTATAGAACCATGATTTTAACTCACTCTGTATTCTAATTTACATTATATAATTTGTTAGAATAGGTTTAAAGAAAAGCCAAAATTCAAAAAAGAAAAGAAAAAAATAATTGTTTACGATCCGATCCGATCCGATCATGCAACGAACCGTGTTAGCCGAGACTATTCACCCTATTTTGGACGTGTCATGCTTTTGTCGGTAGTTTTGTTTTATTTTATTTTTCTAAAAACTTCATTAATACTATATTTCTAAAGACTTAATCATCTTCAAATAGAACTCCATATTTTTATATATGATTAATTGTAAAAGAAGAGTACTCACGCAATGCAGCGAGATACATCTCGATTTTAATGTTTTATTTTATTCTTTGTCTTTGTTGATATTATAATACGATTTTATATGTTTTTAAGAAAGCAATAATGATTTTATTTTTGAATAAAATATAAATTTAAAGATATCATAAAAGTTTAAAAAAATATAATAAATGTTACTATCTAAAAATTCTCATTTT
>NC_037528.1:8639136-8649518 GCF_001531365.2 Cynara cardunculus var. scolymus
GAGATAGATCATCTTTATTGTTTCATATTATACGTAATAGTTATTTAAAATCACGAATAATGGATTTTTTCTAGAATTTGTTTTAACAAATTCAAATATTATAATATATAACAATCAACTTGAATTTCTTATATTAATATATTACATTTAAAAAAAATTACCATTTTGTTTGTACCAGTTAATATATTATATTATTAAAAATCTGTTTCAATTATATTTTAAAATATCATAGTTTATTAATTTTTTAAGATATCATTTTAAATCATTTTACATCTTTATCAACTAGTTTTTTCAAATATGATCTGTTAATCAGCTAACTTATTAACTAGTTTATCAAACATAGCCCAAATATTAGATACTTAAATACAAAACCGGCAAAAATAAAAAAAATTAGATACAAAATCAAGATCTAGGCCACAAACAAATCTTATTAATATTTTAATATTATATATTTATAATTAATAATCAAAGATTTTGTCATTGTCTATCAAAAACCACTGTAAATTCTTGCATGTAGACATAGACATAAAATAAAAAGCGTTTACGATCATGAAATAGTTAATTGTTTGATATAATCATATAAAACTTTTTTATTTTTTTATTTAAATTATTAGTCGTTTTAAATAAATATTATTCTTAAAATATTAATCCAAGTCATTATATGTAATTTATATTAAAAATATTTTTGATATAACATATTTATGATCATTATTTGATAATAACAATTAATTTAATAAAATACAAAAATTAGAATTTTTCGTGGTTATTTTAGTATTATTTTCTCACCAAAATAAACAAATTATAATAATTATTAAATTTGTACTAATTTTTTTAATGATTATTTTATTAGTTTTTATTGTGTAAGTGGGGTTTATGCACACATTTTTGCCGATTGAGAGGCCATAGTGACATTTTGGCATTTATTATTATTATCGCTCATGTGGATGAGATAGATGACATTTTAAAAGACTCTTCAACCGTTTAGACTTGAAAGTGATTTCATTTTGAGGGCATGGATGGCTCATCGTGACGTATGGGTGTTAACGCGTTCGGTTGAATGTATTTAAATATCATATCTAAACAATTATATATGATGTTTGTAGTTTGAAAAATTTCAGTCTAATCCAAACCAAATTGTACGTATTGTTACTTTGGTAACTCAAGAAATTCTCCTAACATTGAATATGTTTAACATACATATTAATAGAGACTTAACAATCATATTAAACCCAAGAAATAAAAGAATATCAGATTGGGTTAAAATGACAGTAACCCAATTACAACCAAATACCTAACGTTTGAAAAATTCACAACTCGATTAGGCATCGAGTTGCTTCTAGTTGGATTATTTCGTGTTGGGTTGGGTTGACCGAGTGGTCGGGTTTGTAAGCACCCCTACTATGACGATCGTTGTGGTTTAAGGTTCGTGACACACAATAGCCTAATTTATGGTTTTTATAACGAAATATTTGATTTTTTTTTATCTTTTTAATATTATATTTATTATTTTTTAATATATATTTTAATTTAAATTATTTAATATCATTGTCGTTTTTAATAATTGCTATAATACATACCTGTGATTGATTGTGGCCTATAAGCTTTTTAATTTGGGTTTTTAATCAACAAATATTTTAGGTGTCTTTTAATTAATCCAAGATTTTTATTAAAATATGTGTTAAATCAAAACTATGTTCAAATGGAACAAATATCGTAAGTTCAAAATCCTTAATTCGTACAAAACCTTGATTTCATTTTTGTTTTTTTTTTTGTTATATTTAAATAAACTCTAAAGAAAATAAGATGATATTTGTTTCTTAAAAAACATTAAGTCTGAAGTTTTATTTCACTTTTTATTGATAAGAAGTGGTATTGAAGTCTGAATCAATAAGACTGTTTGTTTTTGTAAATTGATAAATATTTGAATTTGTTTAAATTGTCTATTTTATCTATTAGAAAATTATGGTGTTTAATTTAAAGATAAACCTTATACAATTTCATATATTTATTCATCATCATCATGAAATTTACATCTAAATTAAATAAAAACTTTAAACTATTTTTACATTAACTAGAAGGGTATTCTCGCAACGCAGCGAGATAAATTTTCATTTTAATGGGTTAATTTTTATTATTTGTCTCGATCGATATAATACGATTTTATGTGGTTTTGAGAAAACGATAATGTTTTTATTTTTGAATGAAATATAAATTTGAAGATAGCATAAAAAATTAAAATCAATATTAATATTAAATTAACTATTTAATAGCTTTCGTGTTTTTGGTGTAACTTCTTTAATTTAATTTTTTATTATAATTTAATTTAGGTCTAAAAACAAAGTAATTTATTTTTGGTTTAATAATATAATTTTTATTAAAGATAATAACTAAACATTCGGTTAGAAACTCAATGATTATCTTAAATATATTTTAGATTTTCTATATTTAAAATAGATGTTTATTTTGTATTTGATTATGTTTATCTGCAGTTAGTTACACGAATTTAAAAATAAAGCTTTAATAAGTTATACTTACGGAAAATCATTTGTAATCTTGAATTTTAAGTAATATGCAAAATCACTTGTAATCTTCATGCATACAAAATGAGTTTTAAGAATTTTTATCAAATGTTTTATAATACAGTATAAATTAAAAATTCTTTTTATTACACTAAACAAAAACAAACCTTCTTTGCATTTTAAAATATTTTCCCCCTAATTCTAATGGAGGTACCTTTATGTAACCCATACTTTACTTCATTACTTGCATTAATTGTTTTAGCATCTCAATTACTATTTTTATTTGTCAACTACTACATTTTACAAAACCTTGCAGCCTTAGACATCATGGAAAGCCACAAAAACAAGTCACAAGTATATCATATAAATAGTAGGATCACATGTGAATCATTCAAAAAATTTATTTGAAAATATATATATAAACCCACATAAATAATTTGTAATACATGTTTACATATGTATCATCATATAGATGTTTGTTTTCATAAAAAAAAATCAATATAAACCTTCCTATTAAATTTCTCCACTTAATTTTAAAAACTATTTAGTATTTTTATTTGGATTAACTATGCACATGAACCCAGCAGGGAAAATGGGTCTTCTTTAAGCATCAACCCACAAGTAGCTCGTGATAGAAAGCTGAAAATGAGCCAACTACAAACCGACTTTTTTTGCAATAACCCATGTATATATATTTTCAAATGCAACTTAATAAATTGAAATATTTATAGAAATGATGAAAATTCATTTATTATGATTTAAATATTTATGGAAGATGAATAAGGTTCATTAATTATGATCAATACTTTATATTAAAAAACAATCAAAATTTCTATCAAATTACATATTCATCAAATTAAATGGACGGTTAAGATTAAGTTGTATTAATTATACAAATGTAAAGGATTGTATAATAACCAACTATATATATATATATATATATAAGCATACAACAGGTCACATGATTCACTTTGGTTTAGCTTATCCTATTTTTTTATTGCGGGTCAAACTCGATTAGTGACTTTCTTTCTAAACAAAGTAAAAGAAAGCAAAAGGGCTGATGAGATAAAGAAGCAACTGGAACAACTTAATCACATGCATTCTAAACAAAACACAAACTATGATGCATCTTAGGCTCGTAACACAGCAACATATCATCTTCAACCAATGCATCTTAGGCTCGTAACACAAACAACTTAATCTTAGGCAAGATGGTTTAGAAATTTAGAATAATTGGCTAAACTACAAAACACATAACATATATAGATCAAGTCATAGCATCTTATATATGGTTACGGTGTGTTGGTTAGTGGTTATTCATCAGTGTTTAGACCACTATGATCTATAACATGTCCCCAAACCCGACCATGGTGCTGAAACGTAAGGATAGAAGGCATGTCATTGCGTCAGAGTGGCAGGCTCATTGGCTTCTTGAACCAAGACACAGCTCTAATGTTTCTTGAATTATCTGCGTACCAAAATAGTGGAAACCACCCCCCTCCCCCTGACTACAATTAGAAATTCATCAAATATAATACGGTTAAAAAAAAACCAATATCAGTAAATTCTGGAGATAAGAAGCAGTCTTCAAGACCCAAAATGAAGGCAGGATAGTAATTATGTGGTGCTAGATTGCATGCATTGTGCATATCTAACGAAGATGCTGAGAAAATCATCACCAAGAATTAATTAGAGGGCAAGATGGTTTAGAATAATTGACTAAATTACAAATCACCTGACATACATCAAGTCATAATCATATTAAAATATACCATAAGCCCCATGCTTCTTAAGAGTTCAGAGGTTCAAACCTCATCAACGATAAATAGAATGTATGAGTTTATTTATTGCATTTACCGTATATAAAATAAATTATATACTTTAAAAAAATTCCAATATAGTGCTTTATACCTATACCATGCTATGTTAAAAAAGCATGCATAAAAAGTTGAGAAATGGAATACTAGACTCGGAGCTAAAAAACAGAAATGAAACCTCTCGTGTATCCTGAAATGTTAGATGTTGTGGTTTCTGAGCGAGTCGGATCATAGTCCAAAATACCTTCTCCTGCACAAGCAACACCAACAACTGCAAAATTCAGCCAAAACACCCACCAAGGTTTTGCTATGGTAACCGAGGGGATTACACAAATATGCTGTGTGTGTGAAATGGTACAGCTTGTTGGGTGACAAATGTGAACTTGACAACACTTCTGAATACATACACATATAACTACAGAAATCCATGCTATTTTAACTGGCCACCAGAACCATATGAGTGGCATTAGTTCATGTATAACTTGTTTAGCTCTAACTTCATGGGAAACAGTCTTAGACTACATGCACCATAAAATCCAGTGTCACTGCGTCCAGGTTCTAATCATGCAGCTAGTAAGATACTTGTCCACACCTTTTGTACGATACATTGAACTCAGATGTTAGAACACAAAAATGAACTAACACTGTGAAAATCCTCAAGCAACACCAAGAAAACCACAAGAAGATTCAGACCCACGAAGGTTATGCTACCATTCGTAATGGACGGCGTTGTACTAACACTGTGAAAATCCACAACTAATGACACAGATTGCAGAAGAGAACCAAATCCCATCCATGCGTACAGGTTGTATAAGTTACGGCAGCCTCTTGTATATTTTTAAGAAGCTGAATTTGGAACTAGAAACTATAAATGAACCCTCTTGTGTATCCTCGAATGGAGGTGTGGTGTAAGCGAACATAGTACTAAAATGGGCCTCCTGCACAAGCAACACCAACAAAGCTGCGACAATATTCAGACAAAACACCCACCAAGGTTTTGCTAAGTAGATGGCGTTGTGCCAACACAAAACCGAAAAGAAAGAGATGGAAATAAGAACCTGGGTTGCAATCCACAAGAGAATACAACCAACATGTACAAAACGTTAAAGCAGTGTGGCATAAGCCATAATACACATAACATAATACATGTGCATACTTACTTTGGGTCCATTAATCACCTTGTCACCTATGATTTATCAAACGAACATGACAATAACTTGAACTAATGTCCATTTGCTCCTTTGCAATTTGGAATGAGTGATTAACATTCTAAATGACATGACCTTTACAGTTTTCAGCTGCACACTATCAACTTCCAACAATTCGAGCATGCACAAACCATTGTTACTAGCCTGTATTAAAGATATGAGATGCAAACCCTTGTAAGTAGCATTGACATTCAAATGGTTCGTTAAACGACAAACTTCAAAAAGAGCATGTTGAATTAGAGAAGAGTCAAAGACGATAGGTTTCAATATTTGACATCAACAAAACCCTAATCAAAGAAGAAAGTAAGGGAAGTAAAAACCAGAATGGTAAAATAGGAAAAGAAGCCAGACACAAATTGCTCAAGAAGTTCTCTTTTAAGCTACTTTTCGGTTGGAGATGCATTCCAAGAATAGGGTTGTTGAGCAGTTAGAACTTTTGGAAATGTGAGATGAAGGGCCATTTACTAGATGCTTACCTACCTGGGTAAGCTCATACCAAGTCACATTATTTTATCGGATAAATATAACAAGGACTAAGAATCTTGCCTGGTTTGGGTCAGAAACAATTATGGAACAACGGACCGGTTTGGGCCGAAACTTCAAGACTTGGATCAGCCGGGCCAATCCCACGCATTCAAATGTTCGGTTATGTCATTTTCTGGACCAAACTTTGTAGAACCATGTTCAATAAGGTATTGAAGATAGCTTCTAGGTTTGACGATGGACAAAAGCAACATAGGTTTTTCACCCCACACATGTTCTTCGTCAAGAGCTTTATCTGTGGATTGGTCGACAACCCCGTAATTTGCCCATTTCAAAAGTTACGATTTTCTGCAGTTGATGCAAACTTTTCATATTTTCATTTCGTCACAAACTAATCAACTAACTCCTCAAACCAAAACGATTAAAAAACAATTGTAAAATGTAAAATATATAAATGGAAACAAGACAAACACATGTGCCTAAACCCATGGTGTGTTTGCTTTCAAAAGCCAAAGCTCCCTTGTTATCCATCAACATAAGTTGGCACATTGTAGGAGATGACAAAATCTTTGACACTAACATGAGATAACTTCAAATGAGTGACAAAAGAGAGTGATGTTGATTTTGTCCAAATTTTGGGGTTGGAGGTGTACAATTTAACATCAAATTTGTTGATTGAACCATTTTTTTGTCATAAACAATTCTCTCCACAAAAACATCTTATTCAATAAAACAAAAGTGCCTAATCAACAAGTCCTCGGTCGATGATTTATGCGTTAAAAGGTTCAAATCCAATTAAATTTTGGGTGCATAACGTGTTTCGATTTTTGGTTTTTTGTAGAGATATATCGATAGGAAAAGAGTTGTCGTTATCATATATCCGCATGATAAAGAGGAGGATGACATATTCATCGTGTCTAAATCATTGATGTCTTTTGGCTTGTGACGGTTAAGAAGATGTAGACATAGATAAATGTTAGGGTATGATAAGGAGGTTCTAACGAGAACAATATAAAGGTTGAAATATACAGACATGCCACGAGATAATTAAACCTGGAGTCAAGTGAATTAAACCAAAAAACGAGCACTTTTTTAAATTCGCATCTATATTACTGTACTTTTTCATCCGTTTTTTTTCATCCTTTTACTAATCTCGTTTTTGAACCCTCCTTTAAAGTATGATGTGGGGAGATAAATTGACTAGATGTATAATAATTAGGCTAAAGATTAGAGGTGAGGGATGACAAGTAATCCCGACCTCATAGACGTATACGCATAAAAAAAAAAGATTTGGTTGTGGGGAAGGTCACATTTGGGAACGGTTTATTTGCATGACGTTTAAAAGTATGGTTCATTTAACGTCATGTCAACTTACTTTGAGGAATAGATGTATGTTTCGAGAACCATGAAAAAACTGGTCACAAACTTCCACATTAAATTTAGACATTTTTATATACTAATTTCACACTTACCGGATACAACTTTCGGAATAAAAATATTAACATCTAACGATAAATACAAACCAAAATTGTTGCCAAACGATAACTACTTAATTATAAGGTTTTTAAGGGGTTAGATATAGAACCATCGAGCAATCCAACCACCCTAGCGATCTTGATGAACAAAAAGCAAAAGTATATGGCTAAAAGACCGCCTCCCAAAGTTCGATCGAGTCGCATTTCTCTATTTGGCAACACCACGAGGGCCCATAATAGACCGCCGATCAAGAACCCCACGGTCTCACACAGATAAGGGTTCATTGGAACCATGTATGGTTCCGGATAACCCAGCCAACATGCGATTACAAATGAAAATCCTAACCCCACAAATATATTGAACACTGGTCCTGCGTAACAACCTGCCATGGCAATCTGGGCTCCATCAGACCCGTCGTGCATGGCCATAGCAACATTGGCAGTCAAGTCACCAAGTGAGTTCCCCCAAGCTAGGACGGTGAGTCCTAAAATGGAAGGGTTCATACCAATAATGGTCCCAAGTGACTCTAGCAAAGAGACCAATTCCTGAGCAGTGATGTATGTCCAAACCACGCTCATTAGAAACCCACTTGCATGCCAAAGAAACAAACCCTTTTGTGGTGCCATGGTACTATGTGTGAAAGCAAACGTACAAGTCCCTAAAGCAACCCCAATTACCAATGCGAAAGAGTATATCACCAAGCTAGCTTTTGAACCCATTTTGGCCTGTTGGGTGTTCAAAATTAGAGCCAGCATAATTGGAGATAAAACCATTGAAATCACAGCAAATGGCTTGGACCAACTCTCTTGTGTTATCGTGGGTATTGTAAGCCTTCTTGGCAAGTAAAATGGCAACCTAGTGATATAGAAAAGCAACATGATGATCCTCTTGCTGTGAGGTACAACTTTATCTGCAGATTGTACGAGTTTTTGTTGAGCATTAACACGAACCAGTAATGGTAGTCGGGAACCCTGCTGACGATCTTCGTCAATTGAGATTATTTGTTTCTTCATGGTGATGAAATGCATGTAAGAGACTAAACAAATGTAAATGATGTAAGTAGAAGCAAAAAGGATCGCTGCCCAGAAGCTGACTTTTCCGATGATGAAGATTACAAGGAGATTCGAGAGGGAAAAGAGGAGAAAAACGACATCTCTGATGAAATTAGGTCTATCAACTATAACGATTTTCCGACGGTAAGAGATTAATAAACTCAGTATTCCGACGACGACGGTTGAAACGAAAATTGCCCCACCTAGGATACTGTTAAGGCCAATATTTCCGCCGTCGCCGGAGGCAGTGAAGGATATTATGCTGGCGAAGACATCTGGTGAGCCGTTAGCTAACGGAAGTAGAGTGGTTCCGGCGATGGCAGGGGAGAGTTTGAGGATTTTCGACAAGTTCTCGACGGCGGGGCAAAAGTAATCAGCGGCAGTGTTGCTTAATAGGTAGAAGAGTATGACGAGCCATAGAAGGAGCATAAGGAAACCCAGTTGAGGAAATCTGGATAAATTACAGTAGAAGATCTGAAGGTAGTTGATGTAGCCTTTTGGGTGGCAATCGGCGTTTGTTTTTAAGTAGATACATTTGGATTGGGGGGATTTGTGGTGGTGGACGTCGGTGCAGGTGGTGGTTATGGTTTCAGTTATAGGATTTGCGGAGGAGGTGAGGTGGAAGGAAATGATGAGGAGGATACATAGGGTTGTGTGGGGTTTTGAAGGTGCAATCGCCATGGTTGCAACCAGAGAGGTTTTAATTTATTTGGAGCAGAGGATTCGTTTTTTGGAGAACGATGAGCACACGCATATATGGGCTGAAGAAATTACATTTTTTTCAAATATTTTTTCATGTATTTATTTTCACTATGAATAATATTAAATATTTGGTTACCAATAAAATATATATATTAATTATGTTAACGTAAAAATGGTTATAATTTTTGTTTGGTAAAACCCGGTTTTTGGAATTCGACATCAGGAAGTGTTTTGATTTCTCACGTTCTTGGTCAAGTAATGGCTCTAGCTAATTACGTTATAATCACTGAACAAACTCGAATTACCGGTGAAGAAAAGGAAGGGCTCGGAAGACGGGCGGCGGAAAAAGAAGTTTGATTTTTTTTTTATATAACAATTGTTTTAAGTTTATCGCCTTTATTTATTTTAAAAATTAGAAAGGTACTCGTGCAATGCAGTGAGATAAATCTCGATTTTAATGTCTAGTTTTTATTTTTTGTTCTTATTGATATAATACGATTTTATGTGGTTTTGAGAAAGCGATAATGTTTTTATTTTTTAATGAGATATAAATTTGAAAAAAATAAATCGATATTAGTATCAAATTAACTATTTAATACTTCTCGTTTTTTTGGTGTAACTTCTTTGATTCAATTTTTTATTATAATTTAATTTAAATTTAATAACAAAGTAATTTGTTTTTGGGTTAACAATATAATTTTTTTAAAGAAAATAATTAAACATTCTTATAGAACTCAATAATTATCCTAATTATATTTTAGATTTTTTATATTTAAAATTGATGTTTATCCTGTATTTGATTATGTTTATCTGCAGTTAATTACACGAATTTAAAAATGAATTTTTTATAAGTTGTACTTACACAAAATTACTTGTAATCTTGAATTTTAAGTAATATGCATCAATAAACAGTACTCCATGTATAAAAATTGTTTTTTTTTAAGTATATAATATTTACTAGAAGCGTATCCGCGCAATGCAGCGAGATACATTTTGATTTTATATATTTCATTTTATTTTTTTATCTCAATCGATGTTATAATATGGTTTTATGTGATTTTGAGAAAACGATGATGTTTTTATTTTTGAATAAAATATATGTTTGAAGATATCATAAAAATTTGA
>NC_037528.1:8650735-8651848 GCF_001531365.2 Cynara cardunculus var. scolymus
TTATCTGCAGTTAGTTATACAAATTCAGATATGGGATGAAATCGGATAGAGATTAAATCGGGTAGGGATGAAATCGTTTAGGGATGAACGGGTTTAAGAGTTTTAAGAGTTTTAGCCAAATGCTTTATAATATAGTATAGATATACGGCAAATGCAACAAATAAACTCACACACTCTCCTCACCTATGGTGAGGTTTAAACCCCTGACCTTCTAAGAGCCAAAGGCTACGATACCGCTAGGAAAGACCCTTTGGTAGGTTTTTAAGAGTTTATGTCAAATGCTTTATAATATAATTAGAAGGGTACTCGCACAATGTAGCGAAATACATCTTGATTTTAATATTTCATTTTATTCTTTATCTTAGTCGATGTTGTAGTATGGTCTTATGTGATTTTGAAAAAACGATGATGTTTTTATTTTTGAATAAAATATAAATTTGAAGTATCATAAAATTTTGACAAAAATATATCGATATTAGTATCAAAATAACTATTTAAAATTCTTATTGTTTGTGTAATTTTTTAATTCAATTTTTTTATCATAATTTAATTTAAGTTCAATAACGAAGTAATTTATATTTTGTTTAATAATATAATTTTTCTGATAAAGATAATAATTAATTATTTTGTTATAACTCGATAAGTATCATAATTATATTTTTAGACTTTTTTATTTTAAAATAAAATGTTTATTCTCTATTTGATTATGTTTATCCGCAGTTAGTTACACGAATTCAAAAATGGAGCTTTAATAAGTTGTATTTATGCATAATTTACTTGTAATTTTGAATTTTAAGTAATATGCATCAATATACAGTACTTCATGCATAATAAATGGTTTTTAATAGTTTTTGTCAAATACTTTATAATATAGTATAGATATAGATAGACTTATTAATTTATGAAATCCTTAAAATCTAATATATTTTTAAAAGGTTCTCTCTCATCTTTTCTAAATCATTACTCAGTCTCTCTCTTTCTTGTCTCTCATTTCTCCTTTTTTTCTCCCTGATAACATATACACACATAATTGAATATCTATATCTATACTATATTATAAAGCATTTGACTAAAACTCTTAAACTCTTAAAACTCTTAAACTCTTAAAAACTC
>NC_037528.1:8655743-8657931 GCF_001531365.2 Cynara cardunculus var. scolymus
ATATTTTATTCAAAAATAAAAACATCATCGCTTTCTCAAAATCACATAAAGTCATATTATAACATCGACTGAGATAAAGAATAAAATGAAATATTAAAAACACGATGTATCTCGCTGCATTGCGCGAGTACTCTTCTAGTATATATATATGTATATATATATATATATATTATAAATATTTTCTTATAAATATCATTATAATTTATAAACACATGCTTAATCTATTATATCTAGGGTCGGAACCACTTTAATAGATGCGGTGGCACCGGCCACCTCTTCGTTCCTCTGTTTTAGTGCAAAAAAAATTATAGGATCGTGAAATGTGCTACCATATCATTTCGTTTCGTGCAAACGTATATATTTTCAAAACCACAATGATGACATATTTTTTTTTTGGTAAAGTTGGTTTTCTTGACCTCGCATATGAAAAACAAAATATTAACCAATAAACCAATGATTATTTAGTAAAAAAATATTCACATATTTGTTTCTTATAGTCAACTAGTATACATAACATCACTTGAAAAAGAAAATTGGTTCATGAGCACCAACTATACTAAACCAACAAAACTTAACTTAAACATGCCATTTGTAAACACATGGTGAGAGCACCTAGTAAAAATTTTATTAAGATTGTTTCCACTTGTATATAAATTCAACTAGATATGAATTTGTGTGTATATTACAAAGAGAATAAAGAGGACAGAGAGTACAGGAATATATATATATATATATATATATATATAATTTTACCTTTTGAAAAAATAATTTAATGTTTAATTAATAAATAATATTAACTATTTTAAATTAATGACTCGGAATATATTTTACATATCTTATTAATTATAGAGTTATCAAATGATTAAACATTTTAAAAAGTAACAATTTATTAGCTACTGAAATAAACCAATTTTGTTTTTATTTTATTAAAAAAACATGATACCACGACATTTTGTTTTGGAAATCAAAATGAAATCACTCTTCTATTCATTCTTAATTTAGAAAACATAAAACTTGATTATCGGATCCTTTGAATAATATGTTTAAATCATAATTTTTTAAATCAAAAATTTGATTCTAGGTTTCTTCAAAATAGAAAATACTCAGAAGTATTTAGCGTTGCAAGTTAGTCCATGCTAATTCACATGAGATTTTGTTGGCCTCTATGGTAGAATCAATCAGGGGACCTGAGAGGCGGTGGTTTAATGACCCTTGGAAAGAGGGCATTGTAGGTGGAGTTCGACCATATTCCCGAAGAATCAGGAACAGAGAGTCTTCCTTCATTTTCTGCCGACTCTTTGACCCTTAAGAATGCCGGTTTTTAAGAATGCGTGATTAATGAAAATAAAATTGGTTTAATCTTTATGGATTTTACGTTACAATTTGCAAGCATCTTTAAAAACATGTAATTGGGTCAAATTTATATTTGTTTCATATTTTCAAACGCATGGTTTATATTTTAAATTGCTTTTCTATTTATCAGTTCATAGTTTATTAAAATATTATCTTAAAAATGATTCAAAAACACATACAGCTACACTTGGCCACATACATGAGTGTCATGACGTCGGCATTGCGTATCAAAATACATATTTTAAAAATAAAGGAATTTATGATTTATAAAAATTAAAAATAATAAGATAAAAAATAAAAATGTTGTTAATTACTACAGTAAATTTTATGTTGTGGCTTGTGGTATGCATTCTAGGAAACTTCTAAGAAGCTTCATCCCGCAAACCCTTTTCCCATTTGGGGGGAGTAAAATCCATTAACACTGAAGTAGTGTCACCATGAAGGAAAGTAATGACAACTCTTTGGCTGAATCCATAGATTGTTTTAAACTTTAGGGTTCATTTCTTGTGAAACATTGAATGATAACACTTCTATTTTTACCAATCTTTTATTATAGTCTAATTAATGTCATACTATAATACAAAATGTACGATACTGATTATTAAGGTTATGTTAGATAAACTAGTTGATAAGCTAACTGATAAATAAATCATGTTTGATAAAAACTAGTCGATAAACATGTAAATGACCAAACATAACATCTTGAAAAATTAGTCAGTTATAATATTTTATAATATAATTAAAATAAATAATATTAATATACTAATACAAACAAGATAATAGAAAAAAATATATAATATAATATGTTAATTAAAAGAATTTTAAATTGATTATT
>NC_037528.1:8658526-8659667 GCF_001531365.2 Cynara cardunculus var. scolymus
CACAATTTTATTATCTATGAAACAAAATAAGTACAACTTTAATGTAACTTACATAAACATTATTAGAATTGTTAATTGTTATATTTGCTTTTGATAAGTAAATATATTACATAATAATTATAATTAATATAAAAGGGAAAAGTCTAAAAAAACCCAATGGACTTTAACGTTTGGAATGATTAAATCATTGGATAATTTTTTGAAACAAATAAATCATTAGACATTCCAAAACATATTAAATAACTCCTTGGACAATTTTTTGGAACAAATAAATTTTTGGACAATTTAAAACATGTTAAATAACTCATTGGATAATTTTTTGGAACAAATAAGTCCTTGGACAATCCAAAACATGTTAAATAACTCCTTGGACTTTTCTAAAACTTGTTGGATACATTCTTATGACTTGTACAAGTACAACTAGGGCTGTAAACGAACCGAACAAACACGAACGGAGACTTGTTCGTGTTTGTTCGTTTAACTAACCGAACAAACGAATGAACACGAACGGTAAACGAACGAAAATAATTGTGTTCGTGTTCGTTCRTTTAGAAATCCGATGTGTTCGTGTTCGTTTATGTTCGTTCGTTAACAAGTTAAACGAACGTAAACGAACGAACATAAACGAACATTCTTAACGAACATAAACGAACATGCCTAAACGAACATAAACGAACAGTCTTAACGAACATAAACGAACATGCCTAAACAAACATAAACGAACATAAATGAACATGCCTAAATGAACATAAACGAACATGCCTAAATGAACATAAACAAACGAACACAACTATTTGTCATTCAGTTAACTATTACACACCAATTGTCCATAGTTTAAAAAAAATAAATCACCATTGTCATTTGAACAAAAAAAAAAAACAATCCGCTAATGAACATTCATATTTTGAACGATTAAATCTCTAAACATTTTTTGAACCAAAAAGTATTTAGATCTATAAAATTAAACAAATATAACAAAAAATAATAATTACATTTAAAAAAAGATTTTTGATAAAATTTATTTTAATTAAAATTAAAATATATTTAGTCATTGATTTTTCAAACTAAAAGAAATAAAAAATTTATAAAGAATTATTGATTAAATTTATTTTAATTAAAAATAAAATATATCGCGTATGTA
>NC_037528.1:8660322-8674536 GCF_001531365.2 Cynara cardunculus var. scolymus
GGGGGGGTATTAAGCCTATTTTTAGGATGTATTTTGTGTATAATTTGTATTATAGTAAGTCAAAAAGTGTAGATTTTAAAGATCTAAATACTTTATCAAAAATATTTTTAAATGTAATTATTTTTTTAAATTATAATTTTAATTAAAATAAATTTTATCAAAAATCTTTTTTAAATGTAATTATTTTTTTGTAAATGTAAGTACTTTTTTGTTATATTTGTCTAATTTTATAGATCTAAATACTTTTTTGTTCAAAAAAATATTTAGGGACTTAATCGTTCAAAATATGAATGTTCATTGGGGTTTTTTTCGGACTGTTTTTACTATTTTACCACTTTAACTAGTTGTACAAGTTATAAGAATATATCCAACAAGTTTTAGAAAAGTCCAAAGAGTTATTTAACATGTTTTGGATTGTCCAAAGACTTATTTGWTCCAAAAATTATCCAATGAGTTATTTAACATGTTTTAAATTGTCCAATGACTTATTTGTTTCAAAAAATTATCCAATGAGCTATTTAACATGTTTTAGAATGTCCAATGACTTATTTCTTTCAAAAAATTGTCCAAGAACTTAATCATTTTCAAACAATAAAGTCCATTGGGTTTTTTTAGACTTTTTCCAATATAAAAATAATTGATATGATTAATAATAATTTTAAATAATTAAAATTATAATAGTTTTCAACTATTATTAATTATTATTTATTAATATTAGCAATAATTATTAATAACTAATATTTATTTATAATTAATAATAATAATCAACATTAATGGGAGTTATATTTAGAAAAAGTAACAAAAAAAACTCCGTATAAACTATTCTAATTAACGTTTCAATAAACTAGTTTGTGTCCATCTAGATGTGTACCCAAAAGATAAGCTAACTTATGTTTGTCAAACGATGCTTAAGAGTTAAGACTATATTTAACCACAATATCATTCAACTCGATTTCAATTAAAAATTACTAATCTCTCATCTACCTACACAGTCTTCAATTTCAATTCAATTTCATTTTTTTGATCGTTCATTAATGATATCAAACCTAAAATTTTATTTTGTAAACATTATATATTTAATTTTTGTCATGTATAATTTTTTTTAATTTTAAGTATATAAAAAGTAGATTAAACGAACTATTATGTATTTTAAAACGTGATTGTAATTATAAAAGACTTATCATATAATTGAATATGGGAATCTATATGTAGGAAATTGAGAAATATGAATTATGATATATTTGTTTGTTTATTGTTAAAGTAACATTTTAATCAAATAAGTTTTATTCTAAAAGAAAATAAAATTCAATCAATGATAATAATGTCATGTGCCAATCTCATAAAAAAAACAATCTTGGTTCGTTTCATGAACCGGGTTGAGGAGATTGACATTTTATTTTATTTTTTCCAAAAAATATTTTTATCTTTTTTCACAATCTTATTGGTCAGTTTGTTGATGAAGATGTTCTAAACCAGAGTGCGGAAGATCTTTGGCACAACCTAGTTTACAGGACAAATCATCCGGACATTACTAATTAAGCTTACTCTCATGTATCATCACATATGATACACATGTGATACTAAATTAAAGGCGTGGACGACATTTAGCGCGACCTAGGCTGTGAGCCAAGTCTTTTGCACACCACCATATCTTCAGCTCACATGTATCATCATCAACTTATCATACATGATAAAAGTGTTACCGTGTTTTCTTAAAATGAAGGTATTGTCATCTCAACCTTCACTATGATTTTCTAATTGTATGTGTAGTTCGGTTTGAAAAATAAAAAGAAATACAAGGTGTAGAATGATGTATTCATAACTATACAAAAAGGATTTTAAATTAAAAGAAGAGTGCATAAGAAACATAGCACGTAATAAATACATATACAAAAATACATATATATACAAACATAAATAGGAATGGAGGTGGCATGTAACTTGACTTCCGATTAAGCCACATGGAGATGGCAATTTAATGCCACCAGCCACCATCTCCACTTCATATACACACTTTATATCTCATGCAATTTCTCACTCGTATTTACTTCTCTTTAATCCTTCACCAAATGCGTATATATTACACACACATATACATATACATATATACACACATACACATATATATATATATATATATATATATTGTTCGTGGGACGGACTCTTTATTATAATCAATTATATGCATATGATATTAAATTATATACCATATAATATATATGCGATACTAAAACAGTGAAGCGGACAACCTTTGACGCGACCTAGGTTACGGGCCAAGTCACATGTATACTGTTAGGCCTTATCACGTGTATTATCACATGTGATAGGGGTATTCTTGATGCGATACTATAATTCATTACATTTGATACTAAATCAAATATGTGGACAACCTTTGCGTGAGATAAGGGTGTTCTCACGTTTTTTGTAAAACGGAGATTATCATTTGAACCTCCACCTGTTGTTGGTATAAGCATATTAATATATTTCGTAATGTAATAAAATTTGATGGTAGAAAATTGTACTCGCACAAATTTTAATTAAACTAATAAGGTCATTAATACATGCAAGAAATATTGTATGAACATACATATCAACGCGAATCAAAAAGTTAACAAACAATGTACCTCAGGATATAAAAAAAAAAAGTTGGGAAGATAGAATCTCAACAGGCCCCAAGGTCAACACAAAGGCTAGCAGTCGTGTTTAGCTGATTAATTATTACTAATAACCATCTCCAAGCCCGTTTCTGACATTTTATAAGCTCTGGACGAACGTAAAAACAAGGTCCACTGCAAAAACCAAGACTTTTAGCAATGATTTTTGTCGTCGCTAAAAGTTCATTTATCATCAGAAAGAGTAGAGAACAACAAGTCGTTGCTATAACTTGTGGCGGAAACATGTCATCGTTAAAAGGCGCATCGTCAAAACTCACTTTTCTTGTAGTGACCCTCGGTAAGTACGAAAAAAATGAAGATCAATAAGAATATGAAAAAAATGATCAATAAGAATATGAAAAAAATGATCCATTGAGATCCAACAAAAATAAATAATGAATTAAACATTTAATATACAAGCTCAACAAATGATTGTTTGAGCACTTAAATAGAATCTTGTGGTGTGGTGGATCCCAATGAAAGATACATAAGTCAAACAATTGATTAAAATATTTAATTTAATTTTTTTTTGGTCAACTAAAATAAGATGTTAAGATTAAAAGTTTATTGAATATGACATATATAAAAGACATTACTAAATACATCTAGTAGAAAAAATTTATTGATTAATCACAAAACCATGAATCACGTCATAAATTATAAAAATAATAGATTGATTGTCAAACAATAGTAAAATATTTTATGTAGAAGCAAAAATAGATGACAATAGTCTACAAAAATAATTAGAACAACATAACCAAAAATCAATAGTCAATAGAAGTAGAAATTGATAAAAATATCCAACAAAAATATATAGCAATATCAAACATATGATCTTAATGTTGAATTGTTGAAGTACGGAAACAATCAAGCATATAGAGATAGCAATAACAAATATTAATGGACCTTGTTGGAGATAAAAAAAATCAAAGAAACAATAAACAATAGCATACCATGAATGACCAATTAATTCTTTTATTTTATTCTCAAATGTAATTAGTTGATATGTTTTTTGGGCCCTTGTTATCTACTAAATTTTTTTTGCCTCTTATTATATGCTACAATTGTTTGAATTTCTTTAATTTATTAAATTCTTTTAGACTACTATTTTATTTTAAGTGGAAAATTTGGGCCCCTAATATTTTTGGGCTTTGGGCGTACACCCGTGCGGCCCTCCCCCTAATATTTATGTCTAAACCATTAATTGTTTTGTTTTAGGTTCAAGTCATTAATGGTTTATGTTTAGTTTCGGATTGTTAATCCTATTTTTGTTCTTAACATATATTCTCTGTTATCTTATTTATACAATATAATCAAAAGTTTTAAATATAACAAGACCTCTAAAAAGATTGGAACGTCCTTGACGAAAACGAGCAGGCACGAGGAGATAAATTTGATGGAGATGGTAGAAGAACAATTTGGTCTAATTAGAAAATTGGGCGTAAGAAAATCGGCTGCCAAACCTGAGTATGAAAGGGATGTGTATGTTTTTAGTAAGGACAAAAATGAATGGTATAGAAACAATTTTAATTAAACCATATTATAAACTTAATATTAAAATAAATTTAATGTTTTTAAAAGTTATTTATTAGATTATTTGATAACATACATATCAATGAAATTTATATTAGAATAAAAATCAATCAATTGATATCAGCGAGTTGACTAATCTTAGCATGACCACCTGCTTCGTGGGTAGTTCGGAGTTATCGTATTTGAATCTCCATATCTATTAGAGGATTTTTATTTCTCTTTGGATTTGAACCTGAACCTCTAGACATTTTTGACCTTTGAAGCCCAAGTTCAAATCAATCAGACACCTTTTTGATTGGAATTTTTACATTATCAAGTATGATTTTATGAGTCTTTTTTAATAAAATAGAAATAGATCAGTTTCGTTTGAAAATCACGAATAAAGGAAACAAGAGCTTATAAAACACATTATGTTTGTGTATTGTTTTCGTTTCTTCTAAGCAACATAGACAATTAGACATTGTATTTATTTACCAAGAAAAACGAAACAAAAGGTTTTCAGAAGAAATAGAAATTCCATTTTTCTATTTTTGAAAGTTGTAGCAAACATGGCTTATTAATATATCTGTACGCTAATTCAAAAAGCATTTTTAATTATTATATTATGACACAGATTTTAAATTTACTAGAATGATATTCATAAAATGTATCAAGATACATCTCGATTTTAATGTTTCGTTTTATTTTATTTCGATGTTATAATATGATTTTATAAGATACTGAAAAAAAGAATATGTTTTTATTTTTTAAATAAAATATAAATTTAAAGGTATTATAGAATTTTGAAAAAAAAATGTACCCATTTTTCTAATTTTTTATTCATATATTTTTCTTCAGAAAAGAAAAAAGAAATATTCATATATATTGGGTTTTTAAGGATTTTAATATTTTTAAAGGACCCAAGAAAAAGGGCTCCTCACGAACCGGGCTAACTGAGTTGGGCCGGGCCAAGTTGCTCCTCTGCAAATGCTGCGCGCCAGCAACAACGGATAAGAGTCTCCTCCTCCGGCGCCATCGTCTTCATCCCACCACCACTATCTCTTTCTCACACACATACTGGTTGCTATCGAAATGCTAGCAAGCAGTAGCTTCCATGGCCGACCTTCTTCTCTTCTTGGACATCCAACAAGAAGTAGACACAACAAACTACCTATATCCTACTCCTCCTTTACAAAACCCCACACGGCTCCTTCTGTCTCTACTTTTCTTTTATCGAGAAGAATTACCTCAAATCGTTTCAAGATACGAGCTCTAAAGCGTGAGTCTGATGGTGCCTTAGCCTCAGAAGAAGAAGCAAGACCGTTTTTTCCGAACCGCCATTCCGTCAAAATTCCTGTCGGAGATAGATATGTAAGTCAGGCATTTCGATTCTGATACAAATGTTACATTTGAATTGCGCAGGATTTTGAATTCCCTCGGAAACGAAGTTGATATATTGTATTATTAGGTTCCAATCCTTTTATACGGAAAACCACTCCACACAATGGACCTACTTACACTAATTTTTTCCAATAAAACTATCTATAAAATGAATTGATGGTGTATTTCCACCTGAGAATTCTACTCGACCAAATCCATATGCAATGGATGATATATACATCTTTTAAATGTATGTCTTATACCATACGCAACTAATATAAATTCATGTAACTTTGAGACCAACAGCTACAAGAATTACCAGTACTTTTTTGTATTGAAGTTACATGAATTTATATTACAAAGTACTTGGTTCTGGGTTTATCTCAAGAAGAATGGAAATTCAGACAAAAAGTAAAAAAATAAAGATAATTTGGTATCTGTTCTTTCTTGAGAGGTCAAACGTCCAGCATTATAAATGATTTTCTATCCCTAACAATATAAACATGGTGATGCTAATGGATTTATAGCTTACAAGCATACCTTTATCTTCCATTAAAAAATCATTTTATTTCTCTAACAATATAAATCATGTTGACAATAATTAACTTAAAGCTTACAAGCATCTCTTATCTTTCCATACCGCTCTCTTTCATTTAGTAGATGTCCTAGAAAATTACAGTGTTATTTCAAATCTGTCTTACTTGATGTGGTTTGTGTTTACACTTTTTCAGATAACTGTGGAGACTGGTCAAATAGGAAGACAAGCTAGTGGATCGGTTATTGTAAGAGATGGAGAAACTGTAAGTTTCTGAAAACAAATATGTTCATGTTCGCTTCTTACCATGTCCTTGCATGGGATTGAAAAAAACAATGCCTTTTCTAGATAGGTCATGTACGTTTTGAAAATGCAAGTCTGTTACATCCGTTATTGCTTATGATGAGATCTTGCAGCAGATTTTATGAAGGTGTGTTGAAATTTCATATGTACATTTTAGTGTTGGTTAAAAGAGTTATTTCAAATCCGTCTTACTCGATGTGGTTTTTTCATGTTCAAATGAAGCTTAGAAAATGCCTAAGGATTTATGGAGGGTTGTGGATGTATTGCGATAAATGGTACCTAGAATGATTAGTCACTCTCTGATTTAGCCTATCGTGGGGAGAGGAAAGACGTTACTCGCCCATACAAATATTTAGTCAAGTGTCCGAGTCTTGGACAAATGAGATCATCATGGTCATTGTTGAGCTTGCTATTACTGCTACACCTGGAAACTGCGGTCTGTGTTTTTTTGATTCTCAGGACTGCATCCCTTCTTCCACTAGTAGGGTTGTGCTCATACTTTGCCATGGGTGCAACCATACAACAAAAAAAGGACAATACCAACTTTGCTCGATAAGTTGTGCACATGTTAATATGTTATGATGTTAAGCGGAAAGGTGAGTTCACTGCAATAATGATATCATCACGGGGTGTAGCTGCAAGGGGCCAAGGGCATAGTTGAGGGGTAAATATGTCATGCAAATTGGGTGAAGTATTACATGACATTTTGGTTTACGCCTTGGATTCTTAGTGACAGATATTTTTTTAATTTGCCATTTGCTCTAGCCTCTATGTGTCTCATCTAGTTACATCTAACCTTTCAATTGTAGTCTGTCTATTTTATCCACTGCAAAAAGTGACACAAGATGAAGGTGCACTAGATACATTCTAGTAAACAATAGGGAACACACTTTCGGAGGAAAAACAAATTTTTCGAAATGCCTTTTGAAGAGTAAATTGATTCCTTTATAAGGGATGCTGCCACTTTTCGGCAGGGGCGGAAAATACCTCAGAAGAATGGATTAGAAACCTTTTGCAACAATGATTTTATTATATATTAGAATTGAAGCATTTTCTCTTCACTAGATATGTCGGTATCTCCTCTTTGCAAATGTAAATCTGTATGTTCATTTTTCGTCTACGTTATGCAATTTATTATAACAATATTTCTGAAGAATGGATTATTTTGTTTCTGCAGATTATCTACACATCTGTTTGTTTATCTGATGTTCCAAGCGAGCCTTCTGACTTTTTCCCTATGTCTGTAAATTATCAAGAGCGTTTTTCTGCAGCTGGTAGAACTAGGCAAGTATCATACCTTTTTTTGCCTTTTGTTTTCATGAAAAAGTTTACTATCTTTGCCTGAAAGTACTATTAATGTTGTAACACTGCGCACACAAAAGTTTTGATATTTAATTTATCTTTTCCAGTGGAGGATTTTTTAAAAGGGAGGGAAGGACAAAGGATCATGAGGTAATTACAGTGGCCTATGCTTTTTTCTTAATCCCTTTATTTATTTCGTATGTCTTATATTTGATGTTCATCAACGTTGTTATTTTATTTACTTGATAAGATTCGGTTTCTTTCAGTCCTTATGAGTCTATTTGAGGTTAATACAGAAGTTGGAGTTCCCATCCTCAGGATTGTGGAAGCTTGAATCGAGAAAACGTTGACTATATCATCATGATCCTGAGTTTCTTATACACCACATTTTCTTTCTACATCATTTTTGTTAACTATGTCGAACAATCAAGTGATGGTTAACTTTCTTCTATCTTATTCTATCACCCAATTTTCAATTATTTTGAAAATTTTCATGTGAATCATAGGGAGCATGGAAACTAAATTCTTGAAACAGTTTGTAGGTTGTATATACTACTTTATAGCCTCTGTCATGAAGTTACTTTAGATACAATATCTCATATGTCGATGAATATCAGAGTTCTGAATGATATTTATTACTGTAATACAGGTACTTATATGTAGACTAATTGATAGGCCATTGCGACCAACCATGCTCAAGGGCTTCTATCATGAAACTCAAATACTATCTTGGGTATGTACTTTTCAAATATTTTTGACTTCGTTCTTGTTGATTGGTCAAGTATCATTCTTCTTAGACCTTTCCCTTGTTGCATCAATCAATTTTTTGTAGATGCTACTAAAATATTTAAAGTTTTATTGTATATCGCACTGGATATGCTCCTTCAAGCATTCTGTTAATTGTTAAATTAGTTGGTTGACTTTTCTAGTTTTATATGATGAAATCATAGGACTTCGTATGTTCTCCTTTAAAGATCTGGATAACCATAAAAGCAATATGCTGAAAGTCAAAAACACAAAACAATGGAATGAAAATCTGATCACATGAGCCTGCTACCCTGTAGCCTTCGCCGCCTAAATGAGCCAGTGTGGTAACTGTATACTTTTCCTTTACATAAATGAATAGCAAAAAAAACTTAAAAGTGGAAATGTTGTAAATGAATATCTTAAATCCAAAACTTTATGTTTGTTGGATATGGTAAAACAAAGAAAGAGAAACCTTTTATCCCAAACGGGCTGGGTTATGCTAAAAATGAAACCCATCACAAATAGGAGAATAGAAGAAACTGATTGGCTAGGCCATAGTAACTTAGAGTAAAACCATGTACAAACATTTCTTAAAAAGCCTTGTTGAAATATGAATTTTGGAAACACCTTACCTGTGTGTCATGCCATGAGATCTCACCCCAAGATATGAAGTTGCTATTCCTAAGGCTACGTGGGACATTATTATTCACAGTTGATCTCTTTTTCTGTTCAATTAATTCCACTCTTTTTTCCCTTGTGTTTCAACTAAATAATGTGGATGCGAATAACATGCTTTATATTCATTTCATTGATTAATATCAAGCCCTATTGTTGTTATCTTTTGAGGACTCGAACTGACCTTTTTTGAACTTGGTGTCTCAATTTGTTGACTATACTTAATAGAGCCCATTCATTTGCAGGTTTTGAGCTATGATGGTTTGCACCCCCCAGATTCTCTGGCTGTTACAGCGGCTGGAATTGCTGTGTAATATTCAGTAACAAATTAAGCATTGTTGCTCTTAGATGGCATCATGGGTTATTTTTATTTTTGTTACCTGATTATAGTTGGTGCCACATTATATTTAAACAGAGCTCTCTCAGAAGTGCCGAATACAAACACTATAGCAGGAGTTAGAATTGGTTTAATTGGTGACAAGTTTGTTGTGAATCCAACAACCATGGAGATGGAAGATTCAAAATTGGATTTATTGCTAGCAGGCTCAGAAAGTGGGATATTGATGATTGAGGTTGTAACCGCTCTTCCGTTATTGTAATAGCTGACAGTATATGCACACACCCAGACATTAGCAAATAGCAACTAAGGTACTTTTGTTTGTTGAATACTTTAATAGCAGCCAACAGAGAATGGAAGGGGAAAGTAATGTGTTCACAGTCAGAGCTACTTTTTACCTTCCTCGTCTTAACTTTATATGACTAAAATGGCCTCACAGTACACTTGCTCATCACTTCCCTTTAAGCCAGAGCATATAGTTTTGAGCATGACCCTTTTTACTAAACCGGAGCTACTTCTAGTATATCCTTTAAGATTAATGCTGCACAAACCACTTACATAATTGCTCTCTTCTTTCCACATACTGTTAAAGCTAGTTTCCTGTGGCTATCATAAACACCATGTCAATCAACCTTTATCATGTTCCACCAGCACTGCAATGGAGTGACTACATCCTAGTGGTCACACATAGTGCAAGTTCACTTGATAACTTCTTTGCCAAAACGGTCTCCTTGAGTCTCATACCTACAATAATTTTTCTCAGCAACTGTGGTTTATCATGTTTGTATCTTCGACTTAAGGATAGTTCAACAATTATGATCTGATATGATTTTGCTTGTATGTTTATGCAATAGACTAGGACGTCGATATGCTATTTATACATCATTATCGCATGCCTGGTGATGGTTTGCTACACTAAATAAATTACTGTTATCATTTATTCAAATTCTGATGTTTTAAACAGATAACTAGTTTGCAGCTACTCATTGGTGTTTCTGTACTTATTAATTGCAGGGTTACTGTGACTTTCTTCCTGAAGAGAAGTTACTTCAAGCGATAGAAGTTGGCCAGGTTGTTATTTGTATGTGGCATAGTGCTCATGTGCTTTAAAAGTTTGTTGCATTTGCAATGTGGCGCTGATGCTTATGTTTTTTCTTTCTAGTTATTGTGCTCATCATAACTTAGTGTAAAAAAAACTAGCTTGAGATCAGCAAGAAGGCCATGAATGCTTGCAAAACCACTTGTCCACCGAGAAGAACACTTGGAACTACGCGACATTCCATGGCCCTTTTCCATGTCCTATATTCTACTGGTTTATAGGTGGTGGTGCATTCATAGGCCTGTTATGCCCTCTTTTATACCCTTTTGGCTCGCCCACTGGTTCAAAATAGTTGCATTTCACTAGTATACTAGGGAACGATTGAAGACATATAGAATTAAGTCCACAACCTTGCCAAAATATGTCAATGCACTACGAACAGGAATGTTCCCATCTCTGTTTCATCATTAATGGATTGTGTAATATGAAGCTAAACTGAACTTAGTTTCAAAGATATTGATATGGAAAATATTTGAGTTTAATTCCTACCTCTGAAAATTCCTTAGCAACGGGTGCTCAAACTTTCTCTTTTACGTTATTTGGTTGCATATTAAGAGCTATGAAATGTATCGTCTGTAATGCTAACACTATTATATCAGTTTGGATGGATATTTACGATTGTCAGGGAAAGTAGCCAGCTTTCACTTAAAATCTATGCATGTAACCACAACTATTTTTATTTCATGTGTTAGGATGCTGTACGAGCCATATGCAAAGAGGTGGACAATTTGGTAAAGAAGTGTGGGAAGCCCAAAATGCTTGATTCAATTAAATTACCTCCACCTGAGCTGTATAAGCATGTTGAAGTATGTGCTCTTTCTAAATATCTTTATATGGTTTCTATAGTTGACGGCTTGCATCAAGTTTCTTACTGTACTTTGAACATTAGGCTTTTATCATTTACGGCTTCTTTTCTTTGTTGATTTTATATAAGAGCTACTTTAGTACTTAAGTTGCTGATTTATCACCCAAAGAAATTCGTTGTTTTCTGCTCCATGTTTTCTCGTCTGCTCATAAAAAAATGCATATGCAGGAAATTGCTGGTGATGAGTTGGTCAAAGTGCTACAACTCAAAAACAAAGTGCCAAGAAGAAAAGCTCTCTCTTTGCTAGAGGAAAAGGTTCTGACAATACTTACTGAGGAGGGTTATGTCAGCAAAAGTGAAGTTTTTGTTGGTGCTGAGATAACTCCGGACATGTTTGAGGATGAGGATGAGGAGGAGGAATTTGTTGTCGATGGTGAAGTTGACGAAGGCGATATCCACATAAAGCCAGTATCTAAAAAGCCTGTTCCACTGGTATCATTCCACTCATTCTTGATCATATACATTTTCAAATAGACAAGATCAGAAATATGATCTTGAAATGATAAATCCACATCCAAGGTTGCTAAATGATTAAATACGATAAACGGGTCATATTCTTACTGCTGTTAGTCAAGCTGTCAACGGGTTTATTTACATTACTGGTAGTTTAGAAAAAAATGATTTTAAGTTGAATACCCCCTGATTTATTTCTTTTTTATTTTTCGTTTGTTAGATTATATTATTTACCCTTTCTAGTTTTAGTTTATCACCTAAACGACATTCTTGAGATTTTATGAAGTACGAGTGGCTGGGAAAGTCCATCAATGATTGTTTCTCTTTGCCATGTAGTTTTACTCTGAGGTAGATGTGAAGTTGGTCTTCAAAAGCGTTACATCAAAATATCTGCGAAAACGGATAGTGGAGGTATGCATATGCTGACACTTACTACTAAGAGATACACTGAAATGTAGATAGGATGAACATCATTATCTTATTTCTGATCCTAACACCATGTTGATAAAATTTTTGTTTTCTTTCTATATTTAATGCTTTTGGCATAGTGTCTACTTTATTGATATTATTGAACTCTGAGAGGCCAATGGACTTCACACAGTGCATACTAAGTTGTAATTACACTGTCTTCTCTCGAATTGATATAGTGCTTGTCATCTTAGTTCTCAAGATCCTTAATGAAACTAGTTGCTTTTGACTTCCTTAAATGCATATTGGTATTTCTTCATTATTCTTGATTATGCATGAACAGATAAATTTCTTTTTTAGCTTACTCCCAAGATATTTTGAAAAAAAACTTAGTTGAAATGTGAAAGGACACATTTACTGATGTAGATTAGGTTGTACTCTAAGAGCGTTACCATATTTGTTGTTAGTGATTGGGCTTTCTCCAATTAAATAACCTAAGCTTGATTCTGAAGTTGATTTCAAACCAACTGGATTCTTGTTCATATAATCACATCGTCTATCTTCTTATATTTGTATTCTTCATTAAGGGAGGGAAAAGAAGCGATGGGAGAACATCAGAGGATATTCGCATTATTGACTCGGAATGTGGATTACTTCCTAGAGCACATGGAAGTGCTCTCTTCACACGTGGGGAAACACAGGTTTGTTCAGGGTCTATTGTTGAATTTGCGTAGTCGCAGAGTAGCAAGTGTCATGTATGCCTGGTCGTGTGATTTTCAGTAACTTATAGCTTCTTTTCCAACAAGAGTTGTATTTCAAACACTACAATCTGATGTTTGTGACTTTTGATATTGCAAACTTGTTTTATATGATTAAGAATAAGAGACCTTGTTGTTTTCTAGTTTTCTTACTTTTACAATTACAGACTATCGTGACTGTTTAAGCTAGCTGATTTTGGTGAATTTCCAATTAAACCACACTATATTTCCTTTTAGTTCACTTCGAAAATGTCATTGCATGTCATCAAAAAAGTTCATATGCATCCTTAGCTTGGGTATTTGCTTTTCTTTTGTTGTACATAATTATCCTTGTGTTGGTAACCTTGATTATTTCTGGGTTGCTTGTACGTACCCAACTTGTGCATTTGTTTGACATTATTTATCCTACCAGTAGGAGTTTCTATTGGTTTAGTCTTGCAACGCATGAGCAGCATATAGTCCAACTTGTAGCCTTTCATGGACAATGAGTATACAGAGTTTATTATATAGGTAGCGCAGTGGTACAAGTGGAATATTATTCTTTATGCTAATCCTATGTTCATCAGTTCATTAAATCCTAGCTAAGTGGTAAAATTTGCCTTAAACCAAGTCTTGTGTCCAGGTTTGACTCTCAATTGAGGCCTTGTTTTACCTGCCCTTGGGACTGGAACTGATTGGTTGCTTGTTGTGACAGCCAAGGTCTAAATATCGTCCCACTTCCCTCATCGTGTTCTTTTCTGTTCAGCATGGGTTGTTGGGATGTCGGCATCCTCTTGGGACAACCTTTGCTAATAAAAAAGGCACTTACTTTTTTCTTGATGTATATGTGCTTAGTAGGTAACAGTTATCTGGAGTACAATAGTTAAAACAAAGCTGTTTTGCTTCTTGGTTTGTAGATATTATAAACTTCATTTTATACTTGTTGCATGCATTCATCTTCCCTAACTTTTTTGTCCAATTTGCATGTGGTGCAGCATGTTACATGGGGTTACAGATAAACTTGGTAATTATGTATGTATATATCGATTACAATCAGGGATATATATAAGAGATACATTTACACTCTAGACCCTCTAATATAATTATATATATATATATCACACTTAATTGTCTAATATTCCCCCGCAAGCTAAGGCCGGGGAGCGACCTGTAGCTTGGACCGTAATAGGAGAAACCGTTGTGAAGG
>NC_037528.1:8678836-8684966 GCF_001531365.2 Cynara cardunculus var. scolymus
AGATAAACTTGGTAATTATGTATGTATATATCGATTACAATCAGGGATATATATAAGAGATACATTTACACTCTAGACCCTCTAATATAATTATATATATATATCACACTTAATTGTCTAATACTGAAGTCCTGTAAAACAAGAAAATTAGAATTTCACTTCAGTAAAATAAGAAAATACTGTAAAAGATCCAAAGCTATAAGAATTGATCTTTAAAATTGTATATCATGACAAAATTCTTACTCTAATATAGTGGCCTTCATATGTGCAATCATAATAATTGCCATAAATCTTTTGCCTGTAAAAGACAGTAAAACCAGAATTTGCATTCCAATTTCTCTCCTTTTTTCCTCTTAATTTGTTTTTCTGTGTCTTGTGTAACAGTCATTGGCAGTAGTTACCCTCGGGGATAAACAGATGGCACAAAGAATAGACAACCTTGCGGGTGTAGAAGATGTGAAAAGGTTCTATCTTCAGGTGTGACTGTTTTTTTGCTCTTTGCTGAATTTTCAAATCGTGCTGTGTAGAAAATGTTTTAACAATCCCTGCCTAAACAACTTTAATAAATATCTATATGAGGTTCATCTAAGTATACACTCATGAGCTGAAAGACCAAAAATAAAAAACACGTGCATGGATACCAAGTTCTAAGGTAAGTCCAGTGGCAAGAAAGTTGTTTTAGAAATTCAGGGACCAGCAAATACTTTAACCCAAAGAGATTAGGAAGGTGCTCTCCTACTCTAGGTGATATATTTTAGACAAAATTTCAGAAATGATCTCTGATGCCATGCGTTATATCGCTCCCAGTACTGCCAATTTAACATTTTCTTCATTGTATCTCAACATTGCTCTGTTGTAGTCTTTGGGTCCATTTTGATTAATCTTGGTCAATAGTATCTATCTTTAAGGTTTTTCCATCACATGCCACCATATAAATTCCTTGTGTGTAACATTATTCTAACTTTTCCTCTAAAGAAAGAAAAAGAAAACAAACCCCTCCTTATTCCTCCCATTAATGGCCCCTACCCTGGAATGTCACCGTCCTCACCATAATCCAGTTCTTTTGTCTCCCTCTCTCACTCTCTGCTTCTGAAACATACACATAGACAACCTCACCACCGTAATAAAAACTTACCATGTATAGATGTGTATTCTTAGTCCCACCACCGGTGATGTGTCATCATCGCAGCTAGTGGCCTTAACCGTCTGTGTAAACCCAACCGTGTTCTCCCCTGCAGATAATGGTTCGATCTCTATGCACCAATTTTGATTCCTGGAAAAAACTGAACTCCTAAAGTTTCCATGATCAAGACCTTGGAGAATCCAATTGAGACCTAGGAACCAAAGTGGAACATGGATAGTGAGGAGTGTCGACCTCGTAGGTGGCACATTTCCTCTCTCAGTTCCATGACAGTAAGCATTTTATTGTTTTCTGCAAGTCTAGACTTCTCGCCATTGTTGGCGTCCATATATGGTGGCAATTTTTTTATCCAGAAATTCTGGTTAGTGCAAAACAGACCTGTTCTATATGGCATGCTCATCTTGGACCTGATTCAGGTTCTCAATCTATATTTGGGTTCAAAAACTTGGGGGGAAGAACACAATTTTTTGGCAGTCCAATGGAGTATAATTCAGCCTGTAATAAAGTCCAAGTAGAAACCCATGAATAACCTTATGGCTTGGCTCATAATCGAGTCTTTATCCCGATCAGTTCCATTAATGTTTTCTTTAGTTACCTTCCAACTTTTGTTCTATCTTTAGGCTTTTGATCTTTCAAGAACCAAGTATTTTTTTTAATTGTCCAGCCTTATATAATGGCTCCCAAGTTGTATAACGAGGGACATCTTTTGATTTTGAATGTGCATCAGCTTCTGCCGCTAATGTGAGTGTTATGTACACAAAAGGAGCAGGCTCTTGTTTACTGTTAGTGTAGTGCTATTGCTTTATCACTAATAGTATTCAACTTTCGCTTATTTTATTAATCTTGATCGCCTTTAATTACATTATCCTCAATTCAATCAGATTGTTGGTGGTGAAAATTTTATCAAACTAATCTCACATTTCCGGATCCTAATCTCACCCGTTTATGTTTCAATATGCATCAATCTGGTTGGTGTTTGTATCTGGTGATGGGGGGAGAAGAGAGGTGTTGTTGGAAAAAAGGCAAGCCTCATGGGGTTGGTGGTGGTTGCGGAAAAACATGATTTACATGATTTCTTTTTTTTTTCCTTCCTCTTTGCTTTTCTTGTACTTTGTAAAGCCTATTTATAAGTACATGATTAACTCAATGGGAGAACCGTCGGGCCCTAGCTTTCTGGGTATCCAAGTGATTGCATTTGCAGGACATGGAGACAATTTGATCAGAGTTTGTGTGTGTATTTTCCTATTAAAAAAAAGCCTCATTGGCAGAATGGTCACACTTTGACAATGTTGAGAGTTGAAAGAAGGAAATATTATCATTGGGAGTACTGGGATCTACTGTGAAGTAGTGCACAAGTTCAGGGCATATATATGAAATTTTTTAGATTTATTCTTTTTTCAATTACTTTGCTAATAAGAAATCTGGGCACTGTTTGGTTGGGATATCTCAGCTTTATCTGGTGATCTTTTCTTCCTTATACAGTATACCTTCCCACCCTCTTGTGTTGGGGAAGTCGGGCGAAGTGGAGCACCTAGCAGAAGAGAAATTGGTCATGGTATGCTTGCGGAAAGAGCCCTTGAACCTATATTGCCTTCTGAAGACGATTTTCCATATACCATACGTGTTGAGAGTACCATAACAGAGAGTAATGGATCATCAAGGTGCGAAAACTATTTAGCTGTATTATATGAAATATATGCTCATATGTAAACATAGGTCTTTCACGAGGCACACACGTAACACCTTCTGTTAATTAACTTGGTGTTTAATGGATTTTTCCATTTACTATTCTCTCAGTCTGACTATTATTTTCAAAACATACTGCCATTTATTTCTCCATCTTGTTATGTATGATCATTTGACAGTATGGCATCAGTTTGCGGGGGATGCCTAGCATTACAAGACGCTGGAGTACCACTAAAGTGTTCTATTGCGGGTATAGCAATGGGATTGGTTCTGGACACAAAGGAATTTGGGGGAGATGGAACCCCGCTGATTTTATCTGACATCACTGGCTCTGAGGATGCTTCTGGAGATATGGACTTTAAGGTCTTCACTTTAATGGATTATAGCCTTGAGGCCAATATGATAAATATGATACTCCTCTGCCCCATAGAATTTCAACCATGCATTTTACTTGGGTTCTTCTAAATAGTGTTCTTTGAGTCTTTCTTTTTCTTCCTTTTTTGCAAATATATCATCTATGTTTGGGACTATGGTTTTATTGAAAAAATATGGAGATAAAATTAATTAGAAGAAGCTCCAAAATTGAGTGTGTAAATGTGGTCGCTGCAATTTTTATGGGATGGAAGGAGTAATTTATACTCATTTGACCTACCTCAGAAGCTACACATTGTTCAAACTGCAGGTGTATGAGCTCAAAGGTAAGGATATAGTTGACAAAAATTATCGACTTTGATGATGCAGGTTGCTGGCAGTGATGAAGGAGTAACCGCATTCCAAATGGATATCAAGGTTATGTTTCCTATCTTTCTGTGTTCCTTGGTTGTCCACATCAAACCAGTTGAAGGCATGTGTATGAGCACCTGAAAGTATATTTTCTTTGTTGCTCTAGAAAGCCGTGTCATGTTATCCTTACAGATCCCTTATTCTGACTGCTATCACAAATTTGGGGGAAATTGGTTGCTGTGTATCTGAACAATGTCTTTCTACATTATAGGTAGGAGGAATTACTTTGTCAACGATGAAGCAGGCTTTAATGCAAGCAAAGGAAGGGCGAAAGCGTATTCTTGGTAAATTTTATACACATAATATCAATGTTCTTGTTTGAACTATTAATTGTGTGAGGGATTGACAGTGATAGCTATTCTTAGACCATGAGATTTTGTTGGTAAAACAATAACTTCAATTAGTTTATTTTTCATATGAACACCTGCTTTGTTGTTGCCTTGTTTTCTAAAATTCGAACTACTTGTTCTTCTCCTACCTTTTTAATTCATGTCTCGAAAATATCTTCTATTTATGATACATGATGCATATTGTATTAGTTGTATCAATGTCCATGATCTAAATGGAGCCACACAACTAGATTAAATGTAGATAATATCTTCTTTAATAATGAAGTAGACCATGTTCCCTACATATTTTACCTTGTCTTGTCAGTTCACATGAGACAAGTTTTATGTTTCCAGCTGAGATGTTGAAATGCTCACCTCCTCCATCGAAGAAGCTTTCTAAGCATGCTCCACTTATTCTTGTTATGAAGGTTAGTTGTCATCTCTTAGCCTCTTTGTTGTCTGACATGACATGGAGTATCCGTATTGCTCACAGTTTTCAACTGTTGTAGGTTAAACCTGAGAAAGTTAACCTTATTATTGGTTCTGGGGGTAAGAAGATCAAGAGTATTATTGAAGAGACTGGCGTGGACTGTATTGATGCCCAAGATAATGGAACAGTAAGCTAAACATGCTAATTTCTTCTGCCTGGCCTTTTTGCTGCTGCATGCTTGCAGTCTTACATGCCTCGATGACTGTTACAGGTCAAAATAACTGCAAGAGATGTGGCAAGCTTAGAAAAGTCTAGAGCTATTATTAGTAACTTGACGATGGTTCCAGTTGTTGGTGATGTATATAGGTATTTTTCTCTCTATACAAAACTAATGCTTTTGTTATCAACATATAATTTTAAACATTTACGATGTTGATTAGTCTTATCTGGGCTTATATGTTCAATTGAGTAGCAATTCTTGTGATGGGATATTTGATATTTTGGGAAATTGGTGCAGATTAATCAATCTTGCAATTTTTATTAGTTATGAATGGTACATTAGTTCTTGTCCGGTTTCTTTTAGCTATATGGAGAGATGTAATCCCCATGATTTATTATGTTTAGCTGATTGAATTATATTGAGTTCTATTTTGATTTGTTCTCTTTGTTGAGTGAATCAACATTTGTGTGTGAAGCTCTAGAGACCTTAGATATCTTGTGTGTGAAGCTTATAATATTTAATTGTGTGTGAAGCTTATAAGCTTTAGAAGTTCCTTTTCATTTTTCGTCCTGCATCAGATAACGAACTTTAATTTGTTTTGATTCTGTGCTGGTCTGTTCTCAGGAATTGTAGAATCATGTCTATTGTTCCCTATGGAGTTTTTGTTGAGATAGTACCAGGCCGAGAGGTATAACTTTTATTCCAAGTATCAATCATGACCTTATGTTGTCATCTGCATTTTTGCATGTCATGCTTTAAACATATATTTTGTTTCAAATTTCCTTCACTTGATCCTTGGGGAATTTTCAAATTCTTCCAAGCTGCACCATTATAACTAAGTTCCCTGGTTTTATTCATCATATCCCATGAAAATTTCTCAAGTTTACATGGTTGGTTCTGAAGTGGAAGCTTCGCAATATCTGAAAATTGAACCAATTTTAACTTCATGTCAGGGACTTTGCCATATTAGCGAGTTGAGTCCAGATTGGCTGTCGAAACCAGAAGATGTAAGTATTATCACCTCTTTAATGGCTTGTATTCTTCCAATCCGTTCATGATGTGTTGGTGCTATACGTAACTGTAACTTGTTCCAGGCTTTCAAGGTCGGAGACCAAGTTGATGTCAAGCTCATTGAGGTATGAAATTCTTTCCTTTATGTTTTTGAAGAGCATAGTGTCATGTCCCATGAGAAGATTTCCGAATAGGCCGGATAAATCTAGACACGTCAAGATCATTTGGAAACCTTGAAAGAGAAATCAAGAAGAGCAAAACATATTCTAGAAGACTCCTCACCAGTATCTAGACCATTGCATGTGATTATCTAGGTAGAATCTTCTATTATTGTACATAGAGGTAGGAGGGGTTTGGTTCGCATAATGGAATTTGGTGGAATTGGAATCCATCAAAGGAATTTGACTTTTAAGGAATTGGAATGGAAATTGACCATGCATGTGGTTGGTAGGAATTGGAATGGAATCTCTCAAAAATATTGGAATCTTCATCTTTGTTTGTACCACCCCCACCCTCCCCACCTCAGCCCC
>NC_037528.1:8685451-8708944 GCF_001531365.2 Cynara cardunculus var. scolymus
GGAGTGAGTGGTGGTGGGGTGGACAGGGCGGAGGTGGGGTGGTGGGCGAGGGTGTAAGTGAGGTGGGTGGGTGTGATGACGAAAGTAGTGACATAGTGGTGGGTTAGGGGTTGGGGCGGTTGTGACGATGACAATAGTGGTTTGGTGGTGGGGGGTTAGCTAGGGGAGGGAGTGACAGCAGTAGCGTAGTTGTAGTAGGGATGTGGGGTGGGTGATGAGGGGTGGTGTAGGTGGGTGTGATAACAGTAGTAGTGGCATGATGGTCATTGGTGCGTTGGGGTGGGTGGGTGGCGGATGTTATTATAACAATAGTGGTCTGGTGGGGGGGGTTTAGGGGTGGGGTGTGAGGTAACAATAGTAGCATGGTTGTGGTGGGGGCAAGGGATGGGCGGTGATGGAATTCAATTCCTTCACTTATGCTAAGAAATGATCAATTTGTTAATTTGTGGAATTCAAAGGATTCCATCCACTTCAATATGTGAAGCAAACATAGGAATTGGAATTTGGTCAAAGGAATTAATCATATTCCAATTTCTTTGAATTTTCCAAGTTCCAACCAAACAGCACCTAAGAGTGTTAGAAGAGTAGAGTTCCTCGCCACTCTCTCTCTCTCTCTCTCGATCATGTGTCTTCTTGTTCCTGAGTTTGGTTGACTTGGTACGAGTACTAAATGGTGCATGCGAGCTTGTAGAGTCAAGTCCGTGACAATAGGAGAGCGTTTTGGGACGAGTCATACACCCTTTGAAGTGTTCATTTGTGTCTAACACTAGGCATCATTTATATGGCTTAATTCATCATTGATGAAATGAAGCTTATCTTACAAGTAGGAAATATAGTACTTCATTGGTCCTTCAATATTGAAACATGTTCACTTGGCACATAGAGAAAATCAAATATCTAAAATACGCCTTTATAGAGAAAATCTAGAGAAAGTATGGACCCAAATCAATGACATTGAAGCACTTGCAAGATGATGATCGGAATATAGGTAAATTTAACGAGAAAACTTTTCATTAATGGTAAGGTTTTCTTTTTCAATGGCCTGGAGGAAGTAGTTCAGTAAACACGGCACTCGTTATCTTTTTAGACGAGGTTACATTCAGATTGTGTGTTTCTTGGAACATTATTCATATTGTCTTAATTGTAATTTACAGGTCAATGAAAAAGGGCAACTTCGTCTAAGCCGAAAAGCACTGCTTCCAGATCAAAGTACAGATAAACCTGATGAAAATCAGAGTACAGCTGGAGTTATAAAGGACAGCGGAACCCCACAAAAATATACAGACAGAGGTAAAGTTAGACAAAGTTCAAGCATTCCAAAGGGTGATGTAGCAGAAGCGACTTTGGGACAACGCAAGGATAAAATCCCTGAAACTACGTTTACCAAGAGATATGTTGGCTCCCGCAAAAATGAGCCAAAAACAAGCAGCAGCAAATCTGATACAGTTGCATCCAATGACAGCGGAAGCTCATTAGTTAATGGAGAGGCTCAAGTTGGATAAAAGGAACACACGATAGTTTTGGGTCAAAGAGTAATTTGATCTGTTTTTGACATGAAAGCTATGGTGGATGATGACCTGCTCTAAAATGATGAGGTACGAGTCATCAATTTTTATTAAAATTTTCAATTAATTACAAAAATGTAAATTACACCGAGTGGCTCAATAAGCTTGTATAGCTTGGCTGATTTAAGCCTGCCAGGCTGTTGACTCCAAGCTGTACTCAACAGGCTCAGGTTTGCTAAGCTTTTTGACAAGCCAACTCGTGAATTCTCATGAACTGCCTCATTTCAAACGCCTGCACCTCTAGTTCGTCCACTTAAGTTGAAGTTGACATGTACATCTGTATGTAAAAGAAATAATTTGATGGAAGATCAAAAGTAACAAAAGGAAGGTGTGGAGATTATTTTGTATTGCAGGTACCGAACTTAGAAATTTTTGACTTTTACAGTCGAACAGCTCAATCTTTTTAATTAGGGTTTTATTTTAATTTTATTAAACCTCATTGTGCATTCAATTCTCTTGTAATGTATTCCCTAAATCTAGACAAAACCGGCATCACTGTTGCACCCTAAATTTGTATGGTTGACCGCAGATGTAAGATGTATGTGGGCAGCTCTATTTAGATTAGAGTTGGTACCAACTGGACCTATGAACTACCATATTTGATTAGCTACATAGTTTTAGGCAACTGTGACATAAGAACTTTCCAGAAATAGAAGTACTGCAGTTTTTATGCACGTATAGTTCTTATTACACATCATCAAAAAATCAAAAATTTGATCGATTAAAGGGCGTTGGTCTTCTTGGCAGGAGTTGCAATTTGGATCTCAGCATCAGTTGGAATCAGCCACACAAGATTTGTATAATTGTAAACTGTTATGGTGGAACTGCAAATACTAACTCAGAACCTTGATGTCCATGAGCACAAGCAGTAACAAGAACATCCACAGGTCTCATTCTACAAGGTAATGAATCCATTTGTTATTGTTCTGGGAGGACCCTTGAAAACTGTAGTTATACACCAGCTGATGCTGCATTGCCAGATGAGGATAAATTACGGTTAGTTAAATGCTACTGCAGTTTTCCGTGACTCTAACGTAAGTTTAGTCCCACCAGTTAATTGGTCTTGGTTATGTGTTATAGAACCAAGTTTTTGGTTTCATTTTTCAGAAACAGTAATGATTTGAGGGTGTTTCATATTGCATTCAATCAAATTGATACATGAGTGTGCAGCATTTCATTGCAATTGTTGCTTTTTATTAGGTCGATACTCCTTTTGGGTATGTTGTCGTTCATTTACACTGAAAACTTGGGAAGTGGAAGTTCTGGCAGGATGGTATTCAGGTTACTGCCAGCCTCCTAGGAGGTCGGAGGTTCAAACCTCATCAAACTCGCTTGCATCCGGCTCCATTGATGAATTCAAGATGTCATATGTAAACGGTGGTGTCTTGGGACTTACCCTTGATATCGAATACTCCAATAAAATATTTAAAGTGAAGAAATAGAGATTTTGGAGCTTTGCTTTTGTTAAAAATAGAATCCCTAAATTATTTGTTAAAAATGCAAAAAAGGAGAGACGGTAGAAGTTTTTTCATGAATCGTGTCGTTTTAAGCACCCATGCAAGATCCGATGGTTCAAAAGGAAGTGTATATTTAATTGATTAACAATTATGATATGTTTATCATAAATCATCTTTCAAATTATGACACGTTCTATATGTTAATAGCTAAAGATTCATATCGAAATTTCTGCTATGATTGTAACGATTCTGTAAATAAGGATCAAGAAATATAAGAAATCTCGAAGCAAACAATGGAGCGGCATCATAATTTGGGAGTTGTGCTATTAATTTCAACTAATGTATGAAAGTTGACCCGTTATTCAACTAGTTATTTCCTTCATGATTTTCGATTTTTAATTAAGAGACAAAGATGTATAAGGCTTCAAGGCGGACTTTGGGTGTGAAAGTAAGCTCAATCGGGCTCTTTAGGTCGAGATTTAGCCGTACCTTGAAAAATAGGTGACACGATCTAGCTTTAAGGTTTTGCTATAGGCTTGGATCGGGCTTACTAGGTTAGCGTGGGGAAGAATTTTTTTCTGTGCATTCAATGCACATACAACTTAAAATGATAAAATGAGACACATTCATTTAAAGAAAAGGTTAAAATGACCATAATATGCTCATATGAGTGGTAATTAACCAAAACAGTTAATGATTGTTAAATCCGGTGACCAAACCCAAAGCAAAATTGAAACCATATGAAAAATAGAACGAAATCCAAGAGACCGTTTATCCAAATACTTACCTGGTAAGTGTTTAGCTGGTATAATTTTAGTCTACCAAGATGACATCATATGCAACAATTTACCCAATAAACACTAACTAAGTAATAATCCTCGGTCCTTTACCATCACTTACCGTATAAGGCTTTTAATATCTGTCATCACTCCTACCGGATAAAATTCTCGATTCATGTTATATTAGTCCGTTAAAGTAACTACCTATCGGATAAGCATTTGGTAAAATGCATTAATTTTATTCTTATTTTTTGCCTTAATTTTTATTTTTATTTTTTATTTTCAAGTGGGGCCGTTTCAGGGCCCACTAAAATGGCTCCAAAACAAAGCATCCCTTATTTATTCCTTTGTGCTCGCTCGCTCCGATCGTTTCCCGCCAGTTCTTCAGTTTCACACGCACACACGCTCTTCCTCCCCATCTTGAAAGATGCTTTGGGTAGACAAGTACAGACCAAAAACCCTAGACAAGGTTCTTGTACACGAAGACGTTGCTCAAAATCTCAAGAAATTGGTACTCTCTACTACTTCCTTTGTGTCTTTCTGTAATTTCGATTTTTACCTTCTATGCTAGGGTTTTTTTGTTGACAATGTTCTCATGTTCATCATGTATGTATTAGGTCACGGAGCAAGATTGCCCACATTTACTTTTCTATGGGCCGCCGGGTTCTGGGAAGAAAACCCTAATTATGGCCCTTCTCAGGCAGATGTTTGGACCTGGGGCCGAGAAGGTCTTTTGAATTCGTATTCCTTCGCTTTTATCTTGGGATTTTTACCGCCGTAATTCGATGATGGAAATGCCTTTTCTCTCTTTCTATGTTTGATCAATTTACAGGTGAAAGTGGAGAACAAAAACTGGAAAGTTGATGTAAGTGTTTCCTTTTTGAATCTATTTTATACCTGACTATGCCAGGCATGTTTACACCTGCAAATAACAAGATTGAAATATGGGCATGTAGCAAAGATTTGTTTGTTGATGACAATCTTGTGTCTGTTGATACATGGACTTGGTCTGTTTTTAATCCCTTCAAGTTACTGAGAAAATTCAGTAACCACAAGCGTACATAGGAAATATTGATAACACAAGAATTACTTTTTTTGAAACAAAAAGAATTCATATTAGTTCTGAATACTAGGAAGTACTAGGTTTGACAAGTATTGAAATGCAATTCCTCTGTCCCAACGCATTTGTAAGAATTTATGTTTGCCATGTCTTAAACTAATTGCAAAGCTTCTTTTCTTGAGAGCTGCAAGAGAAACTTACATTTGTGTAGTCATTACAAAGTAATGATATTGATTTTGGTTCACAATATTGCTCCTATTTTGTCATTATTGAATGGTTGTTAAGAGGTTTAACAATTGGCAAACACTTCTCCTAAGCTATGCTTTTTTTCCTTCGTCTAATTGGAATTTGATTTGATAATTTTCGTTTGTCCTTTTTATGATTCTGTTCAATAGGTTTAAATTAGGTTTCCTATCCTATTATGCAAAGGAACATGTCTTGGAACACCATATGGTTCTTTATTTTGACATAGATGTTTGAAGATATTACTTGGCATTGTTCTGTAAAATGAAACAATACGGGTATGGTTTGACCTCTGATACAATGTAGTGGGTGATGCATGTTCATCTACTTTCTGTATAACTGAGGTAAGTTTTTGTTCCTATAAAGTTTAGTTTGGTCCTTTTGCAGGCTGGAAGTAGAACTATTGATTTGGAACTCACAACTCTATCAAGCACCCACCATGTCGAGCTGAATCCCAGTGATGCCGGGTTTCAAGATCGGTACATTGTTCAAGAAATTATCAAAGAGATGGCGAAGAACAGACCAATTGACACCAAAGGAAAGAAGGGTTTCAAAGGTTGGTTTACAGAAATTCCAATTGGTAGTTCAATCACTTTATACCAGATATAAAAGAAGATATGAACTTTTATCTTTGAACTAATAATGATGTTGTAATAGGGTTATTTCAACATGCACACTAGGAATTTTATGTGCAAACAAATTGATACATCCGTCTTAGCAATGCTTTTCTTGTAATCATAAGCATCCATCCATTGATTTTCCTAGATTGCCTTCTGGCTTATTAATACATAATATCGTCAAGAACCATGCTCACAAACTTCTTTTTATTACTTACTCCCTTAATTCCAGTAGTCAGAAAGAGCTAGATTTTCACTGTGAATGTCAAGTCAGTTATTGACTTCAAAACGATATTGATTCTTAATTTTTTTGAGAAACATCACTAACTACATTAAAACATGAATTATGTACCACAAATCGAATAAGGTTGGTCTAACTTTTGCAAAACAGTTCACAATGGTTTTGCTGGGAAGTGCCATATTTCACATGTTGAAATGTAGGTCTGTTTTTGGAACAGACAGTGTATCTAAATTCTATGAGCTTGATGAGTTAAAAGTTTGGTAGAAGCTTGCTTGTGGAGAGACTGACAGTGTAAAAGTGTTGTTGTAGAGCATTTAGCTTCTTGTCTTTATCTGTTTGTAGTCTGATAACTTGCTCTTGGTGTTTTATGTATGCTGTATCAGTCTTAGTGCTCAATGAAGTTGATAAACTTTCAAGAGAAGCACAACACTCATTGCGGAGAACGATGGAGAAATACAGTGCCTCCTGCCGTTTGATTTTATGCTGCAACAGTTCGTCAAAGGTTACTGAAGCAGTGCGTTCTCGTTGCCTTAATGTGCGAATAAATGCACCAAAAGAGGAACAGGTTAGCGTTGTAGCTTCTTTAAGTGAAAGTTCCTGATGTAGTTAGCTCACTAAATTAAGACCAGTTTCATTTAGTATTTGAATTTAAATAGGGACTCGTGATTGATTTTTATATAGGAGTTGCTATGTTCAGGGTTAGAGTATGCAATTGCATCATATCGAACTCATATCTCTATAAAGTGTGTGTATGTCTCATCCTCCTGCTGTAGGTCCTTTAGGCTTGAAAATCACTACCAATCAGTAATTGGTGTGGCTTGTTTTGTTGTTCTGTAATCTACTAAGAAAAACTGCAATAGTCTTAAGATATCGACTCTAGAGCCATAAAACCCCAAATTATGAGAATTTGGTTGTTTCATGCCATTAATAAACTCGAACACTCAAGAAATCCTTTGGGCAGCAAACGAAGTCTGAATATAGAGGAATATGATATTTAGTTTGCAGTAATGTGTTCGGATTTGGAGAAAACATAAGATTCCTTTTTTATTAACTTGGATATCCAACCTGCTATGCGAACCAACTAATCCCAGGGCCACTACCCGCTTTGCGGGTAGCCCGGAGTCACCGCATTTGAACCTCTGTGGCTACAAGGGGATTTTTATTCCTCTTTGGATTCGAACCTGGGACCTCCAGGCACTTTCGACTTTTGGAGCCCAAACTCAAACCAATCGGGCACCATCCTTGTAAGTGTGGAGACCTAGAAAACTAGATGGAACTAGGATTTGCTGCAGTGGACAAAGGATTTGTAAGTTGTAAACAAATAATAGCTTCAACACCAAACGTCTTATGACAGTTTATGCATCAGTTAGCTTCTTTAGGGAACTACGGAACCTTACAAATATCAAGATTCTCCTGACAGAAAATCAATTCTGAAGTCTAAACTGCATGCGAGGTAGCGAGTTTGCGGTGGAGGTGATTGAGAATGGAGAGAGAACTGAGAAGATTTAATATTTCTATCTAATTTTCTTGCAACTTGAAACATTAGTGAGTCTAGAGATCTAGAAAAGCAGATGGCAAGGGAACTTTTGTGGTGCAGTTGAAGAAATGTTTATAGACCGTATTTAAAGACTATTTCAGTTCGTTATGAGAACCAGTCATGGATGTTAATCAATATTCAATAATAGGAACTATATCTCAGTTTTGATTTGCTTTAGCAAATTGAAGGCCTATCTTGCAATTAACCCTAATTGGATTCTTGAGGGTAGGTAATAAACATAAAAACATGCATACAGTGAATCATGCATGTCAGAACCCTTAAAAATTATTGTGTTAATTGCAGTTCACCTAACATGACTGTGCTTGTTTTTCAGATTCTTAAGGTTCTGGAATTTATTGGCAAGAAGGAGGGGTTACAACTTCCTCCTGGTTTCGCTGCTCACATAGCAGAAAAATCAGGCAGGAGTTTAAGGCGGGCCATATTATCATTCGAAACCTGTCGTGTTCAACAGTTAAGATCAACGTTGCATGATATCTTGTGCTTTCTTGTGATGTTCTTGAAAGCAATGCTTATGCAACCATTTTACCTCTTAGGTACCCCTTTACCAATAATCAAGTAATCCCCCCAATGGACTGGGAAGAATATGTATCCGAGATAGCGTCTGACATTATGAAAGAGCAGAGCCCTAAAAGGTATCATATATGTACATACATACATACATATATATTGCATCTTGCATTTTCTTGTCACATTTTGTTACGTTTTATATATGTTGTCATACCAGGCCTCTACATTTTACTTACCATCATGAATCTTCACTGATATAGGTTGTTCCAGGTTCGAGGAAAGTTGTACGAGCTACTTGTCAATTGCATCCCTCCTGAAGTTATATTGAAGGTTATATATAGAACTAGTCTTTTTTTTATTTATCAAACGAAATGTTGTAGTTGATGTTGAAGGTTTTTGCTGATTCAGAGGCTGCTTTATGAATTGCTGAAGAAACTAGATTCTGAATTGAAGCATGAGGTCTGTCATTGGGCTGCATATTATGTGAGTTCATGCTAATGCCCCATCAAAGAATCTTTCTTACGCCTGTTATTCTTTTTAGTGATGATATTTTTATGTATCTCTTGAAGAATGCCTCTTAAACAAGCAAAATCAAGATTTCATTTGTTTATACCATTTTCTCCATCCTCTATTTAGCAGGTCCTATCTTCTTTTCTATTCCCATCAAGTACATGGGGCCCACGAAATAGAACTGGTGAATTACAAAAGCGAATAAGACCAAATTTAGATAGGCTGGATAAATGACCTGCGTGTTATGAAGAATGATAGAAAGGGGGAAGAAGCTAGTTAGAGAACAGGACCTTCACATCTCTAGGGGTCAGTATGTGTGCATTTGTCTAGGTGCTCAGTCCAGACCATTTTGCTTTTTTCTTTCTTTTCAATACCATGGCACATATCTGATAAAATTGGTGCTGGAAGTGGTGATGAAATTGGTGTTAAAAAATAAGCCCTAAAAGTAAACTCTAAAAAGTAAAATTATAACATAATAGAGGACAAGTTGTTAATGCATATTTAATCCCTGCATGTGCAACAGTAGATGCGCTGGTGTAAACATCTTTTAAGATTTTATGAATTAATGGGTATGCATTACGAGAGAGGCTTAAGTTAGCTTCAAGTTCTGGAAGAATATACCTTCTGTCCCATACTCCCATAAAAACTGCTCACTTGGGATGTCATGAAATTAGCAATATTTTTTTTCTTGGAAGGATTTTATGCTAAATTACCTATTTGCCTTCATCATTGTTACAAATTTATTGATGGTACAGAATTGGCTCAACGAAATTCCTCTGTTTTGTCATTATTGAAGGGTACTTTTGATAACTGACGCTTGAATTGCTTCGTTTAACTGTATGCAGAAATCACCGATTTGCCTTCATCATTCTCTAATGTTTATTTCTTTTTCTTTCCAGGAACATAGGATGCGTCTTGGACAGAAAGCCATTTTTCACATTGAAGGTACCTTTTACGCATTTCGTAATATTTTACAGCAGTTGCTGTTTACCATATATGCGTTAGGTTGAATACTTGAATTGTGCATCAGTCGAGCTTCTATCTTTTATCCTTCTGAAGGGGGTAATTATCGACTGCAGGGTACTCTTTTAACATTTCTTATATTAGCATATGTAGTTTTTGTTTAGGATAATGTGACATAATAAAATGGAATAGTAGCCTTAGGTTGGGATTCCAGTTTTCTAAGTCCTGTTGCATGTTAGTGGATTGTATGTGTTTCATACCTCTTGTTTTCGGGGTGTGCATGGACTGAAATTGTAACATATGGCTAGTCATACAGTTGAAATAAATTGGTTTGGCTCTTCCTCTATTTACCTTTAATTTATCTGTAAAAGATGAATATGTAACTCTAACATAAAAAGTTGGCAGAATGGTAAATGTTGCAACTTCAATGGAAAAAGGGGGATGGTGTTTCATATAAAGGCACTGAAAGGTGGTGGTGGTTGTTTTTTGTGTTGATTTGCAGCATTTGTAGCCAAGTTCATGAGCATTTACAAAGGCTTCCTAATCGCGACGTTTGGGTGAAGCAAGCAAGCAACATGGTGGTGTATGAAGTTGATTGATGTATGTTTGAACTCCAGATTGCTTTGGGTTGGGAGGTGTGGGTCTGAATTGTTGTTCTGTTAAGAAGGCAGGCTTTTGCTTTCTACTTGAACCAATCCATATTTATGTTTGAGAGGGAATGGAAATGGAAATGGAATTGGTATTCCTACCAAATCAATCAGCATTTTGATCCCCTTTTCTCTTGGAAAAGAAATATTAGATTGAAGTTGCCATTATACTATTCTAGTCTGCTATCAATTAAAAAACAGAATTTGCCATTTGGGACTAAAAAGTGCAACCCTTGGAACATTCTATACATTGTGAAAACTAAGGAGTTGTTTACGAAACGCTTACCAGTAAGAGTCATCACTTTCATTTATCTTACAGGACAATATTTTCAATCGTCAAAATGGATTAATTGTGAACATTTATAACCTGGTAAGTGTTTATCAAGTCAGAATCATCATCCTCACTTACCGGGTAAGACTTTTGGTTTTTTTCTCTTATCGGGTAAGAGTCTGTCTTTGTTATGTTTATCCGATAAATTAAGTGGACTGGTAAGCGCTTAGCAATGTAAGTTTTTAGTAAACGGCTCTTAAAATCACGTGTGATTCTAGTAAAATCACGTGGTACATGTCATGTTGCCCATACATTGTGTGGGCAAGTTTCCTCACGACCTTGGTCATGTTCACAATTGCTGTGTTTTTTTTTAGTATTGTATCACATGTAATTCTATTTGTTACAGTATTGTCTAAACAATAATGGAATTAAAAAATGATGATACACCACAAATTCCAATTTATATATTCCAATTTATTGAATTTAATGGATTAACAAGGACTAAAAATCGGCTTAAATAAGGTTTTAGGGATAAAGATATTAAGGGGTGTTTGGGACTTATCTAAACTGTTTGTTGACTTATTTTGGTGTGATACTAATAATAAGCATTTTTTAGTGGTTGGATGTGGAAAAAAGAAAATGTTTGGCAAACCGATAATAAGAGTTTTTGTTAAGTTACTTTTTTCTGAATTATCAAAAACAATTTATTAGCATTGAAAACCAAATTACATTTTTACTCTTTTCTACCCTTAAAACTGAACTTCTCACAGATAAACCTCATTCCTCATGAAAAGGACCAGTTTGTCACAGGAGAGAAATCGACCTTCACCATTCCTTCTACAAATGAACCAGTTCATCAACAGTGAGAAATCGACCTTCGACCATTCCTCCTACCATAAATCGACCTTCGACTACTCCTACTAGAAATCGAACCAGTTCATCAATAGAGAGAAATTGACCTTCGACCATTCCTCCTACCAGAAATCGAACCGGTTCCTCAGGTAAGCTTCTCGTCACTTTGATTTCTCCTACAACCGGTCGATGCCTTGTTGTGATTTACATAAATCGATTTCTTCCACAAAAACCGATTTCCTCTCTCTCTCTCTCCCTCCCTCCCTCCCTCCCTCCCTCCCTTCCTCCTCATAGAACAACGTGTCTTTTTGGTTGGCTTTCAATGATAAGTTACTTTTGATATGGTTAGTTTGTATTTTTAAATAACAGATGATGAAATCGACAATTCCAACTTTAATCGACAAGGGCCAAAGCTTGCTCTTGTATAGAAACACTAGGATTTCTTAAGCATAATAGTAGTCAATGTATGGTTCTTGCAATTTGCATAATCAGTGACTATAGTGAACATTGTATTACAAGAGACGAGACTTTATTTTTTTTTATCATTTTATATGTATAAGAAAAATTTATTATACATTAAAAAATAACTTTTTAATTTATTTTACATTTTAATACCACCGTAAGTTAATCCAAACAGCTTTTATAAAACTCCGATTTAATACCAAATAAATTGATAACTTAAAAAAAACGCATAATTGTTTTAAATAAGCAATCAAACGCCCCCCTTAACTCTGCATAGATGAGGACCGATAGCATAAAAGGGAAATATATGATCAGGAATCATCTAGGTGCTGGAAATTGTAAGATCTTCACCAATGCTATTTCAGTCAAATTCGTGAGTTCTTCTCTATCAGTTGATTCGATTATGTAAGTATAGTTTGTTAGGTCGTTCTAACGTTTCTTCTTTGGGGTAATGTTTTGCCCCATTCAGCTCAGTTGTCTTGTTTCCAAGTTGAGTTTGGTTTCTGATCGCTGGTTTGTGAAAAGTTATTATGGTGCAGAATGTGTGTAACTGAGGGTGTTAGAGGCAAAATCAGGCAGACGAAAGTGAAATGGTGAAATCTCCTGATTGGGATATCCTAATGGAAGATTCTGAAATCGTTAAAACAATGATCCCATTCCCAGGTTTATCAGAAAAATGGGTTCAATAACAAAGAAGAATTAAGAGTTGATCACTGCAACCTTGGCATTTTCATGGATGTCGACTGTCGAGCAGTTGGCAGGGATGGTAATTGGTATGTGATATCTATTCTATTGATGGGAATAAATACATATGAAATCGTCTCTTAGAAAGCAAAAAAGTAATATGTGTGTGTGTGTATATATATATAATTGTTTGGGGTGAAATAGAGAACGGAACATATGATGAAAACGCCAAAACTCAAGAAAATTCTGGAGAGACAACAGCGTAAGGACGGCCAATGTTTGGAAGTCCGAGAGATCGAAGTTTCCATTGACGATTTAAGGTATTTTCGATGCTTTCGCCTCGATTTATTGTTTGTGGATGATTAGAAAGTCGTTTAGTTGGGTTTCCGTAGGCCAATGACGGCCAAATTGCTGACTGTTATCAGCCACCGTACATGGTGGCGGCAGTGGGATTAAACCCATTTCTAGATCCATGAAACGCATATAAGTTATCGTTGTGTGATGTAGGATTTGCATAAGAACAATGTAGGAAGTGAAAACATTGTTTCTTTTTTCTTATAATTCTTCAAAAAGAAATTATGGAAATTGTAGGATTTGATCATTCTAAGCTCTATGTGGTTAGCAAAATTTGTGAAATTGGATATCATTCAATCTATGAAACCACCGCTTGTGCACGGCACAAAGGTTTGGCGCAACTTGCAAGTGAATTTGTAAAATCCTAAAACTCAGGTTTCTTATATTCAACTTAATTCTAGTTATCTAGTACACAGCAAATGAAATATAGATTGAAGGATCTTGTAAACTTAAACGTGGCGATTCTTCTTTGATAACAAAGAATGCTACAAAAACCAACATATGAACATATCTGAAAGCAACATATGGTACATTTCATTCTGGAGTTGTAAAAACTCAATAAATATATATATTTACATGACATTTAACATGCCCTTTCATAGTTAACATCTATATTATACAAAAAAGTTTAATAGTACAAGTAACTGATGCATAAACAATCTGAATTTGATCTTGTTTTTTTATTGTTGAGAAGGCAAGGATTCTGCACTGCTCTTGTAAATTTCATCCACATGAGCGGCAGGCACATATACTGCATGTTGTAGTGAGCTGTGGTTCCGCCCATATATCACGTACACAAATACTCCTATCAGAAGCCATACGGATACTCTCATCCAAGTATCCACCCTACGTTTTTCACACAAGATATCAGAAACTATTTAACTTCTACAAGTCATATGTGGACAACAGTGACTTAGGGGTTGTTTACCAACACAAATTAGAATGGAGTCTAGGTAAGAAGTTCGGTTTAACTGATTAAAAATGGTTGTTTACCATGTGTCTAATATAGGTAAGCTTGATTGAATCAGAAAGCGACCCCTTCCTTACTGGGTCAGCATATTTGTGGGTCAGAGTGTGTTGGTAAACAGTATCCCTTATCATGGGGCTAAGCACCTCTTACCCAGTTAAGAGGCGGTCAGCAGATAGTAAAAAGCCCCTTAGTGGAATGATAAATACTATGTAAAAATACTCACCCAAGATTTAGCAGCAAGTACATGTTGATGAGAATCGAAAGGATAGGCAAGAGAGGAACAAATGGGCATATGAAACCTGAACACAATAAATAGTTTGTCTTAGAATCTGCTTGACCTTCCACAGAAAGTCCACTATAACTAGAAAACAATGAATAACTGGAAAGAAACCCGAGTAACATCAAATCCAACAAGAAAATGTGCAGAAACAGAAATATTACCGCCTGCATGCCCAAAGTTGTGTCTGGCATCATCCTGCTCTATACAACTGAGCACAACTAGACCGAATAATAACATAACACCACCAATTCCACAAAGCGTAAACCGAAATAAACTGCTCATAGAAGCAACGACAACAAAAGAGTCAATAAAATCATCACAAATTACAGGTGGCATTATGGGAAGTTTTCTACTTTAATGGTCTCCAATTTAGGATTTTTACCCCAAACTGAATCTTGTGAGTGGATTGGTTTTTTTTTTAATCTGTACTTTTGACAAGTTCTTTTAAATCTCTGACCTTCTGACAAGTTTGAGAATGCCACCACTGCTTAACAGAAGAATGTCACTTCCATACATAAGAATGCCTAGAAACTTGTCGGAAAGTCATGAATTTATAAGGCACTCGTCAGAAGGTCATTCGTGAGTGGGGCTTAGCATTTTTCGGTTAAGATTCTTAATAGAAAACAGCAAGTTACGAACCTAGGAAGACCAAGATTTGAGGCTGAATATGTAAGAATAAATGCTCCCACACAAGTAAGCATTATAGTCCACCCTGCAACATTTCTTCTTCTGTTTTCGTTGAAAATGGCTGCCAAAATGCAAAAAACTTCATGAAACCTTAAAATTTTATATGGAAGATCAAGTATATGAGTGCTAAGGAATCTAGATTATAAACCTTGAGCTGATACTTTAGCAATTAGAGGATATTTACTTGATGCCTCTCCTTTTCTCGGTAAAAGTTCACTTTTCTCCCCAGAAACACCACTTTGATCCTTGCTGGTCTCAACATCGGTTTCTTCCGTATGAATATTATTGCTATAACGCAAAGAAACCGAATCTATTGCTGCCTGAAGCGAAGATGGAAGTGGGACCTCATCTGGTGGAACATACCGAAGTATTAACACTGAAATTCCCACCATAGTGAATGCAAGAAGTGTACCTACACTAACCTGCAACACAAAGAAGCAACTATTGTAGCTGAGTGTGCACATATACCGACCCACACAAGTTTCTGTTGTTCATGTGAATTACTAAAACACTAAACTTAAACCCCACTTAGAAAATTATCCTGTTACTGATGAGTATTACTCCCTCTGTTCCAAAATAATTGTCCATATTTCTATTTTAGCTTGTCTACTTGCAAATATACGTACTTACTTTCCAATTCCTTATTTAATTATTAGATGGAAAATTTCATTACTTGCTACCTTATTAAGGATAAAATAGTCATTTATAAAGAAGCATAATAATTACATAATCTATGTGCCTTTTCTGTTGTGAACGTTTATTTTGGGACGGAAGGAGTACATTAGAAGTACATATAAAATCGGCTCTTGAGAAAAAAGATATCACATACCATCCCTGCCAACTGCTCGACATCCATGGTAAATGCCAAGGTTGCAGCTATCAAACCAGTCAGAATTGTGCTCTTGACAGGAACTTGGGTGCTCTTATTTACTTCTGAAAAGAATGGTGGGAGCAAACCATCTCTAGCCATTGCCATCAGGATTCGTGGCTTCAAGACAAAATCTCAGTAAGTCCAAGAAAACATTGCACAAAACTATGCAAAAACAGAATCAGGCTTCAGATAAGATGTTTTTACCTGAGGCAAAAGTGAACCCATTAGCGTTGAGCAGAGAGCAGTGACAGCTCCGGTAGTTATAATATACCTGCGAAGTAATACAAGTTCGTTGGTCAGGTCTATAAGGAAGAAGAAACTATTCGAATAGTATCATTCCATAATCTCTTATCTAAAGTAATCAAACCAATTAAACCCAATATATCCCACTTGAAAGTATGGTGTGGGGGTGGGACGTACACATAGGTAGGCCTATCCTCAACCTTAAAGAACATCCACATCCATATATATTCTATACGTCTTGTGCACGCTATAGAATCTAAAAAAAATAAACAAATGGAAGAGAGATACTTACACAGCCCATTGCATACCATGGCTTGCAAATGCCGAAGAGATAGGGGTGTCAGGATCCATTGCGTAATAGGGTACTAGACCAACAATGACGACAGACACCAACATATATAAGGTGCAGCAAATAGATAGAGCAGCCCCAATACCCAAAGGCAAATCCCTTTGAGGATTTTTCACCTGTAGAATTCCCGAATTTCTTAGATATCTTGTGAAAATTGAAACACAAAGATTCATGTTAAGACCCCTTTTTGGATCACTGTTGATTTTGGTTCATAAGGTTTCTTTATTTGTATTTATTGATAAACAGTCAAACATTTATGTACCTCTTCTGCTGTACTTGCAACTGAATCAAACCCTATGTATGAGAAAAAGACTGTAGAAGCCCCAGCAAGCATCCCATCTACTCCGAAAGGGAAGTACCTATCACACAACAAAAGATACATAAGAGTTGAAGCCATTGATGAACACACAAGTGTACAAGGGTAATGCTTATTACCCAACAGGAAGTTCATAGCCAATCCATCCGCTCTTGAATCCTAGATATCCACCGGCTATTATGACAAATATCATGGCACATATGTTTGCTATCGTGACAACCGATTGCACGAAAGTGCTCTGCCAAATTCATAATTCATAGGACATAAAACAAACAAGTTTAAGAATAGTTCCAAGACAACTTAGGGAGGAAATTTTTGGAAAAAGAAAAATGAATATGATGACTACCTCCTTGATCCCCACACATAATAGCCCCGTAACAATAAACACCAAAATTGCTGCACATGGGTCGACCACAATACCAAGACCAGGAATAGAATGTCGTGCAAGAAATGCTGGCAGACTATCTGGACCTCCAAAAAGCAATGCCTGAAGGAAGACCAAAATATTTGGTTTTAGAATAGCATTCAAGTGGTGAAATTAGCATCGTTGCCTTAATTTTCCATAGAATAAACAATAACTAGTGAAGTACTTAGATGAACTGATGTCTAAAGATAGAGATTTGTTTTGATCACCTACAGTATATCTCATAAAAGAACATAGAAACAAATCGACCGTGAAGATTTTTTATGGGAGTAACACAGAAAAAGGAATAGATCATTTCAGAAAAGGTATGGATGGCGAATATATGATCCCCTGCCCAAGTTAACATAGATGAATAATGGTAGAATCATATAATGTAAAATGCATGCACCAGATTAGGAGAAATGCCACGAGCAACTGCAGATCCTCCGATTGTATATTCCAAAATCAAAGCCCAGCCTATAATCCAAGCAAGACTGAAAAAAATTACAAATGGTAATATCAGCATCCACAGTTTTACAATATGAGTATCAAGACTATCAAAGTAAGAACTTACCCTTCTCCAACACAGATGTAGGAATAATGATAGGCACTTCCGGCTGAAGGGCAGCGACTTGCAAGCTCAGCATAACAAAAGGCAGAAAGAGCAGCTGCTATCCCTGCTATTAGGAAAGAAAAGGCAAGAACAGGACCAGAATGCTCTCGAGCAACTGTACCCACAAGAATGTAAACCCCTGCTCCGATCGTTGAACCAACACCTGATAATTTCATAACCCCAAAATCACTGCAGTTCTTTTAAGAACAAATCAATGTTCCAAAGTTAAACTTTACCACAGGAACGTTCTACGTCAACCACTAAATATTAGTTTTAAAATCGGGTGTCCAGTTTCAACCTTTTATTCTCTCTGAAGTGTTCAAGTGTTGCATTTGGTCTTTTTACACAGATCCATATCATTTAACAACCAGAAAAGTAGTCCTCCATTTTCCAGTACTGAATCCTTTTACAAAAGTACATGTTTATTGAAATGAGTTATCCACAGTGCAACAATGCTATGATCATATACAATCACAATCAAAGAAGGCTACAAGCTATATTCTAAGGGTGCGTTTGGTACGCTGGACAGGGTGGGACAGGACAGAACAGAACACATTTGTCCTGCGTTTGGTGTGGCTAAATGTGGAACTAAGTGGAACTAAGTTGGACAAGCATGGGACAAGCTTGTTCCACCCTTACCCCTAGAACTAAGTGGAACACAAAACTTTTTCCCTCATTACCCCTTCTTCCCCTACCCGACTCATCACCTCGCTTCTGGTTCCATCCCCCTTGTCATCCGCCTCCATCTCTTTCCTTCATCAACTCCATCAACGGTACCTCTCGACTGTGTTCGCTTCCTTCATCGACGGTACCTCTCGACTCCATCGCTTCCTTCATCCTCTCGACTGTGTTCACCGACGGTACCTCTCGACTTTGTTGATTTCATCGACGGTACCTCTCGACTTTGTTGATTTCATCGACGGTACCTCTCGACTTTGTTGATTTCATCGACGGTACCTCTCGACTCCTTTCACGCACTCACTGGYTTCACCTCTGCCACCTCCATCGCCGCTGAACAACCACCACTTAAACACCTCCATTTTCTCTTCGATTGCTATMTGGGTCTCATGTTCGGTCACACATTTCTGGGTTTTCCCCCTTTTTCGTTCACTCAATCTTCACACAAGCCCTTCAATCAGGTTTGATATGTTCAAATTTCATGATATAGTTTGAGTTTTTTTGATTCGTTGAAGGATGGGTTTTGATTTGGATCTTGATTGTTTGTGAGTAGGCAAGTAAAAGACCAGGTGGGATTCAAGCGACACTATCGGAGAGAGGTGAGTATTTCATCAAGTGGGTTTCTTGTATGTTATGGTATTGGGGACTTGGTTAATTGAAAGTAGTTCTCTTCGTTTTTTTCCATCTCTGTTAATCAGCATCACTCCTGTTCAGCTCAGCAAAATACCCTTTTGTATATCATAGATTCTGATGTGCATCTTCCATTTGAATCTTGTTTTCTTGGTTTGTATGCACAGATGATGTGTGAAATATAGCTTATGAAACTAGATAAAATAGGAATTGATGAAAAACTTAGTTAGTTATGAAACTTAATTAATTGAAGTACTTATTAGGGCAGGGCTATAGTGGTAGTAGGACCAGTGTTACCAGAATGTATTTCGTAGTGAAAAAACACTAAACAGCTCACTGGGGGTAAATTGGTCATTTTAACCAGTTCTGTCCTGTCCTGTCTTACCAAACACTGAACAGCTGTCCCGTCCTGTCCAGTCCTGTCTGGGCACTAAACGCACCCTAACAGAACCAAAAGGTCAATAGTTTGAATATGGATGCTTGGTCTTGCCCAGTGAATAACCGTACAGAGTGCCTCAATGGACAAACCCAAAAATTCCATCCCCTTGGTGTGGTTCTCTGATCGTTTTAGAAAGAAAACAACACCACCCTTATGCAGAAGTCAAAGATTACTATAAGAAACCATACACGTATACATACAATCAAACAACAATCAAATCGGATAAATACCAAAACATCAGGAAAATTCAAACTAGAATTATATGATAAAATGGTAGAATTCTCTGTTTTTGTTTGTTTACCTATAGAAATGAGATGAGCAATGGATAGTTCCTTAGCCAATTGATGATGGCCTGTGTCTGATGTCTTAGAATGAACGGAATCAACCCTTTTCCTCCTCACCAAACTTCTAAACCCTGACTTTCCTCCACCGCCAGCAGCCCCCTGATCTGACTCTACCATATAACCCATCAAATCAACAACCCAATCTCAACGATTGACAATTGGGTGACGAAATCAACCCCCAGTAATCACACAGAATCTTGATTACGTTCTCCAATATTAGTAAAGTTTGGGCACAGAATCTAGAAATCTACAGAACCTGCCAGCATAGAAATGAGAAACGAAGATCCAGCTCTATCTTTAAGATTCGAGATAGATTCTCAAGATTCAATCCTCCCTCGTATAAGGGATGGATTGGCAGGCAGATTCGGAAGATCCCGAGACGTAATCAATTTGATCCTTGCGGTTGCGTATCAGCCGATGAGATGATATGGGGGTGTCAGGATGATTGGTCCGGTGTTATGCTCGGCAATCGAGGCACAACACTGATTGGATGAACCGGTCCCATGGAGGGCGGTCCGCTATTTATTAGTGATTTMWATTTAAATAATAATAAATCTCAAATCACTGACATTCGTAATAATGCTTCTTGCTTTGTCATGGTTTTTGTTAATTATTTTGCCTTGAAATTTAAGGATGAATGAAATAATTGTTTATTGCTTTCTTTTTCGCATATAATTGTTATGTTTTAAGAATTTCAGTTTAGTACATATGGTTTTAGATTCTACAACTAACAGCCGTAAACGCACTTCAGCACCTGTCACATTAATTATTTTACCCGTTGATAAATTATTGCATCCGATGTCATTCCAATTGATTAGTACTCTGTTGAATGCTTACCGGGATTGGGTAAACAATCCCCTAAGTGTGGTGTTTTCGAAGATCGGTCGTATAAATTAAGTTAAGTTTAATCCTTTTTTTAATCGAACTGGATTTTATTTTGATGAGTAGTTGATTACATTTTAAACCTTAAGAGCATCTCCATCAAATTCTTTGAAATGGAAAATAAAATAAATTTTTAAAAGAAATTAGATTTACTTCTCGATTTTAGAGATTACAATATTAATTATATTATTAAAATACTATTTCTCACTCCTAAACATTTAATTTCAAGATTTCTTGTTGATAGCAATGATAATAAAAATAATTTCTTTCTTTTTAAGTAACCAATTTTGGGGAGTCTCAAAATTTGGAGAATTTCACCATCTCTCTCCTACTTTCTCMATARGGAAGAAAGTTTTAAAGARTCTATTAGAATAAARTTCTCCAAAATCYTCATTTTAAAGGATCTGTTGGAGATACTCCAAGTTATGGTGATTGTAAATGTGGATGAATAAAACTACGAGTGGTGAATGGGTTTATGTGTACGTAACTTGAGAGAGTATATCAAAGGTATAAACAGCTCCATTTTGTTCTTGAATTTAGAAAGAAAAAAGAAAAGGAAGTGACAAAAACGGAAAAGTAATAAAGAATTTTCCTTGTATTTTTKAAAGAAAAAAAATTGAGAATAAACATTTTTATGTCGAGAAAAGAAATGGGTTTTCACAAATATACCATTTATATTTGTTTTTTCTCCTTTTTTCATATAACCGTATTTTGCCATAAAATCACATGTTCCTTTCAGATTTTCTTGCTCCATTGCTTTCTATTCTCTCTCTCTCCTTAAAAAGTTTATGTTATATTCTCAAATTTAAGAAGTAACAACGAAATATATATATATATATATATATATTCGTTTTTTTAGGAAAGAAGGGAAATAAAGAAAAAAGTTGATGTTTTTCAAAACGAATGTATATTTATTATATAGCAAATTATAATTTTATGTGTAAATGTGTATTTTATAAATCTTTCTAAGTCTTTCATTTCCTCCATGTATGGAAGGAAAGTTTTAAGAGGAAAATCAACATTGTTTTCTTTCATTTCCCTTCTAAAAACGACTYGAGAATGCCTCTCTTTCCTTTGTAAGAAAAGGACAGAGAACATGGAGATTTATAAAATCTTTAAATATGTTAAAGACTCTTCTAACCCTGTATAAAGAATGTARCTTCCATTGTGGGTCGGGTATTTTAGTAATTTTACATAAATGTTGAATTCCAAAGTTACCGTCAAGTTTATCCATATTCTCCTACCTGTTTTATATTTAATTTCAAACTATAACTTCGAATCATTCACTTCCTTACTCTTAATTGTTCATCTTCTTCTCTCCTATTAATATATATATTATACCCCTTCATTTTACTTATGATGGCAGTTTTTCGATTTCTTATTTAGGTTTTTTTATATGTTTTTCTAGGTTGTGATTGAAGAAGACTGATCCCGATGTTTGTGTATTAGGTCTATAGAGAAAGAACGCAAAATCACATTTTGATACTGCTTAAACAACCTCGATGACAACCTTCTTCATTGTCTAGAATCATGGGTCAACCAAAGATTCAGACGAAAACCTTAAGACAAAGACAATGATTTCTTTGATCACCGATCTATAAATACATGAACTTATCCATACGTACAATACCCATCAACCAAACTTCATCTTCTCATTCGATCAACCCTTCTTTTGAAGTTGAAGTTGAAGTTGAAGTTACTTTAAGGTTTCTTCATCTGTAAGTTCTAACCATCATTGTGATCGTTAAACATTCCAAATATGTGATGAAATGCCTCAAAACAATTTGCATGTGTTTATGTTGTTCTTTGATATAGTTCCATTGATCAAACTAATATGTCATGTTTATATTCTTATATGGACCATAATTCAAAAACAAAATTCACTGATAATATATTTTTTTTTATATCCGTAATTACGTTTAAATTGCATTTCCTTAGCTGTCAACTAACAAATTGTGTTTCATCTCTTACATAATTTGTAACAAAAAATACTTTACCAGACATTCATGTTATTATATTTATTTTATCTATTTTCTTGTATTTTCATGTTTTCAGTATTTTTGTTATTTTGATTTGAATCCTCACAACACCAAAAATGCATATTTTTAAATGGAAAAGAATTGTTAAGATACACAAAGACATGCTTTGGAAGGCTTTTATTTGGATATCTTAAATATAGGGAACAAATAAGATGAAGTAAATATGGCCAAACTGAAACGTTATGAAAATATAGGGGCTGAATGTGAAGTTTTGATATAGATATGGGTCCCACGCAGAAAAGTGACGAATGGGGTATGGGTGTACTGTAAATGACGCTTTCGTCCCCTATCCTTGCCGTGCAGCGTGATCAATCCAATATAAAATTAAGTGGTTCTTGTAAAAACAACTAGAAGTTTCTAATATAAAGTATAGAGGATGGTTATTATATAATTTTTTACATTTGTATAATCAATACAATTTAATTTTAACCATCTATTTAATTTGATGAATATGTGATTTCATAGAAGTTTTGATTGTTTTCTAATATAAAGTATTGATCATAATTAATGAACCATATTCATCTTCTATAAATATTAAAATCATAATAAATGAACTATCATCATTTTCATAAATATCTCAATTAATTGAGTTGCATTGGTTGTACAAATAGACATGATTGTATTTGAAATATACCCTATATATACATATATATATATATATATATATTATACATATATATTGTCGGTGTATATATAGGTTTTGGTTTTATTCAAATTTATATTTGTTATTTTTACATTTTAATTATTGATATACTGATCTATTAAATAATAACGAATTTATGTTTGTGATTTCTAAATTTGAGAACAAAAATTTCACGAGTTGTCTAAGGCTCAGAATTTAATCTTGTAAAACGTTTAAAAAAAACAATAAATGAATAATTCGATCAAATAACTTAATATTTTATTATTCTGAAAAATAATTTTAACTTGGTTGGAACAATGCTATGAATATATGGGAATCTCTCTCTATATATATACA
>NC_037528.1:8709044-8736298 GCF_001531365.2 Cynara cardunculus var. scolymus
CTTTTTGAGTCGGGAATAGTTTTTTATACTTTATAGTCTTATTTTTTATGCATGATCATTTCAGTTGAGGGCTGTTAACACATGAGATCATAGCCCGAATAATTTTAGTGATTGTTTGTCATTTAATCATGGTACTTTGTTTTTTGCTAGAACTAGCAAAACYYTTTTTGGGAAAACACTTTGATCACACAATCACCATTAAGAAATGAGATAGACCATCTTTTCTATGTTCATATTAGCTTACTTGAACCCTTTTAAACACCATTTACCCCACAAAACGCCAATGAGGACATTGTCATATTCAAGTTTGGGGGAGGAGTTTACATAAGGACACAAAGTCAATACAAAAGAGCAAAACTCTAAATTGACTCCTTATCATACAAAGGGTATTGAAAACACAACAAAAGTCCCATAGGGGCTATGTGTTATAAAAAAAAATGTTATGAAATGGCACAACAAAAGTCCCATAGGGATTATGTGCAAACTCCAAGCAAAAAAGGCCAAAAGGCCCAAAAATTTGAAAATTTTTATATGGAGTATACAAGTGAAAAAGGCTATGAGAGAAAAGATACGCCAATGAGAGAAAACCCCATAAGCCCTATTGATCCTAAAATGGTGATTGTGTTTGAACTTAACGAAGAAAATGGAATGCTAGCCTATGGTTCACACAAAGAACTTGGTTTTGAATGACTCATCTTAGATTTATGAAATGCTATGAACATCATGTTGCTATAACTTTCTTTGGGAAGGCACTTAATGCCTTGATCATGCATTTTAGTTTATATTGAGTCTTTATATTTGTCTTTTGGTTGCTTGGGGACAAACAACGGTTTAAGTTTGGGGGTATGATATATGTTGAGAATTTAACACATAACGCGCTCTTTTTACGTCTTTTTAGTTACGATAATTTCTTTTCATTCCCAAATTGAGTCATTTTCATTTATTTATTTATACTTTTGTTATTATGAAGCTAAATGTTGTGGTTGATTTAATGGCATGCAAAATTGAAGCTAATTAGGAGTTTTTGTGAAAACAGCAAATGCTACAGCATTGGTGCAGCGTTGGCCTGGGTCTTGCACGACTTTTTGGAGGGCTTAATGAACAAGACGTTGGCTTTTTGGAGGTGGAGTACAGCTGTAAATGGGCTGGATTTTTAGTAGAAAATTAGATGTACTCTCTAGTTAAACTCATGTACTCTCTAGTTTGCTTTATGTACTTTGTAGTTAAACTTTAGTTGTGTTTTGTACATTTTAGTTAAAGCTTTTGTTGTAATGTAACTAGGTGTTGGTAAGCTTAGCCTCCAAGCTTTGTTCTTTTGTCTTTTTGTGCCCATTTTGGGTATAAATAGGAGGCTAATGTTACCACATTTTTCACCCAATTTTAATCCATCATACTTTGGATTCTCACTTTTCTCCCAACTTCTCTTCCTTTTCCTTTAAATCCTCTTCAAGGGTGTTTTTCAAGTTCTTCAAGTTCATCTTCATCTTTTTATTTATTTACTTTCTTGTCTTTTATTTTCCGCTATTTATTTTCTCGTCTTTACATTTCCGTCATTTACATTACGTTATTTACATTACGTTATTTACATTCCGTCATTTATTTTACGCTATTTACATTCTCGTCATTTACGTTATTGTCATTTACAATTCTGCAATTTATTTTATCGTCATTTACTTTACGCAATTTACATTTATGTCTTTATTTTCCGTCATTTATTTTTTACTTTCCGTCATGAGTAGCTAAGCTTTTATAGCTTGGGTGTGAGACGGAAAGGTGAGATTTTTAAACCAAACGAAAGTAGCTAAGTGTTTCGAAAACGACGTTTCATTGTTTCATTCGAGTTTTTATAAAACCAAGCACACTTCTTGACGGGTTGATCACTTGAAAGTGTTAAAGTGCGATGGACTTAGAGATAAGCCATCATTAAGCACGTCAACTTGGATGACATAAGAGGTAGACTTGAGAAAGTTGCCGACAAGGAGACTTGTCATTTATGTTTTTCAAAACGTAACTCCTGACGGGTTGGTCGCTTGTCAAAAGTGTCAAAGTGTGATATATTCAGAGATGAAATATCAAGAACACGCCAACTCGAATGATATGGGAATCGACTCGAGAGAGTGATTTTTAACAAAGAGATTTGTTTATCCATATATTTTGAAAACACTATCGTGTCACTATCCCCGGTCCGAACACCACATAGAGATATGRGTGGAAAGCTATAAGATAGWGCAATGGTGAAGTCCGAGAGGAATGCCTTCAAAATAGATGGTGGAACTTAGTTTCGAAACACTGCTTGCTGTAGCATTGGCTGCTAGAATTTGTGTTTGGGTCTCACCTTAAGTCTTACACCCTTGCTTCTTTTATATATTTCTGTATTCTGTTTTGGATAATCTTAAAATCAAAGAAAAGTCTTCAAAATCGTCATCTGAAATCATCTCTTTCATTGGACTCTAATCTAACTTTGGCTACAATCTCTGTGGACGATAATCTGGTACTTGTACCACTTATTACTTGGAAAGGCGACGTTGGGCCGTATTGTATACTTGTTTTTCGGCCCAATTTAATTAAGTCTAGAGGTGTGAAATATAACCGGCCAATCTGTATGGTCAAAAATACAAAACCTCTAAAAATTGGTTATTTTATAACAAAATGTTGTATAAAATGGTTATTTTAATAAAATTCCCAATCTAAGGCGGTGTTTGGTTCTTGAAAAAGATTGGATTTAACGAATCTCGTTAAATTTAACGTTTAAACTTTAGCAGCACCGCATCACAAATTTAACGGCGTCAGGGGAAATCTTACGTGTTGAAGGTTAGCCCCAGCCACGTGTCAAATCCAGAGATTGCGTTTACGTGGCCGCACATCTCTTCAGACCCATCGCTCGTCAATTCCTAGATAGTCTCGTGGTTTTTTGTAGGTGAAATACCAAATTCACCCTCCTCCCCGTAGAGTTTCCTCCTCTGCGCATTTGAGCATATTCTCCAAACCGATCCCATTTCTCCCACCCCACCTGCCATGCTCTAAATTCCCCCAAACCCAAACGCATTCTGGGAGATATATTGTGTATCTTCTGGAGTTGGGTCTTGTTTCTTTTTGATTCTTCACTTCTCTTTTTAGATCGAAGCTGAATTGATTTTCAGGTGATTATGTTATCTTCCCTTATATATCTCCTTTTAATTTCTTGATCTCTGTTCGATCTCGGATTAGGTTTTCTGCCGCTATTTGCCATTTGGAGCAGTTTGTTCCTTCTGTTTCCGATTTTGGGCGCAAATGTTCAATCTATTGTTTGACTTCTTATCGATTGTTAATACTTTCTTCATGTAGACGTTTGTTGGTTATCCGAATGATGCAATTTCTTCATGTTGGCGTGATCAGTTTGGACTCTCTTTAAGATTGATTATTCTGTTCAGATGTGTATATCAACGGTCAAAACATGCACGTACATACATTGTAATTTAGCGACCCAAGAATTCTAGTTACGTGTCTGGTCAAAATCTTTATGACAGATTTTTATTAGCAAACCCGTGGATCTGAATTTCTTACCTTCTTTACTCGATTGCTTACAGGGTCGTTGTAATTGCGCCTTTTAGGTATAGATTCACGAGATGAGGATTCTGTAAGCTTGATGCTAAGGTACAATTTTATGCAAGTCTAAACTGTGATTCATGCTATTTTTTTGATGATAAGAGGCCAAAACTTGAGGGTCAACTGTTTATACTTCAATATGTTGTGGTTTCATAATTATTTACATAAACAACTGCTGCATTGCACCCAAATGTAATCCATATAATTGTAATTGTCCTCCTAATGTGCTTCACCTTATGCATATATAGTTTTATGTTCATTGTCCAAGCTCTGTATGGTTTCATTGAGTTTGGAGCTTTTCACATTGATAGTTCTGATATTGCAAAGTGAGCTTGATTCTAGTCCTTTTTCACTTGAATCATGGATCTCCACTTGACTGTTCATTTATTATGTTGCTTGAAACCAACCAAATGTTTTTCCATAATTGATGTATCTATGTATTGTGATTTTGATGTCCTAATAGTTTAATATTGCGATGCTATGGCCATCCTCTGCAAATGAATTTTGACCATCTTTAAGGATTTCAATGATGCTTTTGTTGAATCCTTGCAGTAAGAAGAGTTTGTTACCTTCATTGATGATTCATGGCTATCTTTTATGAAATTAAAAATCAAATAGCAAATTACCTTGATGTCATTTTCTATTCTCTGTTACACACTTGATTGAATTAACAATAAATATATGGGCAATAGGTTCCTCATATTTTTTTCTTGATGTCAGTCCAAGACTGATATGTCTTTTGTCTGTCCACTAGTTATTTGACCATGGTTTTGTTAGAAGGGCTTAGAGGTCCTGGTATTAGTGATACTGTCTACTTTTGGATTATGATCAAAATTTAACAAGGATGCGAGGATTTTGATAGCATCTTTTTGAACTGCCTGCAGATTTTAGGACAAAAAGAGGATTGTGTTAGCGATAAGCGGGATAATAAAGTAAACTACAAACTTGATTTTAGTTCCATCTATAGATTCACAAGGTCTAAGGGTAACAGTTATTAGGAGTGCTTGATGAAGCATCTTTGTCGTTTTCCTTTTTGTAGATGCTTAATTCATTTCCAATTGAAGTCCCTTTGGTGATAATTTTGTTTAAAACATTTCCATTATGTGATTATGTATTCTAGTTTGCTGATCACTGTCAGATGTTCCTTAATTGGAAAGTGGGCTTCATGTGGGACAGACATGGCATTATAGTTGAGATGTTAGTCCACAAACATAGCTTCAATCTTTGATTTCTGCTGTTTACCAGAAATCTAGTTTGTTTATTGTCCTTTCAGAAGGTCTGAGGCCTTTAGAAACTGAAAAAATTGCGACCAATAAGGAAAAGAACTCATGCTTTTCTTCATGAAAGTTTGATAGATTCGACCATTCAAGTAGAAGATATATTTGCTGAATATACAATGATTTTGGCTATATCGTGTAGATTCGTTATACATGACATATTGGTTTGCATACTAGCTGAAAAAAATTGATACTTTGCTGTTTGGCAAATGATAGAAACCTTCCTCCATCATAGTGATGTGGCTAAACATTTTTATGTCATGAAATTCATGTTTAGTTGTTTTATTTCTGATCATTTTCATACGGGCAGGTGATTGATCATGCACGGCCTTGTCTACTAGCTTCTGTGTTGCTGGGTTCTTGAATATGTGATGGGGCACGTGTGAGGTCTGTGTTTACAGTAAAGATGGCACTGATGATGGTTTCATAGCATTTTGCCATTCAGATGTTTGCTGAAGCCTAATCTTAAGATTGTCCTAATTAGTGTAAGTTAACAAGTGTAGTAGTAGTTGAATTAATAGTATTGGTGCAAAAAGGGTCTGTGGCTAGTGATGGAGCAGATACATCTACTTCATGGTCAAAGACAAAACCTCCAAACTCCTGGTCGTAAGTGCTCAACAAATGGGTCCTCCAAAGATCTGTGGCTGGCCGTGCAAGGAGGGTCTGTGGTTGATGTGGATTCAGCCTTGGTGTTACTGAAGAAAAATGGAGGAAATATCAATTCAAGAAACGCATTTGGTCTTACTGCTCTTCATATTGCAACATGGAGAAATCACATACCAATTATTAAAAGGCTACTAGCAGCCGGTGCAGACCCTAATGCTAGGGTGCGTTTGTCTTCTGATATTTTAGATAAAGGTTGAAAAATTAAATGAAGTTTTTCAAGGGCATTGGGGTGGGGTTGGGCTGTTTGTTTGGCTCTTAAGTATGGCACCGGTTGGTTCTTGATTTAGACAGCTTGTTTTTTCGTTTGAATGAGTCTTAATGGTTCAACTTGCCTCATGATGATTCATACATTCACGTAAGTCTTAACGGTTTAGGTTTTGCTGAAACTTCTTTTGTGCTGAAACTTTTGCATAAATCTTCAGGACGGGGAATCTGGATGGAGTAGCCTTCACCGAGCTCTGCATTTTGGTCATTTGGCTGTGGCTAGCATCCTTCTTCAATCAGAAGCTTCGGTTGTGATAGAGGACTCCAAGTCACGAACACCTGTGGATCTCCTATCTGGGCCTGTGCTACAGGCTAATGGCAATGGAGATGGTTCAGGTACTCTAAGAAGCATGCCTTGTAATCTCAATTGATACGATGGGCTGAATATTTCTTGTATTTCTTCAGTCGTAACGGAGTTGTACAGTTGGGGAAGTGGTGTTAATTATCAACTAGGGACCGGAAATGCTCACATACAGAAGTTACCATGCAAAGTTGATTCACTTCATGGATCTTCTATCAAGTTTATTTCTTCAGCCAAGTTTCATAGTGTGGCTGTCAGTGCTCAGGGTGAGGTTTACACTTGGGGATTTGGTCGGGGTGGTCGCCTTGGGCACCCTGATTTCGACATCCACAGGTAACATGATTTGTATTTAGAAAAATTACAATTTGGATATAAGCATTTTTGCAAGGATGTTCTTGTTTAGAAACGGAGTGCCTACTATGGTTTGATTGGTCATATAACATTCATTAATTTCATTTTATGATATATGGTGCATGGGAAACAATGATTTGATTGTGGGTAAATGGATAGAATCAGTTTTATCATTTTATTATTATTTCTACAGTGGTCAGGCGGCTGTGATAACTCCGAGACAGGTAACATCAGGATTAGGGGCTCGGCGGGTGAAGGCAATTGCAGCGGCTAAACATCATACGGTTGCAGCCACAGAGGGTGGTGAGGTCTTCACCTGGGGTTCCAACCGAGGTAATGACCTTGAAAGCTCTACTGATTCTGTCTGTATTAAAGATAGAGTATAGAAGTAGTTATTTTCATCAAAGAATACAGACCCAATAGTATTCTGTGATGATTTGTAGAGGGTCAACTTGGTTATCCATCCGTTGATACCCAAGCCACACCACGGAAGGTTAGCTCGTTGAAGTCAAAGATAGTTGCGGTTGCTGCAGCAAACAAGCATACTGCTGTAGTTTCTGATTCGGGTGAGGTTTTCACTTGGGGTTGCAATCGAGAAGGTCAGCTTGGTTATGGGACTTCCAACTCGGGTTCAAATTATACCCCAAGGCTTGTTGAATACTTGAAAGGAAAAGTTTTTATCCGCACATCTGCAGCCAAGTATCACACCATGGTTTTAGGAGCCGATGGAGAGGTAAGCTTCAGGAGACTAAGAAAAATATGTTGAAATGAAAATGTTGTGGTGCTGCTCAAAACTGCAATGCTAATTTGGTAGGTTCTTTACAGGTGTTTACTTGGGGTCACCGACTTGTCACTCCAAGGCGCGTTGTTGTTGCAAGGATTACAAAAATAAGTGGAAGCACTCCTTTAAAGTTTCATCGCTCGGAACGGCTTCACGTGGTTGGAATTGCTGCAGGGATGATACATAGCATGGCTCTTACACATGATGGTGCATTGTTCTATTGGGTGTCTTCTGATCCCGATCTCCGATGTCAACAGGTCTGTCATCGTATCATCATCATGTCTATCTTATTGATTGGCTCATGAAAAGATATGGAAGCTTGGGCTGGGCTTGTGGCTTGTGGCTTGTGGCTTGTGGCTTGCACACTTGGTTCATATGGGCCCAATAAGGATCTATAAGTGAACCTTAAAATAGATTACAAATTAACCATCTCTAATAAATTACAATTAGAAGCACCCAAGGTGCTAAGAGTAATGAATAAAATTGCACTTCGTTTCATCTTTGTGGGCTTAGCTCAGTTAAGATGGCCTCATTTAGACTTGCCAATCTCCCCAGCCTCGAGAAATACCATACTTGAGCATCCTTGGCTCAGGTGCACCAAGCTTTCTATTTATCATGACAATAATTTTGAATTTTGAAGTATCTTTATTAGTTTCTTTGATGTAGTTATATTCACTTTGTGGGAAAAATATGGTAAGCATATCTGCCGGAAAATACTGGACGGCTGGAGTTACAGCTTCCGGTGATGTTTATATGTGGGATGCAAAGAAAAGAAAAGATGAACTGCCAGTCGTTACTCGGTTACGTGGTATCAAACGGGCTACTTCAGTTTCAGTTGGAGAAACACATCTATTGGTGATCAGTTCTCTCTATCATCCTCCATATTCTGTCAAGGCTTTCGATACACCTCGGTGTTCAAAACCAAAACTAAGCGATGAATTAAGCGAGTTAGATGAAGATTTTGCTTACAAAGATATCAAGATTGATGAAGTGACGTCAAGTATACAACGGGGTAATGGCGAAAACAAGCAAGCACCAACGTTGAAAAGTCTATGCGAGAAAGTGGCAGCAGAACATTTGGTGGAGCCAAGAAATGCTTTACAACTTCTTGAAATTGCAGACTCGCTAGAGGCACATGATTTGAGGAAGCATTGCGAGGTAATTTGTGATGTACCCATTTTGACTCTTACAAGTATGCGATCATTCCTTTTATCCCCTGATAAGTTCATGCATCTTGTTTCTCTCTGTCCCATGAAAGTTGCAAAAGTTCCGTTGATTCTCTTTTTTGAGGAAGCATTGTGATTCTTTTTTTTTTGTTGATTCTGAAGGGTAATTTAGGCAATTGATCAAGACTTCTAATAAACAAAGTTTCATGTCAAATGGCGACTGTGGTCTTATTCAAGTCCTTGATAAATTTTGCAGGAAATTGTTATACGTAATCTTGACTACATTCTTACTGTGTCGATTCACTCAATTGCTAGCGCTTCACTGGATATTTTAGTAAACCTTGAGAAATTGTTGGATTTGAAATCATCTGAAGCATGGTGTCATCGCCAGCTTCCAACCCCAACGGCCACTTTTCCTGCTGTTGTCAACAGCGAAGAGGATGATAGTGAAAATGAGTTCTTCAGGACCCGTGATAACAACAATGGTGAAAAGATGGATTTACTGAAAGAAAGAAACCAAAGATTTGATAGCTTTCTACAACCATACAACGTTGCAAATCAAGAAATTGGCAAACAAGTCCGAGCTTTAAGAAAAAAGTTGCAACAAATTGAGATATTGGAGGAAAAACGGTCCAAGGGGTATCATCTTGATAGCCAGCAGATTAGCAAGCTTCAGAACAGGCCAATTTTGGAGAACTCGCTCGTTGAGCTTGGTGTTCCTGTTGACACGATTCAGGCAAAATCAGCTTCTCCTGACGGCATGGGAAATAAGAAGGCAGAGGGAACCAAGAAACAGAGGAGAAAGAGCAGAAGAAGATCGACACAAGGGGAAGAGGTGCCTGCTACCTATGAATCTGATGCTAAATTGAACACAGTAAAGGGTTTCTTGCCTTCTGAAGCTTCTCAAGCTCACCACAAGGTATTTTCTAGAAAAAGCCAAATCTTGGTACTCATGATACATGCAATATATTAGCTGTTTGACTTATTTAGGACAACTATGCCCTTACATTTGAAATTAAGATGATAATAAACGCATATCGTAAAGGGTTTTTTACCTTGTGAAGCTTTTGTTGTAATTTATAGGAAAAAGAGATAGATGACAAGGGTAAAATAGACAAGCTAGTTATTGAGGGATTGCCTGATAACTTGAAGAAAGACTTTTCATGCTCAAAAAGTAAGAATCCATCATCACCTGCATCATCTAAGAAGAAGAACAGGAAAGGTGGGCTTTCTATGTTTCTAAGTGGGGCTCTTGATGACACCCCAAAGATCATTTCTCCTCCTCCTCCACCTACGCCCAAAAGCGAGGGCCCTGCATGGGGCGGCGCCAATATTTCTAAGGGACCCACTTCTCTTCGTGAGATACAGGATGAGCAGGAAAAAACCATAGGAAATACAACCATTGCTAGAAAGAAAGATCAGTTGGAGGTTTCAACCGATGTGAAAACTGGTGGGAAACTTCCATTGAGTTCATTTTTGCCATCAAGCCCCATTCCCATGGGTCCGACTCAGGTGCCTGATGCAGAAAGAAGCACCCCTCCGTGGGTATCTTCCGGAACCCCACCTCTTGGTAGTCGCCCCTCTCTTAGGGGGATTCAGTTGCAACAGGTGACCGGATTTCCGTTTCTTGAAAAATTTGCAATTTTTGCATCTTTAATTCTCTTCAGTTCTTGAATGTAATTTGATTGTTCAGGAGAAAAAACAACAGACATTGTCGCACAGTCCTAAAACAAGAACCACTGGGTTTTGTGTGAACAGTGGTCAGGGTTCGCCATCGGATGCAGGTGGTTTGAACCGGTGGTTCAAGCCAGAGGTCGAAGCACCATCTTCTATACGGTCAATTCAGATCGAGGAGAAGGCTATGAAGGACCTGAAGCGGTTTTATAGCAATGTTAAGATTGTGAAGAACCAGTTCTAGAAGATGTTTCATTTTAACATTGTTTCTGTAAATCAAAGTGTAGATATTTCATTGTACATTAATGGCAGCTTCCTTTAATTCATCTCTTTTAAGGTCGTAAAGAGCATAAACCTTTTTATACCATTGATTGGTTTTTTCTTGATTTATCATTGTATTTGTTAGGAAAGGAAATTGGTAGTCTTTCATATAATAAAGTTGATTTTCTGAACAGCTGAATTTACTGTTTTACCCTCTTTTGAGTAAGAAGTTTCATTATGGTCGTTTCTTATAATACAGGTGATTCCTAACCTTTTCATCACGTAAAAACAATTCTTGGTAAATTTCTAGGATGGAAAACCAATTTCGACATTTGAGGATCAACCAAAGGGCCTTTGTCCTAGCGGTATGTGAGTCTTTGGCCTTCTAGGAGGTCCAGGGTTTAAATCTCACCAAATGTGAGAAGAGTGTGTGAGTTTATCTGTTCTATTTGTCGTATATAAATATTATATACTTGAAAAAAAAGACTTGGTCTCACATGAGACCAACATATTAGCGGACAAATCGTGTTTCAGAGCCCGAATTGGTCCCTCCTATTTAACACCGTTAGTTGGACCATTAAGTTGGCCATACGTAAGGGGCATTTTAATCATTTTTGACGAGCGACCAAAAATGCAGTTCACTCTGTAACCTTTTGTTTTATTTTTTCTTTGAGTGTACATTTTTGAAAACAAGAATTATTTAGGACTCATTCTGATTTTATTACGTATTTTATAGTTTTTAATAATGATAATTGTCTGGAAATATAGATGTAATTATAAAATTAATTCAAAATTAAATAAACTTGAAAAATCAAATGGTAACTAAAATAAGGGTAATATTAAAATGGTGTAAGTGAATAGTAAAGCCGATCAAACCATCAATCTGCACAACTCAAATCACAAGTAACGCGATTAAATCCAACATGCAAAATAATCAATCTGTAAATAATTCGATATTTCATCCATTCCTAACATGATTTCTCATAACTTGTTGAACGTATTAAAGATTAGATTTAAATGCATAATTATTAATAAGAGAAAAAATTATTCTTCAAATATACATGTAATTTTTTAATTCTTTTTTATTAATAATAGTAAATGAACTATTATTTTATATAATTTTTTTGACATGTATTGGTATAATAAATCATAGAATATTGTTTAATTAAATAATTAGTATCGAAAAATATTACAGAAAATAAGCGACGAAAAATGTAATTTTAGGGATCAAAACCAAAAACCAAAAAAAGTGATATAGATAAAGGGATCAAAAAAAAATTGACTTAGGGGCAGTTTACCAAACATTTATCCGGGTAAACGTTTACCAAGTTATGTTACCTTACCGAATGAATATGATAAAGACAAAAAATATTACCCGGTAAGAGCGAGACAAGGACCATAAGTCTTACCCGGTAAGTGAGGGCGACGACTCTTACCATGGTAAGCGCTTACCTGACAAATTGTTGCATACGATTTCGTTTTGATGGACTAAAATCTTACCCAGTAAGTAAATAATAGTGTTAAATTTTACCGGTAAACACTTACCGGGTAAGTGTTTGATAAACGGCCCCTTAGATAAGGAATCAAAAATGTAATTCACTCAAAGAAAAATAAGACACAAAGGAGGTTATAAAGTGAATTGCACTTTTGGTCCCTTGTTTAAAATGACCAAAATTCCCCTCATGAGAGGGGCACATGAAACTTAACTGATCCAACTAACGATGTTAAGTGGCAGGGACTGTTTTGGGCCCCGAAACATGATTTTTGGACCACCAATATGTTTTATGATTTTAAGAGATAAAAATAAAAAAAAGAAACATTCACAAGGGACCGAATGTGTAATTCACTCTTAATTTTATGACATCATAAAATCAACTGGGTCTCTAAAGTAAGTATTATTGAGAGCATCTCTAACAAATTCTTTAAAATGAAAATCAAAACATCTTCTCCATTTTGAAAATTACACCATGAATTTTATTATATAAGTATTCAATTTCTTTAATAAAATGTTATTTCTCTATTCTATACAGTTAATTTCAAGAATTCATATTGATAGGAAGAATAACAAATAATTTTTCTTTCATATGCATTCATTTTTGCAAAGTTCTTATAATTTGGAGAATTTCACCATCTTTCTCATTTTTGGAGAAGGTTTTTTGGGAATTTATTAGAGTAAAAATCGCCAAAATCTCTATTTTAAAAAATCTGTTATAGACGCTCTAATTTTATATAAATGGTAAATTTCACCATCTTTCTCATTTTTTTTATTAACCTGGATATCCAACCCATTATGGGAGCCGACTAATCCCAGGACGACCACCTGCTTTGCAGATAACCCGGAGTCATCGCATTTGAACTTCCGTGGCCACAAGAAAATTATATTATTAAACCAAATATAAATTAATTCGTTATTGAACCTAAATTAAATTATAGTAAAAAGTTAAATTAAAAATTACGCAAAAAATGTGGAATTTTAAATAGTTAATTTGATACTAATATCAATATGTTTTTGTCAAAATTTTATGATATCTTTATATTTATATTTTATTAAAAAATAAAAACATCATCGCTTTTTCAAAATCACATAAGACCATATTATAACATCGACTGAGATAAAAAATAAAATGAAGTATTAAAATCAAGATGTATCTCGCTGCATTGCGTGAGTACCCTTCTAGTTATATTATTAGGAATTTGTTTTGATTAAATTATTAAATGTTGTAATTGATTAATCTTTCAAGATTTTTTTTTTTTTGATGATTTTACATCTTTCATATAATTTATCAGTTAATTTTTAACAGACATAATTTATTGATCAACTAACAACTAACTTGTCAACGAATTTACTAAATAGAACATAAAACTAGAATAAACAAGATAAAGACCATACTAATCCTCATGGATGAGTTCAAATTTTCGTTTATGTTTCTTTTTAATAATAATAATTATTAAATTTTCTAAAAAAATATAAGATTTAAAAAAATTATTTTGATATTATCTATTTGAAGTGTTTGATTACGAAAATCATTCCTTACAAAAAAACGAAATAGTTATTATAAAAGATACTTGAAGATTTATTTCAAATGTATAAAAAAATACTAGAAGAATACTCACACAATACAACGAGATATATATTTATTTTAATATTTTGTTTTATTTTTTGTCTTTGTCAATATAATACGGTTTTATATGGGTTTGAGAAAACAATAATATTTTTATTTTTGAATAAAATATAAATTTGAAAATATCATAAAACTTTAAAAAAAATATCGATATTAGTATCAAATTAACTATTTAAAAATTCTCATTTTTTGTATAATTTTTGTAATTCAAATTTTTATTATAATTTAATTCATATTTAATAATGAAGTAATTTATTTTTGATTTAATAATATAATTCTTTATAAAGATAATAATTAACTATTATGTTAGAAGTTAATGATTATTTTAATTATGTTCCAGACTTTTTACTTTAAAATAAGATTTTTATCATGTATTTGATTATGTTTATCTACAATTAGATACACAAATTAAAAAATGAAACTTTAATAAGTTGTACTTATGTACAATTTATTTGTAATCTTGAATTTTAAATAATATGCATTAATAAACAGTATTTCATACATAAAAAAATAGTTTTTTAAAATTTCCGTCAAATGCTTTGTGATATAGTTTAGATAAGATTTATTTCCATATTACAAATCTTACCGATATCATAAAGAACTAGCCTTTTACTTGAACCATATAACACAAGCAATTGTCCTGATTTGTGGGATAATACGATCACAAACGTAATATAATCCCTTAATTTAGCCAACATTATCCTTAAACCCTTTTTTCAATTGATTCTCAAACAATCCAACACTTCCCTATAAATACCACATTCTATCAACGTCATTCTAAATTAATCCTTTTAACAATCGATCTTTCAAACATTCGTTGCTTTAATTCCATCCATGTAAGTTCCAAGCATTCCTTGTTTGAACAATCTTTCAGGAACCAGAATATGTTTCGATCGTCAAGGTTTAATCATGTAATATGTGGTTTTTGATTTTTAGGGTTTTGTCTGTTTTTTGTTCTTGCCAAGAGAGTTTTCGTTGTTTCAGAATGTTTGATTTTGGTGATGGTGATGGTGATAGATGTTAATTGGATTTATACTGGTTAGAGTTTTTATGCAGGGTTTTTTCGTAAAAATACTTCTGTAGTATGGTTTAATGTGGGTTTTCAAGATTTTCTTGAAATCTTGTGATTTATGTAGAAGTTTCTTGACCTCAAACTCGTATTTTCCTTTCATTTCTGAAAACTAATGAAGTAATATGCTTCTTTTTTGAACTCTTGTACATGGGTTTTATTCTAAATCCTCATCAATCATGATTCCAGATTGTGATTCAAGTGTTGAAGAAATGGTGAAGCTTTCACCATGTGCTGTTACGATTCTGGTGATGTGTTGTTGGGCTACAATTGCTGCATCTCATGCCATGAAATACAAAGACCCAAATCAGCCACTAAATGTTCGCATAAGGGACTTGATGAATCGAATGACTTTGGAAGAAAAGATTGGTCAAATGACGCAGATTGATCGATCTGTTGCCACATCTGATGTAATGCAGAAATACTTCATAGGTAATCTTCAAATTACTCATCTATTTCTGTATCAAAACACCTTAAATTCATATAAAGATTTTGGTTTCCAATGGGTTTTGGATTCATTTCAGGGAGTTTATTGAGTGGCGGAGGGAGTGTTCCGGCCAAAGAAGCATCACCGGAGACATGGATTAATATGGTAAACAATTTCCAAAACGGGTCGTTGTCGACCCGTTTAGGGATACCGATGATGTATGGAATTGATGCTGTTCATGGCAATAGTAATGTTTACAATGCCACCATTTTCCCACATAATATTGGCCTTGGAGTAACAAGGCAAGTCGATTGTAGCTTTGTTTATCGTTCGATTCCTTTTCCGAATGTCTCTTTTCCTTACCAGTTTGATCTTTTTTCGAATCTTGAATAGGGACACTGAATTGGTGAAGAAAATCGGAGCTGCGACTGCTCTTGAGGTTCGAGCAACCGGCATTAACTACGCCTTCGCACCTTGTGTAGCGGTAAACGATCTAAAATTTTAGAAAAATGTTGCTAAAGAGCGATGAAAAACGATTCTAAACAGACCCGAATCTTGTTTTTAAACAATTCTTTTTTATTAACGATTCGCAGGTGTGTAGAGATCCAAGATGGGGTCGTTGTTTCGAGAGTTTTAGCGAAGATCCTTTGATTGTTCGAGCAATGACGGAGATTATACCTGGACTTCAAGGAGACATTCCTCGCAACGGTCGAAAAGGCGTTCCTTTTGTTGGTGGACAGTAAGTCTTGATTCATTCATATATATGATTCTTTTTAGTATTGAGTTCATTTGTTCTTTTAGTATATATTATATATACGGCAAATGTAATTAATAAATAAATACACCTCCTTTTATCTTTGGTGAGATTTGAACCCCTAACATCGTAGAAGGTCAGAGACTATGATACTGCTAATACAAAGTCCTTTGGTTTGATTTCATTTGTTTGGGTGTTAATTTTGATGGTTTTTGCAGAAAAAAAGTTGCAGCTTGCGCCAAACACTTTGTTGGTGATGGTGGAACAACGAGAGGCATCAATGAGAACAATACTGTCACGGACGTCCGTGGTTTATTGAGCATTCATATGCCACCTTATTATGATTCGATTCGAAAGGGTGTTTCAACCATCATGGTTTCTTACTCTAGCTGGAATGGAGTCAAAATGCATAGAAATCGCAATCTTATAACTGGATTTCTCAAGAACACCCTCAAATTCAGAGTAAGAATTTACTTTTTTCTACTGTTCTTCTCAAGATCTTGTTTTCCATGACGGTTTTGGTTTTTTTGAATGATTTCAGGGATTTGTGATCTCAGATTTCGAAGGTATCGACAAGATGACGAACCCACCTCATGCGAATTACACATGGTCGATTCTGCAGAGCGTTTCTGCTGGCATAGATATGGTTGGTTCGAATCGAATTCGATTCTTATTTTCATATGCATGTTTAAATCTTCAATTGGATTTTATATTCTGTGAAACTGGTGCAGATCATGGTTGGCTACAACTACACAGAATTCATCGATGGATTGACCTATCTTGTGAAGAACGAGTTCATCCCAATGACTCGGATCAACGATGCAGTGAGGCGGATTCTGCGAGTGAAGTTCGTGATGGGTCTGTTTGAAAACCCGTTATCAGATTTGAGAATGGCGAAATATCTTGGATCAGAGGTTTGTATTATATGATTCTGGAATTTATTTTCTTGACAGTTTGATCTATACGAAACGAAGATCTGATGTTCTTTTTTACTTGTTAAAACAGGTACATCGAGGATTGGCTAGGGAGGCCGTACGAAAATCGTTAGTCTTGTTAAAGAACGGTAAACCCGGTGACCGGCCGATGCTTCCACTCCCGAAAAGATCGACCAAAATCTTGGTCGCCGGTACCCACGCCCATAACATCGGTAACCAATGTGGTGGCTGGACGATCGAATGGCATGGCAAAAGCGGTAATATTACCAGAGGTACAACGATCTTATCAGCAATCCGAAATACCGTTCTCCCGACAACCGAAGTCGTGTACATCGAGAACCCAACTCCCGATTACATCAAATTGAACAACTTCTCGTACGCTATCGTGGTAACGGGCGAGTATCCGTATTCAGAGTCAGCTGGTGATAGTCAGAATCTAACGATACCAGAACCTGGACCAACAACGATTACAAATGTATGTGGGTCTGTGAAGTGTGTGGTTGTGCTGATGTCAGGTCGACCCGTTGTGATCGAGCCGTATGTTCCGATCATGGATGCATTGGTGGCTGCGTGGCTTCCGGGAACCGAAGGTGAAGGTGTAACCGATGTTCTATTTGGCGATGCTGGTTTTACGGGCAAACTTGCACATACTTGGTTCAAGACGGTCAATCAACTCCCAATGAACGTTGGTGATCCGCATTACGATCCATTGTACCCGTTTGGATATGGACTCACAACCGACGACGGATATTCGACGTAGAAGATCAAGATAATTTTAGCATTTTTAGTATCTATTTATTACTGAATTTGTTTGGTTTGATTTCTATTATGATTGTTGAAGACTTTGTGTATATTATTAGTATTTTAAATATAAGGGGCCGTTTATCAAACACTTACCCGGTAAGTGTTTACCGGTAAAAATTAACACTATTATTTACTTACCAAATAAGATTTTAGTCAACCAAAACGACATCATATGCAACAATTTACCCGGTAAGCGCTTACCATGGTAAGAGTCGTCACACTCACTTACCGGGTAAGACTTTTGGTCCTTGTCATGCTCTTACCGAGTAAGATTCTTGGTCCTTACCATATTCATCCACTGAGGTAATGTTACTTGGTAAGCGTTTACCCGGGTAAGCGTTTGGTAAACGGCCCCTAAATGTTATGTTTGAACCAATAGATGTTAATTATTAAACCTTACATAGTTTAATTGATTATTTATTTAAAAATATAATTGATAATTAAGTTAATTGTTTTGTTATATTATAATATTTATAAAAATTTATTGATTTTCAAAAAAAAAATTAATTTATATTTAAATAAAGTAATACACGTGTTATCATTTAAATATCAAAATAAATATAAAGTAAGAAATTAAAATTTTGTAAAATGAATTATTAAAAAAAACACGAAATATGTAGAAAAATCGAGTTTTGGTTGCTTTTTAATTCCTTTGGCTCAAACTGACAGGGGACCGATTTCTGAAGTTGTTTCTATCACCCGTTCACAAACTTGCGAGACGAATGGAGGGTAAACTTGCGTCTGAATGGGTTGCTTTTAACCGGGACTGATTCAAGAAACATCCCCTGAGATTTTTTATTACTATCTAAAATGGGGAACTTGGTACTGGTAGTTTTTGCAATATGTTGTTGGGTTACAATGGCAGAATCTGTGTATGTGAAATACAAAGATCCAAAGCAACCGCCAAGTGTTCGATTAAATGACCTAATGAGTCGAATGACTTTAGAGGAGAAGATCGGCCAAATGACCCAGATCGACAGAAGTGTTGCTTCACCTGCAGTGATGAAGAACTACTTTATTGGTAAAAACATCACAAAGATTATTAACTTATATCGTTATTTTTTTCTCATATACTGAAATTCTTGGTGAACAGGGAGTCTGTTGAGTGGACCCGGAAGTGTTCCAGCAAAACGTGCATCTGCTGAGTCGTGGATCAAGATGGTGAATGATTTCCAACAAGGTTCGTTATCGACCCGTTTAGGGATACCGATGATTTACGGGATTGATGCTGTTCATGGCAACAACAATGTGTACAACGCCACAATATTTCCTCACAAGTCCCCTTTATTGGCGGCCAGTATGGTCTCGAAAATTATCAAGAATTTGATGAATTTCTTTTCCTAGTTATGACAATGTTTTTGTAACTATCTGTTAGCTGAAAAGCTAGTAATAGGCTAATAAACTAAAGTTGATAAGCTATATGACAATATGATCTTACAAAATAAGGCAAACCAAAACACTACTTGAAGTAATTTTCCAAAAAGCTAATTTATGGCTGACCAAACAACTTTTTTTCAATAAGCTAGCTTACGGTCGCCAAACATGGCCTATATTGTTTTTGTCTTGACAGAGACAAAGTTGCAGCATGTTCCAAACACTATTCTGGAGACGGTGGAACCATTCAAGGGATTAACGAGGGCAATACAGTGATAAGCAGGAGTGAATTGTTTCGTGTACACATGCCTGCCTTTAATGATTCAATCGGCAAGGGTGTAGCTAGCATTATGGTCTCGTACTCTAGCTGGAATGGTGTGAAAATGCATGCCAATCGTGAACTCGTTACTGGTTATCTGAAGAACGCTTTAAAATTCAAAGTAAATTGACTTATTTGGTTCATTTCATACTTCTTTCGGTTTCATAAGTCTGGCAATATGGATATATATATATATATATGTTAATATTTCCTTCCAGGGATTCGTGATATCAGATTGGCAAGGTATCGACAGAATCACCACAAAGGCTCATAGTAACTACACATATTCAATCTTAACTGGGGTGAATACCGGCATTGACATGGTATGTTTGTTCTTCCTTGATGGGTTTGGTCTATTATCCTAACCATAATATTTTCATGATTATTATGCTGGGATTGTTAAGATTCATCACTAAGTAAACATTCTTAGGTGGATGCAAATTTGGTTCTTGATTACACACTACGACAAAATCGGTTTTATAGGACGCCTTATGCCTTATTGTAAGTGTCCTAATATGCCGCTGAATAGGACTTCAATGACAATTGTTCTAGGACCAAACAGTTGTCTTTATGATAAGGCTTTTACAAAAACTTTGAAATAACACATTCTATTGGATTTTAGTATGATATTTCTTTCTAATACCGACTATGATCTTTCCCTGGCACATTGCAGTTCATGATACCATACAATTATACAGAATTCATTGATGGTCTAACTAACCTAGTAAAGAACAAATTTATCCGAATGAGCCGAGTTGATGATGCAGTGAAAAGGATCTTACGGGTAAAGTTTGCAATGGGTCTTTTTGAAAAACCATTTGCAGATCTTAGCATGAGAGATCATTTGGGAAGTCAGGTAAGTGCTGTTCTGATTTTCGTTTTTGGTGAATATATTGATCATCTGTTTATGTATGCTTCTGAAGTAGGAACATAGAGAACTGGCAAGAGAAGCTGTGAGAAAATCTCTGGTTCTACTGAAAAATGGTGAATCTTTGAAGAAGCCATTGCTACCTCTTCCAAAGAAGACATCAAGAATCTTGGTTTCAGGAACTCATGCAGACAACATCGGTTATCAATGTGGCGGTTGGACAATCGAGTGGCAAGGACTCAGCGGCAACATAACTCCCGGTAAAATCGAAAATCAAATCCAACCTCTTTTTATGTTCAAAAATTGTTGATTGTCCCAGAGTGTCGAGAGCAGGCTAAATGACTACAGGTTACCCCACAGTGGTCGACCTTGCCATGCCAGAGTATGTGGAACCCTATTGGATTATTGAACCCTTGAGGAGAGGAAAGAAGAGTGCTTCCATCATATATTGAGGAAAAGTGGTCAAAGTCTACCTGATGTGGGACTATTAACATGTTTGTTATAGGTACGACGATCCTGGAGGCCATAAAGAACACCATGGATCCGAAAACCAAAGTGGTTTACGAGGCTCATCCCACCGCCAAGTTTCTCAAATCAAATGAATTCTCCTTTGCCATTGTCGTGGTGGGAGAGCTCCCATATACAGAGAACCAGGGATACAGTTCGAGTTTGACCATTCCGGAACCTGGGTTGACCACCGTTAGAAACGTTTGTGGTTCAATGAGATGCGTTGTTATTCTTATATCAGGCCGGCCACTGGTGGTTCAGCCATATCTTGACGAAATGGACGCCCTTGTTGCTGCTTGGTTGCCTGGAACACAAGGCGAAGGTGTTGCTGATGTTTTGTTTGGTGACTACGGTTTTAGCGGGAAGCTACCTCGTACTTGGTTCAAGACCGTTGATCAGCTACCGATGAATGTTGGGGACCCACATTACGACCCGTTGTACCCATTCGGGTTTGGACTCGTTACTATACCTATCAGGTCTAGCCATAAGTAGTTAATGGCTATGGTTAGACTAGTAAGGATTCAATGCATCCTAAGTTGTGCTGTGAGTGCTAGTTTTGTTATCATAAAGAACCGAACCAACCGAAACGAAAATCTTGTTGCATAAAACCATTTTTAACTATCATAATTTATTTTATTATTGTTTTTGTTATATAAACTATAGACAGATCCATGATTAAGGATAAAATACTTAGACTATGTTTAACCAAGATTATAAACATAATCTCAATTAAGAATTTAAAATGTTATTTTCTCTCTCATCCACCTACACAATCTTCAACTCTAACACAATATCATTTTTTATCGTTCATTAGTGATCTAATCTAATTTAAAATATTTTTTTTGTAAAAGATATATGTGTATAATTTTTTATCATATATAATTATTATTTCTAAGTTTAAGTATAAAAAATAGATCAAACAGACTATTGCATATTTTAAACGTAATTATAATTATAAAAAATTTATCATACAATTGAAAATAAATAAAAAAAGTATAAAATTACATATTTAAAATATGTTAGTATTAAATATTATTTATAGGTCTTTAATAAAAAAGGAATTTTGATATATAATTTTTAATCTTTTTCGTTAAAGTTAGTTTTTTTTTATTAGATAAGTTTTATACTAAAAAAAATATTAAAAACCAATTGACCGGCAACTGGCTATTCAAATTCGAAAGTAGATATTTTAGGGGGTGTCTAGGATTGTTTATTTAGAATAATTTATGTTTTTTTTTTTGTAAAAGTACTTATTAACTTATATTGCATTAAACCAGAGTTTTGTAAAAAGTGTTTGGATTAGTTTATAGCGGAACCAAAAAAAATAAGTTGATAAGTTGCTTTTTAGTATTTGACAAATTTTGCTTATATATGTAAAATGACCAAAAAATACAGTCTTCCATATTATTGACTTATGGGAGTGTTTGAGATTGTTTAYTAACTTATTTGATTTTTTAACATGTAAAAATTTATTTTTCATCATTTATAATAATATTTTTGACAAAAATTTATATCAATAAGATTAATGATCAACAAACATTAATAAATCAGAGTTAAAATGATAAACTGGTAATAAGCAGTTTTTCATAAATCAGAAAAGATGAATTTATAAAAAACTGTTTATTACTGGTTTAATATCGATATAAACAGTTTTATTTTTACTCATCCAAACACTAACATTTAACTTATCATCAATGTCAGACTAAAATAAGTTAAAAAAACATATAAAATAAGCAATCACAAACACCCTCCACTAAATTAGTGAACAACGGTGTAGGATGAGATACCTGTACCAATCATATTGTGACATGTCATAATGATGGTAAATTGAAAAAGATTAAAAGTACACCAATCATAATGTGACAAGTGGTCAAGACTGGGTGAGATTGGATTGGTTTATTTATTGAAGTACTTTTTGTTTTATTGACAATAATCTTGTGAATTGTCTAAGAAAAACACAAATAATGTGAATGAAAAGACAATTTATTCTACCCAAAGTTTGAATTGCCTTCTAATACGTTACGTTTAGTCTTATTTTAAAAATGGTGCCTTTTAGCCATAGTCGTGTTCACATTTCTTTTCCAAAATAAACATATAAATCTAAAATCAAATTCGTTTGATATCGTTTTTCATGATTTAAAAAAACTGATAAGGATTCAAAAAACATGATAATGACAAAAAAGAAAAGGTAATCTACCAGGTTGATACAACTAAACAAACCATAAATTCCAAACCTTTAGGTTTTGATTCATAAAATTCAATAAACATATAGTCGGACGTCGGTCCTTATTTTATGTAAAAAATACATCTTATTTGATTGGATTTGATAAATGAAAATATAATGTTTGTAAAAAGGATAGGAGTCGTTGAATTTAATAAATTTAAAGAACCAATTATAATAAATAAAGGTTATGAACGGTTTTTCATCGAAAATAACAAATGTCAGAAGTCCAAATTTTATTCTTTAAAATGTTAAAGTGATACCAATAAATATATTTTATTAATGTTAAAAGGTCCAATATTTTTTTTTTCCCGATTATAGTTCAAAAAAAGTATAAATAAATATCTCAAAAGCAAATAATAAAGGGTGAATTAGTAATTTTTTATGACAACCTAACAAATTAAAATTTGGTAGCATTTTATTCTATTTTTATTTATTCAATTTCCATTTTTGTATCAATCTTTCATTATTTTTCCTCTCTATATCTCATTGATTTAGGCAACTCTAATACCTATCAACATTATTGCACATCTTTCTCAGTATCACAACATATGCATAATGGTATCACATCATATATTCTAAGGTATCATTTCCTTAATTTATCATTTTTTTACGATTTTTCTCCTGAACATGAATATATATATATATATATATATAATTATTTACAAAATATTTGAAGGTTACAAACCTATTTAGATCATCCTTTTTTTTTCATCAACGGTTTGGAGAAATTTTGAATTTAAATTGATTAAAAAATAAAAAGAAATATTTTTTAAAGAGATTTTAAATATTTTAAATGTAAATTTTAATAAAAATCGATTTGTGGTTATTATCTGTCCAGGATTATTTCCACCCTCGATCATTATCTCTTTCTACTCCACACAATATTTCTATACTACAAGACATATTAAACCAAATAAAAAATCATTATTTATATGAACAAAGGTCGTCTCGTTTTATGTTATGAATAAACTATAAAAGAAAATGGTAAATAAGAAAGTACAATTATAAAAATAGGGTTGAGTTCCGATGAGAATAAAAGTTATAGTGAGAAACATATGAAGAAATATTCACATTTGTATCAATTCTAATTGAATGTCAACACTAATGACAGATCAATTCCTTTCTAAAGCACATGAGTAAGCATGGGATTAAAAGTGAACATTAAATCAACCATCCTTGCAGAATCAAAATGCAAAAACAAAAATCCTTGTAGATGTATCTTCATTTTAAATTGGGGTGAATTAAATGTATTTATTTATATTGTTAAATACATTTCTAACTAACGTTTTTTTTTTGTCACATATATTCAATTTATATGCTGTCATTATTCTTATAATAATGAATAAATAACAAAATGATATAAATAGTTTGATGTTATGTTTGAGTTTGCTTTAACCTTTTTAGCACCAACATGATTGCATCAAGACTATCACTTCTAATGCTTGGTTACATCATGTCAAAACATAAATAAAAACAAAAAAAGTGTTTTATCTTCTAAATTTTTATATCCATTTGGAGTTGGAAAGGACAAAAAAGACCATTTAAAATGCTTGAACATTGTTTTATATTGAAAAGGAGAAAAACAAGAAAAAAAATTTAAAATTTCCGGGTTTGAGTGGGGACCTTAGGCACCACTCACCGACGGGTATGTAAGGATGGGCATGGTGAAGTGGTCAACATAGCTGTTCGGTTATATTTCACACATTTAGACTTAATGAAATTGGGTCACAAAGCAAGTATACAATACGGCACAACGTCGTCTTTTCAAGGAATAAAGTGGTACAAGTACCGGATTATCGTCCACGGAGATTGTAGCCAAAGTTAGATTAGAGTCCAATGAAAGAGATGATTTCAGATGACGATTTTGAAGACTTTTGTTTGATGTTAAGGTGAATCAAAACAGAATACAGAATATATAAAAGTAGCAAAGATGTAAGACTTAAGGTGAGAACCAAACACAAATTCCAGCAGCCAATGCTATAGGAATGCTATAGCAAACAGTGTTTCGAAACTAAGTTCCACCATCTATTTTGAAGGTATTCCTCTCGGACTTCATCATTGCACTATATTATAGCTTTCCATCCATATCTCTATGTGGTGTCCGGACCAGGGATAGTGACACGATGGTGTTTTCAAAATATATGGATAAACAAATCTCTTTGTTAAAAAAATCACTCTCTCGAGTCGATTCCCATATCATTCGAGTTGGCGGGTTTTTGATAGTTCATCTCTGAATCTATCACACTTTGACACTTTCGAAGAGTGACAAACCTATCGGGAGTTAAGTTTTGAAAAACATAAATGACAAGTCTCCTTGTCGGCAACTTTCTCAAGTCTACCTCTTATGTCATTCAAGTTGACGTGCTTATTAATGGCTTATCTCTAAGTCCATTGCACTTTAACACTTTCGAAGTGATCAACCCGTCAAGAAGTGTGCTTGGTTTTTATAAAAACTCGAATGAAACAATGGAACGTCGTTTACAAAAATACTTAGCTACTTTTGTTTGGTTTGAAAATCTCACATTTCCGTCTCACACCCAAGCTATAAAAGCTTAGCTACTCATAACGGAAAGTAAAGACATAAACGTAAATTGCGTAAAGTAAATAACGATGAATAAATGACGATAAAGTAAATAACGAAAAAATAAATGACGGGAATGTAAATTGCGAGAATGTAAATTGCGGAAATTAAATGACGGAAAGTAAATAACAATAAATGTAAAAGAACATAAAATAAAGAACAAGAAATTAAAAGACAATAATTTAAAAGATGAAAGCTTTAAAACTCAAGAATTTGAAATTTCTCAAAAGGTTCTCTCAAAATCAGCCCTAACCAGCTGATTTTGATCTTGAAAATATGTTATAAGGTGTATCTAAACACAAGGCCAAGCCCCTTTTTATACACAGAGGTTGGCACTACACAACAAAAGTATTAACCACAAGTTAATGTCCAAAGGTTAAGCAAATGGGATCTAAAGTACAAGATTACATAGAAAGTCAAAAATCCAAGATTTTAAAAAGTCTTCCAGCTGTCTTCCAGTAAGCATCCAAAAGGCAGCGGCTTAATCGTTAAGCTCCTCGTAAAGCCAAGCACGTATCAGGCGGCTGCTGTTGTAATGTTGTAGCATCAGGCTGTTTAACAAAAATTGCTCCATTAGCTTGTATCTTTGAGTCCCAACAAGTTAACCACGATATTTTAGCTGCATAATAATAAAAGTATAAAGAAATAAATCAAAATGACTCAAAGTGAGAATGAAAAGAAACTAATTTTAACTAATAAGACGTAGAATGAATGCATTATATGTTGAATTCTCAACACATATCAATAGCAGCCGGTCACATCAATTTAAAGATTTTTTTGTTTTCACTTCAGTTCTTGTCCTTTATGTCAGCCTTTTTTTCATTTAGCTCTTGTACGCACCGCACAATGCTAGAAGGGTAGCAGATGTTTAGTTTGTTAGAATTTTATTTTTTAGGGTTAAAAATATAAATTTGTTATCTAAGAGGGTTATTTTAATCCGGAACCCCATATAGGGTTGTTTGTTTACCTCTTAATAGTTTCATTAAGAGACAACTTTTAAGCCGTTAAAAGGTTGATCTTGTTTGGCAAAAAAAAAACTCGCCTCTTAATGGGTATAAAACTTTCTGAATGATTTTGTATCATAGGCATCCTTTAACCATTCAGCATCTTAATTTCATTATAAACAATTACAAATCAATTATATTTTATTTTGCACTATATCATAAGATCATCTTAATCATTATGACCACTTAATTATTTTGTACCATGACCCACAATTCCATAGTCTTTTTTGAAACAATATCGCAAAGTAGATGGTAAATCTATAAATGGGTTCAGCAGATCTCCGGCTCTCCATGACCCATAAGTCATTTTACCTTCTACTTTTTACTTGAGATATGGTATGCCATCTAATAAAAAATGTTTAAAAAATTATATATCTAATTCTTTTTTTATAGATTTAATTTGATAATTTATAAGAAAAACTAGTATTTTATTAAAAAAAATTAACCAAAAATAGTTTAGTTTTGTGGCTTATTAATAATATTTTGAATATTAATTAATATATTTTAAAACATGAGATAAAAAGAATCATGATGAGGTATTAAATTAAAATAGTTCAAAATAATGTTTTAATTGTATGCTACTTATTTGTTATAAATGCACACCAAGCAATTGCAAATGTAGTATTTGAACGTTGCTTCTAAAATTCTTTTAATCTTCGATATTTTTTATACAAAACATGTTATTAAACCATCGTAAAAATATGAGATTCGATATACCAACTTCACATGGGTTGTAACAACTTGTTTTGTATATATATATATATATAGGGGCTGGTTCAAATGGAAACCAACCATATGGTACAAACTATGTGAACCGATCTTGATCGTTCATTTTATCATCAAACGGTTATTATTAAATGAGATTAAATAAACAATAATTTAATTAATGTATTAATTGATATGTGTATGAACAATTGTTCAAAGGGTAAATTGGTCAAAC
>NC_037528.1:8736923-8767177 GCF_001531365.2 Cynara cardunculus var. scolymus
AAAATCTTGTACACTTAGACAACCAATTTCAATATATGTAGAACATAACTTGAAAAGAAGAACATGAAATAATAAAGAAATCAGAAAAATCTCATGATCAATTAGAGGTATCTTTTAAGATTTGTAACTCCCAATTAATTATTAGGGGGTTACAAAAAGATTAAATTTCAAAATTACCCTTATCATTAATTTATAATTTAGATTTGAACCTAAAGTGAAGAAAGAATGTGATTGGTTAAAGTTGGTTAGCTTAGTTTGCACCATATGGTTGGTTTCTATTTGAACCAACCTCTCTCTCTCTCTCTCTCTCTATATATATATATATATATATATATATCATTTGCACTCATATGTTCTAAGAGTATCTGTATTGTGAAAATCTCTTTTAAAGAGTTTTTACAGTTCGGTTTCCAATCTGGTTTCTTTTATATATATATATATATATATATATATCTTCATATATTTTCTTTTTTTAGAATTAAATTAGCATTGTAACAAACACATATTGGTAAGTAACTACAATTAAAAATTGGATATATATGTTATATTTAAATTTTTGGTTACAAATAATTAAAGCATTGCATCATTGTTGTGGGTAACATGCGTGACAATCATGTGTGTTACATCATGTTTGAACTTACTTTTACATATCTTATCATGTGAAGTTATATGATATATTATATATATAAAAATCATGAGTTAAAACGTATAATTAGTTTTTTATAGTTATTTTTTGTAATTTGATGCATTGTTTATGTGTTTTTTGAGCATTTCAATAGAAAAAAAAAACAAGTTGGTATATGTAATGTCATGATTTCGCTACGCATATTCAATGACATGGTCACAACCTCGGTGTCTCCTCTTAGACCATAAGTTTTTTTTTTTTTTTATTGTTTAACATTATTTTACACAAATTTCCATTTATTCGTCATATTTTCACTGTTCCATAAGTATATCAGGTAATTGATTCGTTTTTTAACGTATTGGAATTATATATAATTTAATGTTTGTTTTACTAAAAATACTTTTGTTGGTAAAATTTGTTAAACACTAGTAATATCTGCTATGATGGACAACCAGATAAGAGAGGCGTGAGAAAATAGAGGGGATGATATACTTTTTCGGTGGGATGGGGAACATTTGGAGAGGTTTGCGTATAAGCCAAACCCCTACAAACTACGTCTTCTAACTATTAGCTGAACACTAATAATATTTATTGTTTAGTATTTAAGTTTCAGCTATAATTGAACTGCAATTATTAAGTCGTTGAATCCATCTCGTTACCAATAAGAAAGGGTGTGACGATAAATATTTTATATTGGAATATATAATACAAATCAATCTTAGCCGTCATCTAGTCTACTAACTGGTTTCCTAATCTAAATCTATGATCATAATGAATGAACTTTATCATCTTCCATATACATCTCAATCATAATTAATAAATCATGATAATTATCCATAAATATTTGTATTGTTTCTTAACATATATAGTTTATTGAAATTAAATGATTTATAAATGAAAAAGGTCCGTTAAAACTCTAATCAAATTAAATAAATTGTATCTAAAAAAAAGTCACCCGAAGATGTTATAAAACGAAAGTATGTCTACATTTAGAATCTAAGATCCAATCATTTTATCAGATCCAAAAATTTAATTAAATATATATAATTTCTGAAAAAAAACAAAAAAAAAATACTAAACCGAAATATTAAAATAAAACTTGTGACATGTGATGCCACCGTATCTAAGTGCCAATGAAAGGACATCCAATTGCCATAATCAGAAATTATTTCTGGGAAAACTAAAACAAGCCCACCTGCTGGCTGCTACTATTTATTTTCAATTAATAAATCGTAACATTATTATTTTGGAATATAAAAATTAAAACATTATCATTAAAATTAATATAAAAACATGTTTATTATATTTTATTTGATGCAAAAAGTAATGTTTATGATAGAAAATGATTCATGGTTTATTTATAAAGCAAATTGTGTGAATATGCATTTGACTTTTATTCAAGACATCATGTTTTAGGAACCTTCGTTGATAAGGGGTGTTTTGAGACTGTTTATTTAAAATAATTTATGTTTTTATATAAAAAATTTATCAATTTGTTATTATTATTTATGATAGTTCAACTTCTTTAAAAACTTTTTATTACCGGTTTGACACCGGTATAAGCTGTTTATCCAAACACTAAAAAATATTTATTATCGGTACCACACCCGAAACAAGTCAATAAGTTGTTTTTATTAGTAATCCCAAACACTTGTAAAATATAACATGTCAGATATCTAGATATATAATAACTAAATTAGAGTTCATTATATTTTTTTATGTAATTTATCCTGATATATACAAATTTGATAAAACAGTAACAATAGGATTGAAGAGGCTCTAATAAATTACCAAATTCATAATGTTATAATGACTCCATAACAAGAGATGATGAGATTTTTGCCTACATTTCTAGTCCTTAAGGTATAAGGGGGCGTTTGGTTCGTCGGAATCCGCCAGAATCTGATGGAATTAGAATGGTCAATTCCGTTGACCAAATTTTATTCCAATGTTTGGTTACCTATGGAATGAAATTGAAGGGTTTTGACAACGCTTAGATTTGAACCCATAAAATAAGATTTTTACTGCATTCCTTCCATGCATTGTTTGGCAAACACACACTACTTAGATAGCTTATTAGGAGTTTTTGTTGAACACTTTTTCTAATTATAACGCTGATTATTGATTATTATTATTATTATTTGTAAATAAATATTAATTATTAATTGAGAAAATTACGTTTTGTGTACTTATGATTTGTTAAAAACTACGGATTTTATCCTTCTCGTTTCAAAATTTTGGTTTTCATCTATATGATTAGCAATTCATTTTTATTTTAGTCAATAACGCCAAGACATTACTTTTAAGCAAGAAGGACTAAACTAGAAATGAATTGTAGACCATAAGGACGAAAAAACAATAAATTTTAGATCATCGAAAAAGTTAATTGATTATAAACCATAAGAACAAAAATTGTAAATTTCAAAACCACAAGAATAAAAATAGAAATTTTTAACAAACCACATGATTAAAACATAATTGCATCTTATTAATAAATATTACCTATTAATTATAGATAAATATAATTATAAATATTCATTTATGGTAATTAAAGTTAATTATTAGTTTAATTATACATTATTAATTAATTTTAATTTCACAATAGATATCATGATAATTATTAATTATTTATACATGTTACTAATTAAATTAATTTTTAATTATTATGTAATATATTTTGATATCTAAAAACAAATATAATTATTTTAAAAATGTCTGTTATATAAAAATTAAAGTTATATTTATTTTATTTCATGAATAATTATAATATATTAAATAATTTTAATTGAATTTTTAATTACATATTTTTTAAATATTAATTAATTAGGATATGTAAGTTTCACCAATTTTATTGTAACTCATATTATTTGTAATGATTATCTAAAATCATAAATTAATATAATTTTTTTCCTAATATTTATTTTAACAAACTCAAAATTTATAGTAGTGTATATATATATATATATATATATATAGAGAGAGAGAGAGAGAGAGAGAGAGGTTGGTTATTATACAACCCTTGATATTTGTGCAACTAATACAACTCAATCTCAACCGTCTATTTCATTTGATTAATATATGATTTCATAGAAGTTTTGATTGTTTCATTTTATAAAATATTGATCATAATTAATGAACCATATTCATCTTCCATAAATATTCAAATCATAATAAATGAACTATCATCATTTCCATAAATATCTCAATTTATTTGATTGCATTGGTTGTACAAATACGACGGGTTGTATTTGAAACAAACTATATATATATATATATATATATATTACTATTTTGTTTGTATTAATTAATATAATATTTTAATTATGTCTATACTATATTATAAAACATTTAGCAAAAACTTTTAAAAACCATTTTTATGCATAAAGTACTGTTTATTGATGCATATTACTTAAAATTCAAGATTATAAGTAAATTGTGCATAAGTACAACTTATTAAAGCTTCATGTTTAAATTCGTGTAACTAACTGCAGATAAACATAATCAAATAAAGAATAAATATCTCATTTTATATATTAAAAAGTTTAAAATATAATTAAGATAATCATTGATATCTAACAAACTACTTAATTATTATTTTTATAAAAAATTATATTATTAAACCAAAAATTAAAAACAAAAGAGTTAAAGAAATACACAAAAAATGAGAAATTTTAAATAATTAATTTGATATTAATATCAATAACTTTTTTTTTATTTTTTATAATATATCTTCATATTTATATTTTATTAAATAATAAAAATATTATCGTTTTTTCAAAATCATATAAAGTTGTATTATAACATCAATTAAGACAAAAAAAATGAAATATTAAAATTGAGATGTATCTCGTTGCATTGCACGAGTACCCTTCTAGTTATTAAAAATGTATTTGAATTATATTATAAAATAGTTATAATTGATCTTGTTCAAGATTTTCTCTTTTTGACTATTTACATACATATTTATAACCTAGTTTTTATGGATCATAATTATTCATGTATGATTTCCATTAAATAAAAAATCAAGTTTCATGGGAGAATTAAACCGTTGTAAGCTTTCTAGTCCCTACTGATTTGAATTGAGGGATTGGGGAAAAAATCACAACTTTAGTGGCCCATGAGAAAAAAGAAAAAGAAAACTGCCTATAAATCCTGAATCATTCTCCCATCCCATGTAGTAGTCTCCCTCACTCTCTGTACCTCCCTCTCCCTCTCGGAGCATCTCTGTAAGTAAATCCCTTCTGGTTTCTGTAGATTCGTCATTGCGCCGCTGTAACTGCTAAATGCTTGACCTCAAAAATGTGTTTATGGTGTTTTGTTTCTTGACCTTTAGCCTTAATTTTCTTCATCTTCATGGCTACTATGTTGTGACTTCTGTGTTTGTGTCTTCTTTTTTCTTCAATACTTCATATCATCTAAAACCCATTTCAAGATCTCAACAAAGTTTTCAACTTTATTGTTGATTCCTTCCAAAAAGTTGTTAAACGTCAGATTTTTTATATAAAATCTGATATCTCATTTGTATATGTTTAATCCCGTCTTGAAAATGTGCAATGTTTCCAGACAGACGGGTATTTGTATTTTTGGTATATCACATTACATGTATTCTTGATTGTAACCGTTGCTGATTTTGCTGTCTTGATTTTAAAGCCTTTCAGGTTCAAGCTTTACCTTTATTCTTCTTCTTTTTGGTCTTTTAGCTCAAAATTTGTTTTTACTGTAAACCCCCTTCTACAGATTAATACCGTTTTCATCTTATTTAATTATTACCAACACAGTTTGTGTTCAATTTGAAGTTTAAAACTAGCTTCTTTGACTCTGGTCAAAAATCTGATCCAATTTTTGCACTTGCTTTAAATTCCAGTCATTGTAAGTATTATATCTTTACCTAACTATTTGTCTTCTCTAACCTACTCAATATTCTGTGCATTGTAGAAAAATTGTCACTGGAACTTCTCTAAGGAAGAGCATACTCCCATTTGCAATGGGGGCTAAGAACATGGGGAAATTTTCAGTTTTCTTGATTGTGGTCTTGTGTTGCTGGCCTTCCATGGCTGAAGCAGAGTACTTCAAATACAAAGATCCAAAACAACCGGTGGGTGTTAGGATCAAAGATTTGATGAAAAGGATGACAGTAGAGGAAAAGGTTGGCCAAATGACTCAAATTGATCGAACAGTTGCATCCAATGAGGTCATGAAGAAGTACTTAATTGGTACAAGATTCAATCCATTTCTTTTTATTCTTGTGATCTTTTGTAGTCAATCATTCTTTCTTGTTTTAGATCTTCCTTGAACTACTTGTGTTTTCAGGGAGCATTTTGAGTGGAGGAGGGAGTGTTCCTGCTAAACACGCATCCCCGAAAACATGGGTTGATATGGTCAATGATTTCCAGAAGGGTTCGTTATCCACCCGATTGGGTATCCCCATGATTTATGGGATTGATGCTGTCCATGGCCATAACAATGTTTACAAAGCTACAATCTTTCCTCATAATGTTGGACTTGGAGTCACCAGGCAAGTTCTAAAACCACCTCATTTTATGTTTTAGGCTTTTCAAGAACCAAAATTGGCAAATCTTGATCAATGTACAACTTGCGCTGCTTACTGTATAAGCCATTATATGCATTGGGTGGTTGTACTGTACAAGTATGTATATCATTTTGGACATAAAGATTGTAGATAGATCTTGGAATTAAACTGTTAACCCCATATGACACCCCGTCTGCAACAAGTATGGTACAGCACTGACCCATGATGAAATAGCACAGCATGTTGAAATGTGTGCTGGCTGGCTGGCTGGCTGGCTGTTATAGATGATATTTTTATAACTGGATTATATGCCAAAATCTGAACAGGGACCCTGTTTTGGTCAAAAAGATTGGAGCTGCAACTGCACTTGAAGTTAGAGCCACTGGCATACAATATGCTTTTGCACCTTGTATTGCAGTAAGTAAAAAAAGAAATCAATGCATAATTTTACTGCCATCAGCAAACAGATGCAATCTTTTTCTGATAATTATACTTGTTGCTAAACAGGTGTGTAGAGATCCGAGATGGGGTCGCTGCTTTGAGAGTTATAGTGAAGATCCGAAGATTGTTAAACTAATGACGGAGATTATCCCAGGTTTACAAGGAGACATCCCTGCTGGTTCCAGAAAGGGTGTTCCTTTTGTTGGTGGACAGTAAGTCTTCATTCACCTTCCTAATCTTGAACCCCTTAATAGGAATGTTACCATACCCAGTAACAATTTCTGGTTCAAACAAGGTTCTATGCCTTCAGATTGTTTTGGGTGTTCTAAAATTTCATTTGGATTTATGTGATTCTGGTTCCTTTTTGGTTGATAAGATGAGAAATGAAAAAGACATCATGGAAATGGTACAAGTGAATTGAACCTCATAATGATGACAGATGACCCACAAGTGTGAAAGATAGACATGGGAGCAACATTATGGTCACATAAAATGGCACCGACTTTTTGGTGTTTATTTGATATTTCATCCATTCTAAAAAAAATATGCAAACGCTGTTTATTTGGAGAACTGGCAGTTATCATTAATGGGGTTGGTTCAAACAAGAAGACTAAATATCGTGAAAAGGTAACAAGGGAAGGTTCATACATGAATTATAGAAAAATCTATATGAGGATGGATATGTGAACTCATATGAAAAATCTATAAAGTTGGTTCACATATGCATCTTCAAAATAGATTTTTTCTCCATTTTTTCAATGATTCACATATGAATATTCCTTCTTAACTTCTCACGAAGTCAAATCTTTTTATTTAAGCCTTCAACTTCGATGTTTGCGGTTGTTTTAGGTATTTGATCATTAGTTACAAAAGAATTTCAGGGATGGTGGGAATTTTATCTTATCAATGATGGATAATAAGTATAAAACATTGTTTAGTCAACTATCCATATATCAAGGGATTTTCTAGATCTTTTATGGCATGGTCCATGTGCTCCACTTGCTAAAATCTTGATAACTAAAATTAGAAGTGAAGCAAAGTAGAAGATTTATACGGAACAGACAAACTGTCTGTTTTCAATCAGTTTTTGGCCATGAGGTCATTGCTTACTTATGGCTGATCTAAGAAGGATTTCAAAAACCAACTTTTGTCTAAGGTTTTAGACAGCCAGGTGGAAAACTCTGCCGGAATCCGGCAGGAGGGATCTTCATATTGGATCTCTAATTGGGCATACCGCATGTTGATTTCTTTTTTGCAGAAATAAGATAGCAGCATGTGCTAAGCATTATTTGGGAGATGGCGGGACTCACCTGGGCACGAATGAGGGCAACACGATCACAGATGACAAAGGATTATTCAGAATACACATGCCAGCATACTATGATTCGGTCATCAAGGGTGTGGCTACTATTATGACCTCGTATTCCAGCTGGAATGGGGTCAAAATGCACTCCAACCGTTATCTTGTCACGGATTTCCTCAAGAATAGGCTCAAGTTCAAGGTAAAATTCCACATCTCCATCTACATCGATTATCGATGCACAAAACTAGCAACTTATGAATTTTTTGGTTCACTTTGACTTCAGGGGTTCGTTATATCAGATTGGCAAGGGATCGACAGGATCACGGAACCTGCACATGCTAATTATACATACTCGATCGTAACTGGGATGAATGCTGGCATTGATATGGTTCGTTTGGTTTTTCTTTTCTCGATTCTAATATCCAAAAAAATATAAACTTTATGAGAATCTAACGTGTTGGCTGTTTGCAGTTCATGATTCCATACAACTACACAGAGTTCATCGATGGTCTAACTTATCTAGTCAAGAACAACTTCATATCCATGAGTCGTGTAGATGACGCGGTTAAGAGGATTCTAAGGGTCAAGTTCGTTATGGGTCTGTTTGAAAATCCTTTGGCTGATTACAGCATGGCTAAGCACCTTGGAAGCCAGGTAACCCGAGTCTAACTTTTCCGATACGACCAGAATTCTAGAACCCTAAGTACCGAAGATAATCTTGATTTACTTTACGAACTGAAACAGGAGCACCGAAATCTGGCCAGGGAAGCTGTAAGGAAAACGCTTGTCTTACTGAAAAATGGCAAATCTTCGAAGAAACCATTGTTACCGCTTCCTAAAAAGGCATCGAAGGTACTTGTTGCAGGTTCCCATGCCGATAACCTTGGCTATCAATGTGGTGGATGGACACTCGAGTGGCAAGGGCTTTCGGGAGATATTACTGATGGTAAAATTACAATCTAGAAACACTCGAATGGCTTAAATCGTTAATCTTTTGAAATCTTGAACTAACCCTTTTGATCTTGCAGGCACCACGATTCTATCGGCTGTGAAAAGCGCTGTTGATCGAACAACTCAAGTGGTCTTCAATGAGAACCCGGATGCCGAGTTTGTGAAATCTAACAAATTCGACTACGCGATTGTGGTGGTTGGAGAGCACCCATATGCCGAGACTTTTGGAGACAGCATGAACCTGACAATCCCTGAGCCTGGGCCGAGCACCATCAAGAACGTCTGTGGCTCAGTGAAATGTGTGGTGGTCTTGATCTCTGGCCGGCCTGTGGTGGTGCAGCCATATGTCGAAACCATAGACGCCCTGGTTGCAGCTTGGCTACCTGGAACCGAGGGCCAAGGTGTGACCGATGCCCTGTTTGGTGACTATGGTTTTACGGGCAAGCTTGCACGAACTTGGTTCAAGTCTGTTGATCAGCTACCGATGAACGTTGGAGACCCGCATTATGACCCATTATACCCGTTTGGGTATGGGCTCACGACTGAAGCTAGGAAGAATTTGTGAAGCTAATTAACGAGTGTCTGAATGATTTTGTTTTCTTGGAGTTGGATCTTGTAGCAGAGGCACATTCAAATATTCAGCAACGAATCTTGTCTTAATGTTATATGAATAAAGCAATTGTGATCTGCATATTTCCATTGTTGAGAAACTTTTCGAGTTTAATTTCTACCGAAAAGCCCAGAAAAATCTATCAAATCTGTTGGCATCTAATTACATACAAAATTTAATGTCACGGATAAATTACGATGTTTGACTAGAAAAGTAATTATAATCGTCTTAATTTAAGATTAAGTACTAATTAATATTAATTAGAAGAGTAATCAACCATCCATTGTCGTCCAGCGGTTAGGATATCTGGCTTTCACCCAGGAGACCCGGGTTCGATTCCCGGCAATGGAATTTTTTTTGTATTACCAATTTATCCATCTATTTAATTTTACATTTTATTATTATTAAATAATATTTAAAAGATATTTTATTTATCTTACTTACCTTTATACATGGTTGTATTAGAGCAAACTTGTGATGTCTTTTTACCAATCGAGCTACGTTGAAAGCTTCGTATTTTTTTTACATATTTCAAGAATGATGATTTATTTGTGCACGAACACCATTAAAGGAAGTCAATTACTAGTTGAATAAATGAATCCTAATTAGCATGGAAACTCTCGGCAACCTTTGTCTCGACCTTCAATTCTATGGAATTGGCACTATTTTTTTCCGTTTCCGATCCCAACTTCCGGGCTTCTTTCGAGCTCGTGTTCTTCTTTTCTAAATATCGAACAAAAGCCTCGTAACTCTCAGATCCTCTCTGTATCAGAAGGGTAAAAAATTGGATCAATTCTAATTGAAGGGTTTCACTATATTAACACTAATGAGAAGTATCGGATCAATTTATTTCCAAAGTGTAATTCACTGATTGGTTTGAGATTAGAAGTGATCAAGAGTCCAAATTTTTTCTTAAACTTTTCACCTTAACTCTTATTCTTACATCATCATTTTTCTAAGTGAACTTTATGTTCTTAAAACATGGATCCCAGACGTTTTGAAGGCGAACCTCCGATTGACATTTTACTCTCCTCAACCACCACCACTTGTCTAGTTGTATTTACCGGGGGAGGTTGTCCACCTCCTTTTTCTGTCACCTCCAGCAACCTTCCGCCACCGTTGTCAAATTTAGGCGGCAGTTCAAACCTACCATGATGTTAAAACCTTACACGAAGTAGTTTTTATGTGTTGTTTTATATATTAATTACGTAAATGAAAAATGCAATATTCATACAATGTTTCATATATGAAACTTTCGAGATTGTTATATGTGTGGGAAAAAAAAACCATCAATGTATGTTTCACACAGAAATACATACAAAAACAAAATACAATAACACAACATGTGAACACAATATAAATCATTCATTGTACGATTTGGGGTTTATGCGCGTTTATAACAATTATTGGGTCTGTAACGAATGTGCATTGCTTGTTTATATAGTAACTTGATTATTTATACAGTAATTAATTATAAAAATAATTAAATTATCTTATATTAACGATTCAACGGTTGCATTTAAATCAAAATACCAACCGTTCTTGTAAGATTTTTTTATCCAATGTTTGTGCGAAATTAAAATGGAATTCAAATGCATAAATCCCTTCAAATACTACCAAATCTCGCAAATCAAACAAACCATATAGGTATCTTTATAAACTCAATGTCAGCATTTAACACTTACTTATATTTAAATTCGATGACGTCTTTGTATATTTAAAATTTTAGAATATAACTGAAATTACATGCATTGATAAATGATAAGTAACTGCAAATCAAAAATGATATCTATGAAAAATTAAATTTTCATCTCAAAAAATTAAACCATAAGCAATTGCACATAACGTCTGGTCATTAAGCTCACCCCAATCTTCCGTATAATCTTGTCATTCTTGTGTGTCGTATCATGTTGAAATTATTGTTACCTTTTTTGTTTCTCTTATGTCAGATATGAGAAACGTATGAGAGTTAAAATCATAATTTAGATATAATGTTAATGATAAATGCAAAACGACCTGTTACATCCAACCAACAATTCTATCAAAATTTAACCAAAATAATGTGACTATATTTTGCAAAAAAGGACATGACAAGCTTCAATCAAGAAATTTTCAGTAATGTAATTAATATAATCATGAAAATAAATAAATGACGATGCTTAGAGTATATAATACGGTAATACCAAATGAATTGTTGAAGTGACATTTCAACGAAAATATATGACATAAAGTTAATTAAAAAAATTGCAGGTTTGATAAATCAAATGAATGAGAAATGATTTGACAATATCACGTATAAATTTTTTGATGTTATATGACATATGTTTATAAAAATATATTCGATTTGTAATTTTTACATAAAATGTATATAATTCATTTAATATTTTATATAATTTTATATTTATTAAAATGTAAGGGGCTGTTTGATAATTTTTGAGTGGTTTGGTGCAGAATGATTAAGTGATCAAAATGATTAAGAGACTCTCATGATATAATGCAACATGAAATATAATTGTTTGGTAATTGTGTACAATGAAATTAGGGGTCTTAATGATTAAGGGAGATCTATGATACAAAATCATTCAGGGGGTTTTAGAACCATTAAGAGGCAAAAAAAATTGTCAAACAAGATTCATCTCTTAACGATTCAACGGTTGCCTCTTAATAGAACTATTAAGAGGTAAACAAACAACCCCTAAATCATCATATTATAGATATTTACCATCAAACCTCTATTTTTTTAATGTTATATGACATATGTTTAATCAATGTTTTTTTTTTGTAACCGCATGTTTTCATGTCACCTTACGTGCACCTATTAATCTTTGGACGACCAGATTCAACTTGTTAGGTTTGTAAACCAATTTATCTTTTTGACCCTTTTCTAACCCGATACGCCTCCTTCCTTTAACCAAAAACTCTCTCATGCGTCTCGTTCTTCAGTTGACGAGTTCATCAATGGACCTTCGACCATTCCACATAAATCGAGCTAGTTCATTCTATAGAGATCGAAATCAACTTCTCCATCCACCATCGAATCAACCTTCTTCTTCACGTAAGCCATATTTCTTGTTGTGACTTTTTTGGCTTCTGTGATGCATTATTTTGTTATTTTTTTATTGATGCCAAATCCAGCCTAAAATATGTTATACTGTGAGCATAAAATACAAGCTGTGATTTTTTAAAGGATACTTAACATTACGTGGTGATCTCTTGTTGTGCTTTTTTTTTGGCCGTTGTGACAATTGAAGTCCTGCAAATATGTTTTCTATATAGAGTTCTCGAAATCAACAAGGAATTTTAGGGTTCCTTTAAAATCTAGTCATTGATCTAAGGCAACACGTATGTTAATTTATATTTATAAATGCTTGATGAATCAAAATCGAAGGCAAACCAAAACTTCATATATGGATATTGATGGTGGTTGCAACAGTATAAGTCAATAATATGGAAGAATGTCATTTTTGGTCATTTTACATATATAAGCAAAAATTGTCAAACACTAAAAGACAACTTATCAGTTTATTACGTTTTGGTACCGTCATAAGTTAATCTAAACACTTTTTATAAAATTCCGAGGTTTTGACATCACATAAGTTGATAAACACTTCTACACCAAAAAATACATAAGTTGTTTTAAATAAGCAATCCCAAGTACCCTTTAATGTCACAGATAAATTAAAACATTTGGTTTAAAATTAATTAATTAATTTCCAGTTAAGTACTAATTAATATTAAATTAAAACAGTCATCAACCATCCATTGTCGTCCAGCGGTTAGGATATCTGGCTTTCACCCAGGAGACCCGGGTTCGATTCCCGGCAATGGAATTCTTTTTGAAATTTTGCTTTTTGTTTTACATTTTCTTTTAAATTATTATATGATATTTAAGCCATTTTACTTGTAATCAAATATTATACACCAACTGTATTTCAACTTTATACACTAATTGTATTATTGGAATTTTTAGGGGACAGATTGTACAAAATAAAGCTGCAGATAACATGAAATAATTGAATAAATAGTAATTGACTTTAAAACCATCGTACTTGACTTTTTGTTGCAAACTAATCATTATTTTTCTAAAAATAAGAATATTGTTTTGGAAGAAAATCTATTTTGTATAAATTCTGAAAAACTAGAATTAAAAAAAAACTGTGTTTTTTTATATTTCTTGTTGAAGACCATTCATTCTTACAAAATGCAGTATCGTTTCTGCATTTTGCAGGAATTCTAATGGTTTGTTTGCAACGAAAAACCAAATACCAATCAGAAGTCGGTTACTAATTGAGTAAATGAATCCTAATTGAACTCCTCCTTAACCATAATTCATACATTACCATGTAAAATGTATCAAAATCCACTGGTTGTTTATGCCACTGAAAGTGATTTTGCACCTTCAACACATTCTTCTGCAACTTGATGTACTCATTGGAATCAACAATCTCTCTCAGTATTTTCTTCAGGAACGCAATATCTTCTGTTGAAACTACGACCGAGAAGCTCCTCCAATCCAAAATATCTGTAAATGGCAGATCGTAGTGGTCCGCCAACACGACTGGGATGCACCCATAGTAGATTGCATCGCCAATACGAGCCGTGTTCACCTCAAACCCTTTTGCGTGGATGCAAAATTTGCTCCCGAGCAGCGACTCTGAGTAAGGCGTTTTTAGTCGGTTTTGATGAACACCGATCTCTGTATCATTCACCCATGTCCGAACCAAAGATTCACGCACCCGTGAGTTCATTGCTCCGGCATAAAATGCAAGCATTTTCCTGACACATCCAAATAAAAGTATAAACATTGATTGTTAGAATCTCACATTGGCTAGACATATGCCATTAAATTAGTATATATGTTGGTACTTCCATGTTCTTTATAATTTATAAGGTTGTTAAGGCATAGATATGAGATTGGACAGTATAGAACTGGACTGATAACATAGAGGTGGGTGGGTGAAAGAATTCAAAAACATTTTAATTTTACATGGGTAATTTAGTAATTTACCAATTTTGGTTTCAGTTTAATGTTGTGCCATACATGCGAAAACAAATTTTTGTATTGTTATGTCTCGCATACCAAACACATCATAGGGGCTCTTTCATAGAGAGATTACCTTTTGGATGGGTCACGACTTGGGCGGACCCCTGGTCGTGGCCATATTTGTGGTATTGATGCATCTTTGTGTGCATTGTAACCCTGCAAGAAGTAACTTGAAGAGCAAACAACTTGAATCGCATTGATCTTGACTTCGGGTGCCTTTTCCATTGCAGTCCGTCCAATAGAATGGCACGCAACATAGAAATGATCGGCCCCACCGGTGCGGTTCCAAAATGGGTATTTGTGACTGATAGTGGAGATATATTCTTTGATGAAGTCTTTGATGCCACCAACTCCAATTCTCTTGTCATGTCTCATACTTGCAATGGAAAATGGCAAGAAAAAGAGGTGTGCTTCATTTGGATCTTGGGTAACAAAGTGACTCATCGAGAGCCCGATTTTGAAGTAGCTTTCGCTTGCATAGTTGCCTCCTGGAGAACGGTTGTTGTCGGGCAAGAGAACGTTGGCAAAGGGATCGGTTTTGGCGTGCGGGTAAACGTATATTTTCAAGCTTTTGTTCATTTGATTGTAATTCTCCAAGAAGTTTTCTTTGTCATGGTACACTTCTTCCTTGTTCAGAGGCTTTTCTAAAAACAAAGAAAGCGGGCAAATGATATCAAATTTAGAAAGAGTTCAATAAATTTGGGCCCAGAAAACATATTAGTATATGGGCCATGTAAAAATCCGATGGCCCGAGTTACCAAACCCGATTATAACTTGATAAGTGATCACCCAACCCAAATTAAATCAAAGCTCAGTTGGGTCGGTTCTTAATCGGTTCTGAATTCTACGAGTCAAGTTGGGGGGAATATATAGATCCAACGAGTCCGACTAAAGTTAATACGTTATAATTACATAGAAGTTCAATCTCCTCTTGGTATAATCGCTTTTGAAAAATTTCAATAAACTTTTTTATTGAATGGTTAAGTTTTTAAAATATTTTTTTAATAAATAACTATTAAATTTTTTTGTTTTAAATAATTAAGTTTTTGAATAGATAAATTATTAAACTTTTAAAAATTGATAACCTATATATTCTTTTAACTAAAACAAATCATATAAAATTATTTAAAAAGGTTTTGAAGTTAAAAAAAAAATTAAAATCAATTTTATCGTTCCTAAACCATATGACATTCAAACCCTTATACCAAACAGCATCGCTCCCTCTCGTTGCCCCATCGTTGTACTTTCTCCATATTGTCCATTACTGTTATTGGTCCTCCGCATTGATCTCCCTCTTTTTGATCTTTTTGTTTTTGTTTTCGATTTGCTTTCTTTGACAACAATTTAACGGAGTACGCATAGATAGATCAAAAACAAGTATAATTGAAAAACAAAAAAAAAACGATCAAAAAAAGGAAATCAATGGTAGTGACCAACGACCGTGATGGTTGAACAGTGATAGAGAAACGATGATAAAGGGGGGACTTATTTTTATTTTTGTAATATATTTTTAATATTTTACTGATAATATATTTTTATTTTTATATCAAACAATGATTCAAATACTATTTTTTAATAGAATTATTAAGAGATAAAAAAATAGAAGTATATGGTAGTAATCTGTTGGCCATCAAAACCAATTCCCATAACTTGTAGAACCTTAGCATGGACTAATCATATCTCCTTCCATTTGCCTCTGTTTGAACATTGACTTTCAATAGTAAATTATGGACCATTTCTACTTCTATCATATTTTAATTTTTCACAATATTGGAATTTTGATTTATTCCAATTTATTATATGCAAATACAGAAAATAAAAATTGGTACTTGATTTATTAATTAATAAATATATGTTTTTTTTAATTTTTTTACTTTAAACCGCTTAATTATAATAATAAATATCAAATATTCAAATATTTTTTGGATAATACCTCGAAAACAAGTGGGCAAAATATGGAATCTTTATTTCGTAATGATTTTATATCCCAAAATTTGGATCCCGTACCTTTTGAGTGCCTAGAACCTCCAGCTGACGTTTGACCGCCCTCAGCCACCACTTCTTGACTAATTCTATTTACCACGGGAGGCTGTCCACCTCCATTTTCCCTCACCTCCGGCGACCTTCCGCCATCGTCGCTGCTAAATTCAGGCGGCAGTCCAAACCCACCAGTATCTTCTATGGAGGGTTGCTGTTGTTCATGCAATACCGGAACAACGTCCTCATACTGGTGATAGGTTGAGATGTGAGCAGGATTAAAGATTTGTTCAGATTGTTGATCATCAAAAAGACGACCATCGTGGTCGTGGGAATGAAGCATCATGACTTTTGAGGTTGAAGGAATAGATGTTATAGAAAAGAAGGTTATTTTCAAAGTAATCAAGGTGCATGATGTCATGAAGAACAAGCCTTTGAATGAACCCTTTATTCTAGCCATGTTTATTTATATCAAAGCTCAAAACTTTCACACACAAACACCAAGAATACACACTGATGCAGACACCAAGAGAGGAGACATATATATATATATATATATATATCCTTGATTTTGAAGCAAATTGAAATGGTTGTTGGCTTTGTGGGAATTATGCTTGTATATATATATATATATATATAAAGCCCACACACAGCAAGAATGGTAGAGAAGATGTGGAGAGGGTATCTAGATTTTATGTGTATGTATCTCTACACACACAAACACCAAGAACACACACTAATTAACAAAAGATATAGCAGCAGCCGAGGTATGGACCATCGGGTGAGTGATCGATTTTGCTAGAAGTAGGGTTACACACTTGAATAATTCACAAACACTATTATTAAATTATACAAGTCAAATAACTTGACGAAAAACGAAGGATATATAATAGACATCGATTTCAATTTCGATCAATTTCTAATAAATAAAATTCTAAATTTGAATAAAAAAAATAAAAAATAAGAATCATATTTATAATCCCTATGGCATGTTTATTGGCTGGAGCTTAATTAGAAGAAACTTGGAAATCAATTCTATTTATTATCAATTAAATGATGGTGAGGATGACAAAGACATAATCATCCATTTTTATATTAATTATATTTTTTTCTGTCTAAAATAGAGTTTGACTTCAACCTCACACATACACCATAAAAAAATTGTATAGTTACGTGTAATGATATTTTTATCAGGTGACGTACATATGATTTTATTCGAGAAACATATGGCATATGATGGGTATGATACGTTCCTTCATTTACAAGACACGTGTTATGGCATACTCATGCATGCTCGAGAGCTTAACATGAACTAATTTACGAGGATGTTGTTGAGTTTATCACATCGTGAGCTAAATATTTGGGACTCGAACATGTACAACGATTATGTATGAATAATTAAACGGTATATGTAATGAATCTTAAATGGTCAAAGTTGGCATGTTTCGTTTTTAGGATTAATTAAACATGATCTTGAATGTATATAATGTTGTGTAGTTTATGAATTTAAAGTTGTTAATTGTTGGGTTATTAAATGTTGGTTTAATATATAATAAAAAAGTTAAGAAATCAAAAGTTATATACTAAAACAAAATAAGTGATACAAGAGTTATTAAAGGAAGAATAAGACCTAAATTAGGGTTAGGGATGAAACCAGTTTAGGCCAAAAAAGTTTAATGTTTGTGTATATTATTATAGATAGGTACTACAAAGGTCATTATTGTGATGGCTATTAAAACATGACATTTATGATTTGAGTGGTTGATGTAATTGTTTATATATGACGTTTCTTATTAAATTATGGATAAAATATGTGAAATAGCAGCCTACTTTTATAGAAAAAATTATTGTAGCATTGTAGTTTTAGTTTTTTATTACAAAATGTGCATTCAATATATTTATTACCTTTCACATTACTTGATAAAAGATATTTTGAATGTACATTATTGTAATAAGAAAAACTGAAAGTACAATACTATAATAAAGAAATTTATAAAAGCATTTTTATGTGTAACAGGTTATCCTATGTGGCTTTCATGTCATTTTAAGTTTGATACGTTAGCAAAGAAAAACTTGTTCAAAAGGTAACATGTTACCCAATCCTATAACGGGTAAAATTTTGAAAGTACGATACCCTAATAAATAATATTTTGAAAGTTTATTGTTGTAATAAGAAAAACTGAAAGTACAATGCTATAATAAGAAAATTTGTAAAAATAGGTTGGTTTTTTCGTGGATTTTACCCTTAAATTATTAGTTAGAATATTTGATATGACCTTTAGAGAATGAAAGTTTTTTCCATAAAATATATTTTTCTAAAAGTGTTGTAATAAGTTTATAGAATACTTTTAGGGTTTTAACAAATTTTTAGAACATTTTTTTAAATAAATTGCATATCAATTATTTTATGTGACACTATTTGAAAATGTGTAATATAAACATAAATGTATATAAAATATGTTTATGGGATTTTTTTGAAAAATAAATGAATACGACATTTTATTTCAAAAAATGTTTTAAAAATTTATTATAAATCATCGTCCTATAAACTTATTGCAATACAATTTAGATAAAAAGTTTTATTATATGGTCTTATAAAACAATATACTAGAACATTTATACATATTTAACGTTCTATAAACCAAAAAAACTTTATTATACTGAATAGAAGTTATTGGAATAATAATTATACATCTTAAATTAATAGTTATGTGTTATAAATAAGACATACTTCAAAATCTCAATAAGTACTATAATAAGACATCTGAAAATCTTAATAATCCCATTTTTATATGTATACACAAGTAGGAATAAAAATCATGTTATGTCAACGGAGGTTCAAATGAGGTGACTCTGGATAATCTGTAAAACAGGTAGTCATTATGAAATTAATCAGCTTGTATAATGAGTTGGATATCTATATTAATAAAAAATAATATGTACACATGTAAGGTAGCTTGTAAACCTGAATTATTTGAATCTAACTTCAGTTTTCCAATACACATGATGAAATTTATCAGCATTTCAAATTAAATATACAAAAAATGTTCCTAAATGTTCAACGCCACACATGCAATTCCTACTTGCTTGAATATTGCGTAATAATTAATTATAACCATTTTTCTCAAAATTATTTATTTTAAATTTTACATTATTTATTTACTTTTAAAACAATGATAATAAATTAAAAAAACATATATTTTGTTAAATATGAAACATATAAGGTATATATAAATATATTATCAGTAAAATATAAAAATAATTTACAAATGTATGATAAAAAATATAAATATTTTTTAAAGTATATATATATATATAATATTTATATACGGTAAATAACACAAATAAACTCACATATCCTCATCATATTTTGTGAGGTTTGAACCTCTGACCTTCTAGAAGGTCAAAGACTCGCATATCGCTAGAGCAATGACCCTTTAGTGAATGTTTTTCGAACATTATGTCTACTTCTTTTTTCTCCTGATTTAAAGGTCATAAACAACAATGTGTATTTGAGAACTATGTGTAACCTCTAATCATTCCATCTATTTCTACTAGTTCATAACATGTTTAAACAAACTTTTTTGTACCAATTGGTAGTATATGTACTCAAAATAACATTTGTCCGTAAACTTAGGTTACATGATTTCAACAACTTATTGTAATTTTAGATTAATTCGTCCTTATTTTATTCATACGTCTACACTTTCTTCGATTATTACCCAAAAACTCGATCACGTATTCTACTAAAACGATTAATTGTGCATTTGTTCACATCGATTATGATGGCCATTTTGTCATCTCCTAATATTATTGTTATTATGTTTAATTATAGGTTAAGAATCTTATGTCGTTATATATATATTATATATATATATATATATATATATATGGTTGGGTTCACGTGAGACTAAAGGTTTTTCATGAGACCAATTTAAAGTTAAAAATGTAATAACACAAAAGATAAAAAATAATAATAATTTTTTTAGAAAAAATGCATGTCTTGTAAAAAAAACGTGCGCCATGGCATGCCTTAAGACGTCATGGTGTGAGTCACGCCTTATAGAAATGCTATGACATTTTTGTAATTGCAGAGACGCATCTTGTGTCATATTTTGTCATGACATGCCTTTTTCAACACTGGTGTATACGTAAGTAGGTGGAGGTTCAAACGAAAAACACATTCAGTTTATGATCACACTCTTTTACCATAGGAAATTACATGTGATAATAGTCTAGTGGTGTACGGGCGACTTGGCCTCCGACCTAAGATCGCCAACATCTGATTMATTACCACACGTGTATCATATACGATGTACTATAATATCAACGTGGTTCAATATATTAAAATGATATTATCGCATTTTTGTAAAACGAAAACTTTTTCATTTGAACCAATCCCTACGTAATATAAATATATGTATATATATATATACATATATATATGGTATATTTCAAATGCAACCATGTTCATTTGCATAACAAATACAACTCAATCAATTTAGATATTTAAGGAAATGATGAAAATTCATTTGTTATGATTTAAATATTTAAGGAAAATGACTAGAAATCATTAATTATGATCAATACTTTATATTAGAACACAGTCAAAACTTTTATGAAACCACGTATTTATCAAATTTAATGGACGATTGAGATTGAATTGTATTAGTTGTACAAATGTAAATGATTAGATAATAATTCACCTATATATATATATATATATATATATATATAAAGAGTTCACAAATTTCCTAAAATAATTTAACCAAAGAATATGTATTTATTTATATGAAAATTACTTTTAAAAGCTATTGTGTATTTATTGTTTTTAAAATAATTAAACAAACGGTAACAATTGTTGAAATAAATTATTTCTTATAATAAAAGAAAATAGTGGTAGGCTAGATACCCCAAGTCATAGCAGCCCCCCCCCCCCCCCCAAAAAAAAAAAAAAAGCTTAATACCCATTTATAAAAATATTAATTCCCCATAAATACTTGTCAAATTATTGCCACGTTTTTTTAGCTTTAACTTATCTGCCCAATTGTTATGTAATATCCACATGCACAAAATTGCAAATATTTGGAAAATAATTAAATAAAAAAATAAATGGATGGTTTAAATCATTTAAACAATTTAATTTAATTATAACGGTTTAAAAAAATCTCATTTCAATCTTTTATAGAGTGTAACTCGACTCAAGTGTTACATATTCGATTGAGTTGGAATTGGGTTACCAGATGACTTACAAATGTTGTTTATCACTATATTTAATCTTATAGGTATAACAAATGTATATGTAATATTGAATATTGATTCAGACGTATATTATAACAGACAGACATGTTGTGCTTGCAAAAAGATGAAAATATGTTTCTATACCAAAATTCATGTTTGTTGTCTTCATCCAACCGAGAGATGTACGTGTACATACTTAATCTACGTATTTTGATGATGCTACATTAGATATCAACATGTAAATAAAGAAAGAGAATTAGGAAAAATAAAGAAAATAGTGCTAAAAAATACTAGGTGTAACATCTTAGGCCGACCGTACTAGATATTGTTCTCTCTGTCCACACACCTGGATTCATAGTATTAAAACGCGTCTAATAGAGAAGGTTTCAAGTCTTTTTTAAGGTAACATTTGTTCTCCTTCCCAACCAATGTGGGGTCCAATGTTGGCCTCCCAAAGGGAGTAGATTGTAAGATTCTACATTGGTGGGGGGGAAGGGAACAAAAGTTGTCTTACGAGGGACATGATATCTCATCTATCAGATGCATTTTAAAATCGTTAGTCCAAATGTACAAACAATATCTTGTACAGTTGACCTGAGTTATTACATAGATAAATATAAATAAAACCTCATATGATAAATATAAAAAGTAGCCAATTTATATATTAGGGGCGGATTAACAGATTGAGTTGAGTTACGTTTAATTGATGATTTGACAAATTGAAGGTTAGAGTTTAATTAGTTTGTTTGTGGTTGGGTTGATGGATTTTTGTATAGCTAACCCTATTTGATGGGGGTAAAAATGACCAATTTTAAATCAAAATTTGATAAAACATTATTATTTTTAATTAAAATGCATTTCCCCTTTTTTTTTTAAACCCAAACATTTAAATTTTGGCAAATATTGAAGGCAAACAAATTATAAAAAAACAAATATTTTGTATTTTTTGGTTTTTGGTTTTTATATTATTATACTATTATTTAAATCTATCAACCAAGTATTTAAAAAAAGGTCTAGATCTACTAGATATTAATTATTAAATTAACCAATTAAATTACGTTTATATTATATTCAGTATTTAAATGTTATTTCAATTCAATTATGTCATTGGTTTAGGGTGAAATAGAGACGTTTAATCATGCGTTGTTCAGTTTTTTTGTAAAGATTTCCGATATAAATTCAGTATCTGTTAGTACATAGCATATTATGCTGACTAGAGAAGCATAAAGGTATGATGTACAAGTACATTGGCAGGATAAGGGTTTTATACCTTTTTAATAATAATAAAAAGATATATTGTAATTATATTCTTTTGAATGAAGAAAAATACAAACACATAATTTAATGAACTTTATTGGTTTTTATTGCAAGTCGGTATCAATTTAGTTATTAGATCGACATGAGCATAATGCACCTTTGTGAAATATGTGAGTTGTAGATCTACAATTTAATATTGTTTTTTTGTTTTTATGATTTTATAATTACAAGATTATCATCGTAGTTTATAAAAAACGTTTAAATTTGGTCCCTCGCATTAATGAACGTTAAAAGAGTTAGGGTCATTTTTGTATTTTACCAATGAATATTGTTTTTATGATCTTTTAGTGTTTTCATAGTTTATTTCTATTGATTCTTCTTTACACACACACACACACACACACACATATATATATATATATATATATTTGGTATGTGACGTATTATTTGATTTACAAAACACGTGTTATAGCACCTTTATACATATATTGGGTTGCAAACAACATATGTGCAGTATATGAACAAAATCAAAAGGCAATAAACAAGACGGATGGAGAACATGATGATAAAGTTTATCTAAATTTAGTAAAAAAGACGTTTGATATAAAGAAAATATCAAGATGCATTTATTTCTCGTTTTAGTAATGAATTTTTTTATTCATAAGGGTTTTGTCATGACACGAAATAAATTGGTGACAGATGTGACAAAACATAGCTATATAGTATATATTTATAGTTGTGCATGATTATAATATTTTATAAAAGAATTCATATAGGTGAACTTACGTATGTTATTTAAAGTTGAAATTTCCACAATTGAGATTGTTTTCTATGACTTTTTATCGTGTTAGAACGTGATATTTTGTTGCTTTTCGTTTCCTCCTATACCATTTGAGTGTAATTTGCTTTCGTTGGTTTCCCTTCTTAATTGCGTAGGAATCACATCCTCTATGTATTTCTTTTTGAGATCAGTATTGCATTTGATCCCTCTCTGTACGTTTTATTATGTTAATTGAACCGTGTGTTGTTTATTTTATTCACCAAAAAAATACTGTAATATAAAAATCAAATAATCGTTATATTACAGTATTTTTTTAACATGTAAGATGAACAAGTTATTCTTCATACATTTGCGTTAGTTTTATTTACGGGTTGAACAGTTAAGAATGGTCAACATAGCTAATTAGGTATCAGGATGAATTTATTGTAGAACTAATTTGTTTATTTTACAATAATTTTGTTTTTTAGTTTTCATCAAAAGATTCAATGTAATATAATTATGGTTTTAGCTTAGGACAAAAAAATGAAGGCATTAATGGTAGGTAAGATACCTTGTAAGGTAGAGGAGGTTATAATCCTTAGTTAAATGACAAGAAAATGCAAATAAATAAAGAATTTTACACACACACATATATATATATATATACATATATCTTATTTTATAAATTTGTATGGTTTTAAGAGAGCGAGATAGTTGTATTTTATATTCATACATTTTATCTGTTGTTTATTAGTTAATTTTATGAAGTTCAAACGTATTAATAAGTTATAACTATATATTTAATAATAAATTAGAAATTGTGTATAATATAGTAAAAATATTATGTGAATATACTCGCATGTGAATGTATATATATATATATATATATATATTTATGTGTGTGTGTGTGTGTGTGGGATGTGTAAGAAAGAGAGTTAAGGTGAGAAGCATATGAAAAAATTTGGACTCTTGATCACTTTTAATTTCAAACTCACTCATAAACCACGCATGATACGAGTATTAATCTTGTGCATCTTATCCTGGTATGCATTCAAGGTTGGGTTCCGATGAGAAGAGAAGTTATGCGAAATCAACCGAGACCCCGTTAGTAGCGGCGAGCGAGAGCAGATTAGGGCTTGACCGAGATGTGAATGCCCATGCTTTGCTCGGTATAGTGATGGATTTCATGGCGGTTGTCTGGAACTGATGCTACACCTTGGGGTTGCAGTCCCTTCTTATCCCGGCTATTCACGGGACGTGAGAAGGTGCAAAATGGATCTTGTTCTATCTTTGATCAAAGATTTCTCTATGTGATCTGTGGCCTGGGGCTGACACTAAGCTAGTGAATTGTCGTCCAAGGTGAAAGTTCTAATATTTCTGCCAGGCGAGCATCGAGCAGTAAGCTTGGAGAGTAGAGTCGAGGTAATGAGAAGCGCAAGAAGTGGTTTCCACTATTTGATCAATCATAATTGAACGTCAACACTAATGAGGTGCACTTGATCAAATCCCTTCAAAGCGCAATTCATTGGTGGACATGAGAATAAACGTGATAAGGATTCAGATATCTCTTACGTTTCTCACCATAACTCCCCTTCTTTAGATAAAGACAAAGAGAATAAATCAAATACAAACCATGTAAATGTTGCACACCTTACAAACTAATCCTGATACTTGATTTTGTGTATTTTGAAATTTTTAGGCGGTTATCAAATTAGTTGTAGATAAAGTTCAGAGAAAATTTCAAGACTGATTTAATCTACACCGTTGATATTAATACGACAATCTACACAAATTGTTAAAATTGATTTATAAAATACACAACATTTATATGGTTTATATTAACATTGCAAAAATCCCCTTTCCATATGTATAAGGAAAATTGCACTTAATGCACATGCCTTCAATAATTGAGTTATGCTTATGGACATGAATATTGAATTATTATATAGCTATGGTCAAACTCAACCATTGCCACAAATTGTGATTTATATAAAATAATGATTTAAATTTTAATTAATCCTAACAAAATAAATCATTTCTTATCTGACAAATATCATAATTAAGAGGAAAATCGGCTAAAATAGCCATTTTATTTATATGAATTGGTCTCTTCTCATGATTTACGCAAATATTAACACGTATGTAAATCTCATGTCTGTCACTTACAGACCCATCTAAAAGACAAAAAAAAAAAAATCAGATTTGGACCAGGTCCACAATTGCGACGAACATGTCCGCAATTGCGATGACCAGACCTACATTTTAAATCTTTTTTGTCTTTTAGCTAGGCCTGCAAGTGGTGGACGTGTAACTTGTGGAGATAATAATTTTTGGTTAAATCAGGGAGAGAAAAGGCTGGAAGACCAATTTATGTAAGAAAAATAAATATTTTAACCAGTTTTACTAATTAAAATGATAAGAAAAAAAATCAACAATTCTATAAAGATTTGGTCAAAATCTGGAAACGAGTACAGTTGTTTGTAATTTCACCACGACAACAAAACGGTTAGTACAATTAATCAAACCATCTTTCTATCATATTTCAAAAATGGTTTATTAACTGAAATTGAATTAATTAGGTAGGTTAAAGGTTGATTATGGACCAATTACTATACTCTTATGTCCAACATCATTTTGGTCCCTCTGGAAAAAATTGTGTTCACTTCTATGCGAGCCGACTAATCATATGATGATCATTTGTTTTGCAGGTAGTCCGGAGTAACCACATTTGAACCTCCATGGCCACAAGAGAATTTTTATTCCTCTTTGAATTTGAATCTGAGACCTCCAGACACTTTCGACATTTGAAGCCAACGTTTAAACTAATCAGACACCAACATTATCATTGAAAAGACTGTTTTTTATTTTATATTGAAGCAATCATAATAGACCGTTATGTCACTATCGGTTCATCAAATTCGAACGTGGAAAAAGTTGATCCTCATAACTCAGTCAATCATTTTTATTTTAAGTTCAAAAAATGAAAAATAAGTAACAATTATCTCAACCATTAGTAATGATTCATATTAGATAAAAACAATGTATCTAAATAATAATTAATTATTAAAAAAAATTAAAATTCTCGTAGTTCTTTTTCATTTTAAAGGATGTTTCGAGTTTTGTTATTATCAAAAAAAAAGTTTAAAGAAAACTATATTTATTCTAGAGTAAATTATGGATTTAGTCTATACGGTTTGGTGGTTTTACGAAAATATATCTGAACTTCATTTATTATAGATCAAGACTCGTGGTATGTCATTTTGTAACGAATTAGTCTCTCCCTCTAATAGTCGTCTAATTCCTCCATAAATTTTGAGGGCATTTTTGACCTTTTTCTTTTTTGTCTTTAGTCGAGGAACCAATTTCGTAAAAACCACAGGGACTAAATCTGGATGGCTGTTAGAGAATGAAAAAAAGGAAAAAGAACGAAAATATCCCCAAGGTTAACGGAGAAACTGAATGACAGTTAGAGGGAGTGACTAATTTTTTTTCCAAAATGACATACTAGGAGTCCTAATCTGTAATAAATGAAATTCAAGGACCATTTTTATAAAAATCAACAAACCACATGGACCACATCCATAATTTTCTCGTTATTTTATTCGCCATGTTCAATTCGAGATGCTTTTTAGAGTTTTTTTTTATAAATTAAATAGTTTCAATAATCTATACTATATTATAACATATTTGATAAAAAAAATTATTAAAAACGTTTTTATGCATGAAATACTGTTTATTGATATATATTATTTAAGATTCAAGATTACAAGTAATTTTGCATAAATATAGCTTGTTAAAGCTCTATTTTTAAATTCGTGTAAACATCCATTTTAAACATAGAAAACCTAAAATATAATTAAGACAATCATTAAGTTCTAACAGAATGTTTAATTATTATTTTATAAAAAATTATACTGTTAAACCAAAAATAAATTACTTTGTTATTAAATCTAAATTAAATTATAATAAAAAAATTGGATTAAAGAAGTTAAAAAAATTGTTAAATAATTAATTTGATATTAATGCCGATATATTTATTTTTCAAAATTTTATGTTATTTACAAATTTATATTTCATTCAAAAATAAAAATATTATCGTTTTCTCAAAAACACATAAAATCGTATTATATCGTAAAATCGTATTATATCGATAGAAACAACGAATAAAAACTAAATATTAAAATCAATATTTATCTCGATGCAATTCAAGTGATATTTAAAAACTCGGTGATTGCAAAAAGAGTAGCGTCCTATTTTCTTCCACAAGAACATTCAAATGGGCCGTATCTTCAAACTAAGCCCAAGTGGTTAGTCGTACTCGTACGGTCGTACCACCGGAATCAAAGCGCCAGAAACGTCAAAAACCGCCGGCTACAGGAATTAAAGTTGACAAAGCAAAATCTCCGACCGATATGAATATGAGATCAAACATTGTATCGGAGTTAAAATCATCATAACACCTTATGTTGGTTTCTTCGCCTTTGCTTTCACTCACACGTTTATTGGTTCCAGCTCAATACATTTTATATTTTGATTATGTGATCTAAGGACATATTTGGCTAAAAAAATGTAAGCTCGAATTTGATTTGATTTGATCGAGCTTCTCAACGAGACGAGTTGAAAATTTGGTGTTATGAAGTACAACTTGTCAATCGAACAAGTGTTATTTCGTGTTCGAGATCTGCTTGATCTCCAAAATTATTAAGCTCGAATTGATAACACCCCTATTTGTGATGCAAATCAATATTAGCATTCCCTAAATGGCCACAATTTAAATTGACTTCGAATTGTTAAGACCCCTACTTGTGATGCAGATCAATATTAGCATTCCCTAAATGATCACAAATTTATTAATTTGACTCCGACGCAACGAACCTGTGAAGAGCCAAAACCAGCAGCAAACTGATCCCACGTTTTGTCCCTGGCCTGATCACGGCATGGATTCTGAATTCGATGGAAAATAGAGAGACCGTTAATGAGACCTAAGGGACATTAATCGGGTAAGCACTTATCGGGTCATGGGTAAGAAAACGCTTATCAACACCCTTACTATGTCCTTTTGATGACTTAGAATCTTACAAAATTGGTGTTAAGCCGGTAAACTCTTATCATTCATGGATTAAGTAGCTGATACAAGCCATAATCAAGGTTGGGAAACACATTTGCAGTTTTTATTGCATCCTAGATGTTGCACACGAGCTATTGGCTCTTATTTACTCCACGGAAACGCAAAGTACAACGCGTGCAGATGCTGAAAAAGCTACTTGTTTGATGACTTAGGTGGTCGTACTATAAGAACAGGACATGTCGCATGATGTGCGCAATAATCGCTTACACTCCCCAAAAACGCCCTGCAAAAAAGAACCCAACATTCATAAACAGAGTATGCTCCAATTCGTTCAAAGTCTATGGCGACAGATAGAATTGTCGATATAAGTATTTTCACTTTTTGCTTCTTGTGTTTTGTTATTAACTACCTTTTAATTTGGCCAAGGCCTCTACTCCCAACAACTAGAAGATCAACGTTCATTTGCTCCGTAGCTTCAACTATCATTTCCTTCGGGTTTCCTCTTACCACCATTGTCTCTGCTTTTATCTATTGTCGAGAAAAATACAATACAAGTTATTACTACCAAAAGTTGTACCGGTGCATGTTTTTGTTGCAAATGCACAGGGAAAACTCGGCTCACCATGTGTTGTTTGCATAGTTCTGAGGCACGAGAGAGGACTTCCGCACTGCTATGTTCTTGTGCCTTCTTTACCGAGTCCATTACCGCAGGTGTTGCGAATAGAACTGTTGCAACATGCCACAAATAACGTAAAACATTATTGAACAACTTTTAATCCTAATTTATCTAACAGGTTGTTGGTTTACCTCTTAATAGTTTCATTAAAAGATAACTTCTTAATCTTGTTTGGCAATTTTTTTTTACCTCTGATGGTTCTAAAACTCTCTCAATGATTTTGTATCTTGGAAACTCCTTAACCATTCAGTGCCCTAATTCCATTGTAAACAATTACTTTGAACAATTATATTTTATTTTACACCATATCATGACAGCCTCTTAATCATTATGTACTAAACCATTTAGCAACTGCCAAAATGCCTCTGACTTTGATTTTGTTACAAATGTTTGTTTTGTTTTTTAATTAATTCCTGGTTGAATATCATATGCATGTTTTATTTAAATTTTACTTTTCGTTACTTGAAGCGTTACTTGAGATAGTAATTAGCGAATGAAGAGTTTTTCTTACACTTTTTCAATTATAATCTTACTTGGGGTGTTTGGAATTGTTTATGTGAGATCAATAATAAGCATTTTTTGAATGTTTGGATAAATAAATTATATCGATATCAAACAGGTAATGAAAAGTTTTTGAAGAAGTTAAATCGTTATAAAAAAATTTATAAAAAAAAAAATTTGTTTCAAATAAGGAATTCCAAACAAGCCTTTAATATTTATTGTTATTTATTATTATTAGTTATAAATAAATACTAATTATTATATAAATTA
>NC_037528.1:8767476-8807465 GCF_001531365.2 Cynara cardunculus var. scolymus
AAATTATTACATTATTTAATTTTTGTTTACTATATTGTTTATATTAATTAGTATATTATATTATCAATGATTTGATTTAACTATATTATAAAATGTTCTAGCTAGTTAAATATTTAAGATAGCATAATTTCTATCATTTTACAATCTTTATCTAAACCAATTAGTTTTTCAAAATATGGTCTTAGTTTAAGTGTCTTCTTATTTAAATAATAACCTTTAATGGTTTCAAAACATGGTATCACTTAATTATCTTACTTCATTGTTTTTTATTTTAATAAATATAATTGATTTACTATTATTTTTTTATACTTATTTATTTAACAGTACATGAGCATGAACCAGAATCAGAGCGGGTTTCACTTACCGGGACCAACAGGGTTGGCAGTGTATGGCTGTTGGAAAGGAAGTTGGACATGAACCACCGTGATCGCAGGTGGCTCCTCCTCCTCCACCGGAGCTGCAGTACTCTGACGGTGGAGAGGAATATTTTGAAGAGCCCATTGGAGAGCATACAAACTCCCTTCACTCTCATCTACGGCTACCAATACCTTCATAATCGTCTTCTGTTCCTGCACTCGCACCAGAGGCTGCGCCACCGTCTCCTCCCCCGAACTTGATATCTCCAGTTTCTTTTCACTATATCGATACTCCCTCTAAATCGACGCAAGTTTCAAAGGCTTACCAACCTTTTCCTTGCCAATAACTATACACGTGGCATGGGTGTCCTCAAGAAATTGACACGTAAATTGTGTGTTCCCTCGTGGCCTGGAACTGGATGATGATTTGATTGGTCTGGTATGGTCGGTTCGGTTCGGGTTTTTTTTTTCCATTATGAAATTTTATTGAATAATAGGCATGGCCATGGTCCCGACCCGTCGGAGAAATCGATCCACCCGATTTGGTTGGAGACGGGGATTTCCTGTTAAACCGAGAATGGGGACGGGTATTGTATTCTCGCTCCGTCTCGTCCCGTATCCGTTATATATTGTAATTGATAAATTAAATATATATTATTTATTTCAACTAAATCGGTAATTCATAATTTTTTATTATCTAATTAGGTCTATAATCTAAAATTATTACAATTATAATTGTATAATCGACTTTGATTTGAGTAGGTAACTTCCCACACGTCTTTTATTAGAGTGATTGGTTCTATAAATTCAATTACGCGAATTCGATTGTTTGTCAAATTAAGGAAATTGAATTCCGCTAGAATGAACAAATTTGCAGCCGTAAGAAATTAACACATGCATCATCGTATGATAGTAATTGTTAAAGGGAGAAACGTAAAAATTGATCTTGACTCTCAATCTCTTTTAATCTCACCACACCTCATGAATTCTACTTCTCATGATAATTGATCTGGTGCATCACATTAATGTTGATTTTCAATTTGTATTGATCCAAGAGTAAATATCCGTTCTTACATTTCTCAACGTAATTTTCATTTTACTGTAAACCAACACTATATATATACACAACATTAAAGAGTATTCATGTAATTTATCATTAGTGAACTAATTTATCTAAGCATGTGCTTTAAGGGTCCACAAAGTACTGGTTTGACTTGTAGTAAAGTCAACATGGTTTGACTTGAAAAAAAGTCAATTGTATTAATTTAGGATATATATATATATATAATACGTTTCAAATGCAACTTATCACATTTGTACAATCAATGCAACTCAATCGATTGTGATATTTATGGAAATGATGAGAGTTCATTTATTATGAATTAAATATTTATGAAAGATGACTACGGTTAATTAATAATGATCAATGTTTTATATTAGAAAACAATCAAAACTTTTATGAAATCACATATTTATCAAATTAAATGGACGGTTGAAATTGATTAGTATTTGTTTTATAAATGTAAAAGGTTGCATAAGAACTCTTTCTCTCTCTCTCACACACACACATATATATAGGTGGAGGTTCAAACGGAAACATCTCTATTTTACGAAAACGCAAGAACACCCTTATCACATGTGATAATACGCGTGAGGGGACTCTGTGATGTGCGGATGACGTGTTCTACGACTTAGGTCGCGCCAAAGGTTATATGTGTCTATGATTTAGCATCACATGTAATGGTCTTGATGGATTATAGTGTTATATTAACAACAACCTTGTCACACGCGATAATACCTGTGAGAGGGCCTAGTGATGTAAGGGCGACTTGGCCCGCAACCAATATCACATCGAAAATCTCCCGTTTATCTGATTTAGTATCACATGTGTATCATATGAAATAATAGTATCACATGTGATTGTCTGTAATAAAATTTATATGTTATCGTAAAATGAAGGTGTTCTCATTTGAACCATTTCATATATATATATATATATACATATATATATATATATAGAGAGAGAGAGAGAGACTTGGGATCATGTGAGACCAATGTTTTTTCGTGAGACTCGTAAGACCAATTCTTAACCTTTGGATTAGATCTACAATTTGAACATTCATAATCACAAAAATTGCCACGATACTTCTTAATAATCACAGAATTTCCACCGTGCAACTTTAGACCATTAGATCATTAGTTTATAAAGTTAATCAACGAACATAACTTGGTCTTACGAATCTCACGAAAAACTTATGGTCTCACGTGAACCCAATCATATATATATATATATATATATATGTATGTTTCTTTGAAAACGAGATAAAAAAACCACTTTTAAGATGAATTTGAAATGAAGAGAAAACTACATTAATAAAAATTACAAGATCGAAGAAAGGTAAACAAGAAGCTCTACCGGTCTAATGATGTTTCAATCAAAACCGATCATTAACCAAACGAGTGCCATTTAATCGATTCTTATGGTAATTAATAACTAACGGAAAAGGTATCCATGTACTTTGGGCCGTCAGTCCACAAACCACCCTTGGTCTTCCATTCAACGATTAAACTTTGTTCAAAGGTTGTCATCACGTGTCCATGCGCCTCACGGTTTGCACATTGACATACGAATCAAAGGCCTCTAGTGTAGCGTGGAAGAACGTCATTGGTTGAAGTAAAAAGATCCACACAACCGATCACATAGGAGTCATGTCTCCCGTTCCCTTCCCCTATTTATTACCAAATTTGCCCCCAAGTTTTTGCGAAAATCCCGAATGTGTCCCTACCCCCCCATCGATGTTCAGGACAATAAGCGAGATTGCCTTCCTTCTTCCGCACATAGTTTTAGGGCGTATCAGTCGCCATTGCTATCTTTCTCTCTCTCATCACTTCCAACACTTACTTTCTCTCTCTAGAAAACACCGTTGATCAGGCGGTCTTCACCACATCAGAACCATGACTATGGTCACTCCACAACCATTAGATGTATGCCTCTCTTTCTTTCTATGTTTCGAAGTTTTCATTCTTGCTGTTCTATACATCTGAATAAGTGGGAACTGTTTCTATTACGTTGGGTTGTAGTGTCTTTGATATTCTTATTTTTTGTTCGGACTGTGATCGTGCTAGGGTTTTGTCGTCAGGGAGGGGAGTGTGTTAATGTAGTTCAATTGGCAAGTGGAGTATGAATTTAGGGTTTTTATTTTATTTGCGGAGAGATGAATTATGGTTTTTCTTGGATCGGCTTTTGCCTAGTTGATCGACTGTTTCTGTATTTGCTGCTTTCTTTTAATTTGACAGCAAGAAGATGAGGAGATGCTTGTGCCTCACACGGAGCTACTGGAAGGGCCTCAACCGGTTCAAGGTCCAATTGCTTTAGATGGTACTCCGCCAATTGAAGCCCCTCAACCCATGGAAGGTTCTTGCTTCCCTTCATGTGTTTCCTTAAGTTATTTCTACATATATGTACGTATATGCATCCGTAGACTCTTTCCATTTCATACTCTATCTGAAGATTGAAAGAGATAAACGAATTTCACTTGAGGCAAAAAGTGTCTCTGTGTGCATGGTACGAATGAACACTTGTACATGTGGCTTGATCTACTCAATTTAGATTCCTTTTACGTCTATGTTTAGTAGCTTGGATGTTGTATTCATATTTGGTTATTTAAGTTTCCGTTTTATAAATTGGATTCTTTAGTTGTGGGTCAAGCAGAAGTTGCTAGCACGGCAGAGAATCAAGCAGTTGAGGAGCAACCTCAGGCGTCCAGGTTTACATGGGTTATTGAGAATTTCTCTCGTCAAACCAACAAGAAGCTATATTCTGATGTCTTTGTGGTTGGTGCATATAAATGGTAAAGATCAATAGGTTTTGGCTTATTTAAGCATTTCTGTTAATTTCTTGTACATTTTCCTACATCCCATCTGATTTTATTTTTGGCAGGCGTGTTCTTATATTTCCCAAGGGAAACAATGTGGACCATTTGTCCATGTACTTAGACGTAGCTGATTCCTCATCCTTGCCATATGGTTGGAGTAGATATGCACAATTCAGTTTGGCTGTTGTTAATCAAATTCACAACAAGTTCACCATAAAGAAAGGTGTGTCTTATGCTTGTGTTGTTGGTCGTGGAGAAATGTTGTTATACAATTTATCTTTGTCATAGGGCACTCATAGCTGTTATACTATTTTCATTAGAATAATGACCAGCATTGTTGTGCTAGCAAGAGAATTGATAAAGTTTATTAGAGCTTATATTCCATTTAATGATATTACTGCTATTTATTTAATTGATGGATTTGGATTCTAATTAGAATTTGGTTACTTGATCACAGATTTTGTAATGATTGCCTTATTTTATGTTTCAAGGGAATATACTATAACGTCCAATAAGATGCAATGTGTTATTTTCTCTAGTCATTCTTGATCCATATAAAAAAATATTCTATCCGATAGGAGTTGCTTAAACTGGGAAAGATGAAGATATCTAACATGAGCACAAAATACAAATATATATTACCACTTCTTTTTGAAGTACTAAAACTTTTCACTTCAAGGCTTCCAACTATATGCTATATATTGTGTGTTCCCCCTTGAAGTTGAAAACATTCTCTCTCTTTCTTTGTGAAATCACCTGCCTTGTCATGTTCTTATGAAAATTGACTGCAATGTTTCGTGGAATACATGTACATAATATTTAAAGAAAGATAAGTTAGTGGAATGTAATTTATACAATTAGTTTCCTCTTTTTGTATGTTCTAATTATTTTTTGTAGTTTGCCAACTCATCAACATATTACTCTGGGATGCTTGTGCTAAGAAACTTAATCCTTCATTTCAACTTTTAAGTAGCACCTTTAAGTGGCAATAAATCGAAATTAAACATCAAGGATTTAGCAGAGGCTTTATACAACCATTTACTTCAGAGTTGTTGAGGAGCTAGAGTTTGCTGTGTGGTAGAAAGTTAGGACCAACCGAGCAGTAATAAAGCTATGAGAGAGAATATTTTAACACATAAACATATTGCGTGCTGACAACTGTAGCTCATGGCCCATATTAGGGTTTGATATGTTAGTTGGGTCCTAACTTTTATGTAGATTGTAATACAATAATTTGGAAGATTAATTGACATAGAAAACCCAGAAAGTTCAATTTGTAATGTATTACTTTATCACCTTATGAACTACTAAATCGATTTAAAAAGTGAAAAACTGCATATTTACCCTTTTGGTTGATGGATTTTGATGTTTTCTATCCAGTTTTCTTACTTTCCACTACCTTTGTGTTAGAAAATGAAAAACAACAATTAATTAACTTAAATTTTTATCTAGTGTGATGGTGACCATACAAGTAATGTGGCTTAAGGTACAGGTCACTTACAAGTTAAAGTTTCCTATTTTACGGTTAAAATCTTATATTCTTATCTGGATGGATGTATGACATGAAGAAAATCTAAAATGATATTTTATTTTACTTTTTCTCCATACCTATCCCCGGATCCCTCCACATCCTTCTCCTGGGCTTTCGCTCACTACCCACCTCTTCTAGCCTCATTTAGTCCCAAATGTCTCTTCCATGGTATTCTCTTTCCAGTAATATAGACAAAAAACCCTAATCAGTGGTCAAACATTGTTATTAATGTGAATTTAGCCCCAAATTCTCTTCCTAAGCGTATTAACTTTTCTTGTTGAACTGTAATTGTGAGTTTAACGGACATGAGTTGAATAGGATTGTGCTTGAATTATGTGCTTTCTTAATCCTTTGCAAGTAGGATAGTGCTTTTATGGGTGTTCATTCTAATTTCTGCCGCCTTTTGGAACTTGTTATTAGTTAAGCGATCTTGCAAACTCCTGGTTTTTGCAATACAGATTTTGTAGCATTGCAGCGGTTTCTGGCTATGCATCTTTTTAGCAGGATCAAGTTAACCTGATATATGTCTTTCCACAAGGGAAGATATGTGACAATTGACATGTTCGGATAACTGAATAAGTAATGTCTTTTAGCGACTGATGCTGTCATTAATGTAATAAGGACTATCTTTGTATGCTTAAGGGAGGTTCTTATTTGTTTATAGAAGATCAACGAGGAAGATTCAAATATCAGCTCATAAATGGATAGAATGATTGTTACTTTTGTAATGGCAAAAAATTGTACGGACTTCAATTGAGAAATAATAGTAGAGGGGCAAGGGTTGTACAGATTTTTGTAGAGAGTTTGTATTATAACATTTAGTTGGGAGTTGGGAGAGCTGCTTCATAGTGGGAGGGGAAGGGTGGGATCTCATTTTATTCTATGAAACCAAAATCTATAGCATACTTGTTTGTCCTAGCCTAGTGCTTGTCTTAATCTTGATATTTTTAATTGACAGACACACAACACCAGTTCCATGCAAGGGAGAGTGATTGGGGGTTCACATCTTTCATGGCTCTTAGTGATTTGTACGACCCCGGTAGAGGTTTTCTTATGAATGATACATGCATTATTGAAGCTGATGTTGCTGTACGAAAAGTGACTGACTATTGGACATATGACTCAAAGAAGGAGACCGGTTATGTTGGTCTTAAGAACCAAGGAGCCACATGTTACATGAACTCTCTCCTCCAAACCTTGTACCATATCCCTTACTTTAGAAAGGTATGAGTCGTCATATCTGTTCTTTTGACTTGCGTTACTTTTTGAAGAAATATCTCATTTGAACTTCCAATATCAGGCTGTCTACCATATGCCGACAACAGAAAATGATATGCCGTCTGGGAGTATTCCTCTGGCTCTTCAGAGCTTATTCTATAAGCTTCAATACAATGAAACCAGTGTCGCAACAAAAGAACTAACAAAATCTTTTGGATGGGACACATATGATTCTTTCATGCAGCATGATGTCCAAGAACTTAATCGGGTCTTGTGTGAGAAACTTGAAGACAAGATGAAGGTGAACTTTTTTCTTGAAAGCCTCAGTCTTCGCTGTTCATGTTAATCCTGACTTCTTATTGTCGCTGGTTCAGGGAACAGTTGTGGAAGGGACAATACAGAAGTTATTCGAAGGACATCATATGAATTACATTGAATGCATAAACGTGGACTTTAAATCGACAAGAAAAGAATCATTCTATGGTATTAACTATGTGTGAAGCAGTTGGAACCTGTGACAGTCTGGTTTAGTTTGAGTGTGTCGTAATAAAATTAGTGATCCTGTTAATGATATCATCATGTTTATATCAGATCTTCAACTTGATGTGAAAGGCTGTCGGGATGTTTATGCTTCTTTTGACAAATATGTTGAAGTGGAACGGCTTGAGGGTGATAATAAATACCATGCTGAAGAGTATGGTTTACAGGTTGGCTGTTGGTTATGCTTGTAAATTGCAGAGTAGGATTTTCATTGAAATTTTCATCTGCAAGCTTGTCGTCATTTGTTGCAGCAGTTGCTTATTTTTGCATTAGAATGTTAAGTCCACCAGTTGGATCAGGACCTCACTATTGAGCAGACCCAAAATCTAGCAGAGTGAAAACAAATTATTTCTTTGGTAAGATTAAGGAGGAGTGAATAACTTAAAAGGTCTCTTTGAATCATTCAATTTTGTTAGATTGTGTAGAGTAGATGTGCTACAGAAGCAGGCATCAGACATTTGGTGGAGAGAGGGAAACTGGTGAAGTACTTGCATTGTTGTTGTACCTGCTGGTCTCGTGTTTGGAATCTTTACATTTGAGAAGTAGCAATTTTAGAATCATTTTGGGGTTTCATGAAGCCGTACATTCAAACGGTTAAGATCTTGCCCACACTTCATTCATGATCGAAAAATTAAATCATAACTTCTGGATTATGCTGCTAGCTAAAGAGGCTGAGAATGATTATGTGTATTATGAACAATTAAATAGGAATATCATCTAAAGGCAATTCTATCCAGCTATGTTGGAAGAAACCATGTTCATCCAATATTCAGCAGTATGTGATGAATGATTTCTGTAGCTTCTTAGCCCTCAGGTTATAGAGGAGAACTTGTTTTGAATTCTATGCCGGCGTAGTACATGACCGCCATCGGATTCATGTGATTCTTCTGCCATTACAGTCTTTAGCACATTAATACCATCCATATATCAAATATCTAGATGACATTTCATACTACTTTATCTTTTGACTTATTTTGTTTCATATTTGCTTCCATATCCCTGAATTTTGAACCTGTCTCCTAGCTTCAGTTGAATTTTGAAATATCTCATTTGAACTTACAATCTGTGAGGCTTTTCCATGGGGTTTGGAAGTACCTCTGTTGTGCATAATTGGACTTGCTTGTGTACTTTCTTTTGTGATATTTTTCCAGTGATTATTGAGTGAACTCTATATGTTTATTTCTGTTCAGGATGCTAAGAAGGGTGTCTTGTTTATTGATTTCCCACCTGTTCTTCAACTTCAACTAAAGCGTTTTGAATACGATTTTACAAGGGATACAATGGTAAAGGTAAGTCGTAAGTGTTGAGAAACTTCTTCCCATATTTCAGTGTGCCTGTAGATCTTCTGTGCCTCTGTCTATTAAAATATTAGTCTTTTTGGGGGAAGGGAGGTTTTTTTTTATTGTTTATGGTGTTGAAAGCGACTCTTGCGCACTTGCCATCTTTCATGCTTCTAATACAGTTCATTTTAGATCACTATTTTTGAAGACCATTTCTATTGTTTGTTCTTGTATGATGGATATAATGTCCATAGAATTACTGAACAGTACTGAAAGAAGACTGTCAAGTTTGTACAAGTATATCTGCTGAGCTATTTTAGTGGTTTCACATGAACATTTTCTGATTTGTTATGCAGATAAACGACCGTTATGAATTTCCACTGGAGCTTGATCTTGACAGAGAGAATGGCAAATATCTATCTCCTGATGCCGACAAGAGTGTGCGGAATCTTTATACCCTTCACAGGTATCAAGTGTGCCTATCTGCATCTTTTGATGGGATATCTTATTTATTTGTTTAAATTACATGTTGCTGTTCATCAATATTATTCTTGTTCAAGGCATGAGGTGTTTGGGGAACATTCATTATATGAAAATCTTATTGGTAATACAAAAATAGTTGCAAACGTTGTTTTTTTGGCTAAAATCAGGAGTTAATTTTTTCAGGACTTTTTGACTTCTAGCTGGAATCTATAATTCTGTATGTAGTATCTGTAGCATTGGCACTGCTGTCTGAATTTTTACTACCGGTCTGCTTTAGTTTTAGTTTGACGTTAGATTATGGTTTCGAGTTCGTAATTTTTTTCTACTTCTGAGGTGTTCTTGGCTGTGCTCTCAGTTGGAATATTTTATCTTCCATCTTTTTCTTTTCTTTCATTTTTTGGGAAGGAGATGATCTTGTTTGGTTTTTAAGGGGATAGTGTTGTTTTTTGGAGCAAATGAAGTGTGAGTGGAACTATTCGGGCACTAATATAACCTTCATGCTGATTATGAGGCTTTGACTCCGTCCTATCTTGCCTCAACTCTTGGGTGAATGGTCCCAAAAGGGACGGGAAAAAGCCACTAGAAAGAACGGGTAACTCTACTTGCTTCTTTGGATCACTAAGGAAAATCTTTACTCACACACACCCCAGCCATCGTAGTTGAGGACATAGCTACGAGATAATAGCCCTCTGTAGGGCTCTACTAGCGTCTGCGTCTTCGTCTTCTGGAACAGTTTCTTTTCCTATTAGTAGTTAGTAGATAGATGGTGCAAATAGTAACCATAAATGTCATCCTTTATACTGCTTGTTTCTTTATGAGAGTATATTTTTTCTCTTGTGATCTGTGTGCAAATAATAGGAAAATCGTCTTCATTTTCAGAGGAGGTGCTTACAAAAATCTTCTAAAAGATTTAATTTATATGAAAGTCAGTAGCTCCGTCATTAATGGTGTGCACACATTCTTTCTGTTATAAGACAGACTCCTCTGTGTTTACTTCTTCCCTTGCACCTTGCTCCTTGACAGTGTATTGGTTCATAGTGGAGGTGTGCATGGAGGACACTACTACGCGTTTATCAGGCCAACTCTGTCGGATCAGTGGTGAGTTTAATATATTTAATCATCCCATACATATATCTGTGAACATGAATTGCATTTATATTTTGCTTTGCATATTCCTTGCTCTCCAATCTCTAGTCTCCTTGTTCTTGTACCGTTTGTACTTGTATATGCAACTATCATGGCAGGTGGATGATATAATAGGATCAACCAAGTATCTTTTGACAAATTGTGGCACATACTGGAAAGTGAATATATTGCTGTGAAGGTGCAGGGCACATACTTCTCCCCAGTCTTTGAGTATGAAAAATAAACATGCAAACTCTAATTTTTTCCCTTGTCGCAGAACCAAAATGGCAGAGTAACTTTGTGAACCAATTTTTTTTTTGCATGAACTCCGACTTAATTTTTCTAATTTTGGGTCTTCCATGTTTCTTTTACAATGACTATATTCTCTTTTTTTTGGGGGGGGGGGGATTATATTTGGTCATTTGCTTCTTTGCTTTCTAGTGTGGATGCTGGATTATTGATTCCATATTTGTTTGGAATTGGGTGGTGAACAGTATCATATGAGGAGCATCTTAATGCATAATGCTAGTAAAATGTCTACTTTGTTTTCTCATCTAACTCTTGATAAAGAAGCTGCAACACTTCCATATTCTGTTTGAAAGCAATCTGTTAAGACCTGGGTTACACCTTTCCTGTCTATTGGTTCTCTAGACAGTTTGTCATGTTTCAGAGTTTACCTTTCTTCTCTTTCCTCTTACCCATTTTCTTGCTTGTAAGGCTTCTTTCCTATTGTTTTTGTCAAGTACTCCAGGTACATAATTAGAATATGTAGCAGTTGTATTATATGTATTGCAGGCTTGTGTGTTGTGTATAAACATGTGTGTTCAGCATTCTATCTATCTATCTCTCTCTCTCTCTATATATATTGTTCTACTATCAGATATCTATAGCCCTCATCGTTGTGTGGTCCTGGTAATTGTTGTTGCAATTAGGTTCAAGTTTGATGATGAAAGAGTTACAAAAGAAGATATGAAGAGGGCATTAGAAGAGCAGTATGGTGGTGAGGAAGAGGTAATGCATTGTTTTGTTCAATGTGTATGTTTCCCCAACTAAAAATTGATCCTCTGCTCTTATGTTTTCCACAGCTACCTCAGACAAATCCTGGCTACAATAATGCTCCATTCAAATTTACAAAATACTCAAACGCCTACATGCTTGTCTACATACGTGAAAGCGACAAAGAAAAGATAATTTGTGATGTTGATGAGAAAGACATTGCAGAACATCTTAGGGTAAACCGACTGATGTTAAAATTAATTTTGCACATTCTTGACTGCTTTTTGGCACATGACTCTAAAGGTTTGGCTTGTAAATACTTCGTTTTCAGATAAGGTTGAAGAAAGAACAAGAAGAGAAGGAAGATAAGAGAAGATATAAGGCTCAGGCTCATCTCTACACGATTATCAAGGTGGTAGATGACTAGTGGTAGATATATCATCTCAAATTCCTGAATGATTCTTCTTTATTCTTTTCAAGAAAGTCATATTACTAAATCATAAAGCTACATGTTTAGGTTGCTCGTGATGCAGATCTGTCAGAACAGATAGGGAAGGATATATTTTTTGATCTTGTTGACCATGACAAAGTTCATAGCTTTCGTATACAGAAGCAAATGCCATTTAACCTTTTCAAGGTATTTTTTATTTGCTAGTTTGATGGCATATAGATTATGCTCAAGATATGTTATTGTTGATTTATAATATTCAACCTTTTGCATCGTTAAGGAACTTATTTTTTTATGTGGTGTAAATAGCTTACTTCTATTCATGTAATATTGACAAGCTTGTCTACATGAGAGCTTATTATGCCATATGATTCTTGTGTTATTGCATTTCGCTATTTAAATGCTTCTAAAATTGTAATTTAAAGTTACTAACACAATTCATGCAATTGTACTGCCAGCACTGGATCTTTGATATGTGCCATGCCATCATGGGTTATTCTTATAGTGTATCATGGTCTGCAGGATGAGGTTGCCAAAGAATTTGGTGTGCCTGTTCAATTTCAGCGGTTCTGGATATGGGCAAAGAGGCAGAACCATACATACCGTCCCAATCGCCCATTAACGCTGCAGGAGGAAACACAATCGGTATGCTTCCTCTTTTCTTGCTAACATCTATAGCCTGACAGGCTGTTCCTTTCAATTGTCTTGTTGCATGCATGGCTTGCAAAATCACAATCTAATATCAATAATCTTTGGACGAAGAATTGTTATGCTTTAGGATGGATGTATATATTAAAAATGTTTATGCTTCATATGTTATACATCGGATAACCTTAATTATCATAGCAGTTCAGTCGATTGTAGAAATTGAGATTAGAAAAAAATATAGCCATAGGTAATGTGGCAGGGGTATTTTGGTAGCAGCCTGTGCCTTTTGAAGCAGAGGAAAACTCTGCATACATCTTACCTCTACCTCCGAGTGGACTATATTGGGTTTGTTTGGTTTATAGCTATTGGTGATGTAATCATATTTTTGTTTTATTCGTATATACGAGTTCGTCTTTATCAGGTGATTAGCAACTTAATAACAAAGTAAATCTACATTCATTGCAATGTTTCGATATTGTGAAACACCAAGTTTTATTTAGTTGTGGATGGTACATGCTAACACAATTTTCCCGAAGTTTACTTATCTTTGCGATTCGACTGCTTTATAGTATTTCTGGAGTTTAGTCTTCTTTAACATTGAAACATTTGAGGAAGTTCAATTATAATGTCTATTTAAAGCTATCCTTAGAATGCTGATGTTGTCTTTAGACAGATTTTGCAAGCTCCAGTTATGCATATTGTCTGAACATGTTAGATTCCCTTATGTTGGCTTTTTTTCAATGTAGTTTGCATACTCCTGTGCCGGTCTTCTTAATCTTAGATTCACTGTTATCTCGGTCCATACTTTAGTTGTACTTTTGCAAACTGCTTACCTTCATTCTGACTGCTGTGAAACCATGTCTCAAAGTGTTCATCATTTGAGTTATTTTAATCGATGACAACCTCGTGGAACTGCAGGTTGGGCAATTGAGGGAGGTTTCCAATAAGAATCACAATGCTGAACTGAAATTGTTCTTGGAGATAGAGATTGGACCGGTAATCGGTTTTTAATTATGGTTGCTTGATGCTGCTTATCACCTTTTATCCTGTAGTTATACTAAATTATGTCTTGTTTTCAGGATTTGCGACCTCTTCCACCCCCTGACAAAACGAAAGAAGACATACTTCTTTTCTTCAAGCTTTATGATCCCGAGAAGGAAGAACTCAGGTACTTTCTAGATGTTAATTCATTATATCTTGATCTTTCAATGGGTCTGCTAATTGTGTTTTTTAAATGATTTTTGACTTTGAGATTTGATGATTTAAGAGGAAAGAGTAGATGAATATTGTAGGCAGCATAATTAGGCGATGCCTATTTATAGGTTTCCACGAACTCAGAACCCTTACACATACATTCTTAATATCCTGTACTGATGGAATATGCTTATAAAAATAATCGTTATTGATATTTTCTAGCAATATGTGACGATGGGATTCTTGATTAACTATACCTTTTATTCTTTTTCCAGGTATGTTGGTAGGTTTTTTGTGAAGAGTGCCGGTAAACCGACTGAAATTATATCAAGGTTAAACGAGACAGCTGGGTTTAGTCCAGATGAAGAAATTGAACTTTATGAGGTAGGTTTCTTGTTACAGTTGCTATCTGCATTGTGTATCATCATTGAAATTATGTCAATGTCAACTTGCACTAGTTTTGAATTTGTAACTGTGTCATCATTGATTCAGGAAATAAAATTTGAGCCATGTGTAATGTGTGAACGGCTTGACAAGAGAACTTCATTTAGATCTAGCCAGGTATGAGCCTCAACCTTTCTATCATCAAATAGTTGTTACCCACATGTGAAGCGGTGTTTGCATATGAAGAAAATTTGTTTCAATTACAGATTGAAGATGGAGACATTATTTGCTTTCAGAAACTCCCTCAGGCTCAGGCTGAGGAGAAATACCGATATCCTGATGTTCCTTCATTTCTGGAATATGTGAAAAATCGTCAGGTCCGTCGTGCTTTATCTAGCGTGCTCTGTTAAGTCAGCAGTTTATAAATTGAAGTATGGCTGTTTCAGTGTTTGCATATTTGAGACGAGTAATGATAGTAATTACAACATGAGTGAAATGTCTCCAATAGGAAGAAGGGATCCTGGATTCTCATTACTGCTTTTAAATGGTCAAATACATTCAATCATTCATATAACTTCTGTGGCGTATCTTACTTTCAAGTCTTTATACTAACAGAAAGCTATATATATGCCTTAGCATTAACTTCTTTCCTGTCATCACCAAGTTATAGGGAGGGTCTTGGAGCAACTTGAAGGACTAACCTCCCTAGCCTTTGTGAAGCTGAGGAGCTTTGGTGTAGCAGGGTCACCCTCTATTATAAATAGAATCTTTTAGGGTATGTTTGGTATGATTTAATTGCTGAGAACGGAATCAAATATAAGAACGGAAATGAAGAGAAAGGGCTCACATACTCTGTACTCGAATTTGTTGGCAAAAACTGAACAAATAGATTTAACATGGGACCCTCAAAAAAGATTAGAGTGGAAAAAGAATCTCTCATTCCATGTGTTTGGGTTTGATTTTGAAGCTAATGTTGTAATGTGCAACTCAGGTGATCTGACCCTTCCAATGAGAATCAAGGCCTTGAAATGGAGCATGGTTTCCTTCATTTATCGCCTTCTTTTTGGAGAATTACGAGAATGGAATGGAAAGAATCTCATTCCATGTTTTCATTCTTTATGGCAACAAACATGGCAATTGTTTCTCATTCTATTTCTCTGATTCTCTTTCCCATACCAAACACCCCTTTATATCTATATTGGGCAGGGGAATGAGTCTGGATCCTATTTATCCTCAGGATAGCATACTTTTAGATCTTGGATCAGTTCCTCCATTGACAAACTGGAACCGAGGAACCTGTCAGTTTGTTCCCTTAATTATAACTTTGTACGAACTATGTATATTGATGCAAGTCAATCTGAATGTCTTTTCATAGAAACTTCTGAAATGGTGTTGTTAAGTCACGTCAGGAGCGTCCCATGGTTTTTTGCAGATTGTAACTATTAGTTTCTCCCAATTTTTCTATTTTCCAACATGCTATTGGATATTTACTAGGTTGGCGTTAGGATGCCTTTCCATTTATGTGGCTGTGTTGGTAGATTTAATGATGCACATTTTATGTTATATCATCCAGAAAGTTCTCTCCACATTCACTGCCAAACCATATTTAACCTTGTGGATTCAAGTCAGCTACATCATGTCAGTGAAAAAAATTAATTCTTATACAGCTCCGTTACTGTGTCAAGAAAACATGTCATAGAGGTAACTTTAGGTGCATTATTTTAACCTTCGTGTCGGGGAATAGGGAAGCATAATTTAAGATGCTGAGTCAATGTTGATTAGCATTCCACTTGTCTCAGATCTATGCCTCTTGTCCTTGTATGGTTCTCAGCCCTAATAACAGTCATGAACTTAACTTGCTTGAAAGTTCATATTTCAACGTATACTGATATGCAGTACAGGTTTTACCGACTTCCACCATGTATGAAGAAAGGTCATGTGCTTAAATCTTAGTTCTTTTGGGGTTACTGCATGTTGTGTTGTAAAATAGCCTGCCTATATTAGAAAGCTGCACCAAGTCACTGACAATTTGATCTACCTGAGCATTCAGGTTGTTTGGTGTAAATGAGACTGCTAGATAACTATGTGATAGAATGAGACTTCTGTAGGTAGGTAAAATCATACGTGGCTGATGAAATTAGATGCATGTGTATAACTTTTCAGGGTTATCACATGTGATCTCGTTAATAGTCTATTTATGATGACTGATCTGAGTCACTGACAGTTTTACCTGCTTGAGGATTAGGCCGATTAGTGTAAATAGTGTTTTTTGTTGATTAAGCTGTAAATTGATACTGCTCTAGGTAGGTAAGATTGTACATAATGGAAGGAAATTCATATCTAGCCTTCATGTATAAAGTTCGATGTGAATTTCTACATTGCAGTTGAATGTTAAGGAGATAAGCTTATCCCCTATTCTAATACCACTTCTGTGTGCTCTTCGTAGATAGTTCATTTTCGATCTCTGGATAGACCTAAGGAGGATGATTTCCGTCTCGAATTGTGAGTTCAGCTTTCTTATTTTGTGAACCTTGTACCAGTGTTATTAGATGAACATTGCACTTGTGACCAAAATTTTCAAACTGAATTTATAGGTCAAAGTTGCATACATATGATGATGTGGTGGAGAGAGTAGCTCGGCAACTTGAGCTAGATGATCCGTCAAAAATCAGGCTTACTCCCCACAACTGCTATTCTCAACAACCCAAGCCGCATCCCATCAAGTATCGGGTTGCAGAACATTTGCTAGACATGCTAGTTCACTACAATCAGGTTTCCGTATTTCTTAAGTTTCTCCTGTATACGTTATATATGTTTCACCAAGCAAGTTTGGCTTGATGAAACATATTGAACAGTTATTCACCAATTATGATGCCAATCTTGTAACCGACTCATTCTCTCTGTTTGAATACAGGTTTCAGATATTCTGTATTATGAAGTGTTAGACATCCCTCTGCCTGAACTACAATGTCTGAAAACTTTAAAGGTTGCTTTTCACCATGCTACCAAGGAAGAGGTATGTTTGAAATCTGAAATGGTTGCTTTTCCTCGTGCAAGGAAGAGTTAGAACTGTCAATGTTTTGTGAATGTATTATGGGAATATTGGTTGGGTTCTAAAATCTTCATGTTTCAGCCTGTAGTTCACAATATTAGGCTGCCTAAGCAGAGCACTGTTGGAGATGTTCTTAATGAAATAAAGACAAAGGTATACTTTTGATATTGGTTACACTGCTTGTATCTAAATTATCTGAAACCACATCTAAGAGAAGTGGTATCAGAGTTCTTTGTGTTTCTTTTGAGTTCCATATTTACATGAAACATTTTTTGAGTTCCATATATGCAAGGGTGGTGGTAAGTAGCTTGCTTTTAGACTAAAAAAGCTAATTTCGAATATCTTTTACCACCCTTCAAGGGTGGTGGTAAGTACCTTGATTTTGTCTCTATTACTATTCACAAAGGACTTGATTTCCATCTTATTCATGATGACTGCATCTGTTAGCTAGCTACCGATCATTTCAGGAGGAAAACCATTCTCTAGCAATCTGAAATCAAATTGCTGTGACAGACCATATGTTGTGTTCTATTATCATTCTTGATCGTTACAAATGCATGTTTAAACAGGTCGAATTGTCTCATCCAAATGCTGAGCTTAGATTGCTTGAAGTATTCTATCACAAGATTTACAAGGTATTGCATTGGATTAACTTGGTTTTGATATATATATATATATATATATATATATATATATATATTTCAATTTCAAGCAGAATGCTGAGTTCAAAATTTATTTTTTATTTTGGCATAACTTTTACACTCACCAGTTTTGGCTTATTGTTGTTGCATAACAGATGTGGCTCTGGAGCCACATACTTTTTACCTCAATCAACATATCTTCCTAGGCTGAGAAAGTTTTAGTCAAAATATCATAATTTAAATTTAGTACTTGATTTGGTCCAAGATGTTATGTGATTAATTGTCATTATCTTTGCTTTTGTTATGTTTTATGCTTGCCTTCTCTTATGTCTTTGGCACATAAGCGTGAAGGTTGTTCCAGCTATGTTATATGTTAAGATCGATGATTGCTGTGGTAATCTATATTAGATGCTTCCATGGTAGTCTGAAAACCTCTTTACAGGGATAGAAAATGATTTCAACTGCCTTTTCTAGCCAACGCCAAAAAATATATATTCCCAATTTCTAGTTAGCAAAATTTAGTTTTACTCACAATGTTCCATTCATTTTGTTCCCGAGTTGATGTTCTTTAATCCCTTGAATTTATTATCTGACTTGTTTTAGTATATTATCTGACTTGTTTTTCTGTTACTTGCAGATCTTTCCATTGACCGAGAAAATTGAAAATATAAATGATCAGTACTGGACATTACGTGCCGAGGAAGTAAGTTTGCTTATATTTTTTCTGGGCTATTCTTTCGAGCAGTAGCATGAAACATGTTCTTTCGAGCAATAGCATGCAAATTTCAAGATACTAGGTTGATGTTCTGTAGACGCCCATACAAAATAGCACAGTACTGAACCGAGGTAGGGTGCCCGCCGGGGTGGGGTATTCGGGGGATGTATGCAGACCTTGCTTGCAAAAAAAATGGGAGACAGGTGAGAAAAGGAATTCAGAACCACATGTAACAATTACTCTGCTGTTTGCATTGAAGTCAAATTAGTCACCTTCGCAGGATGTGTTTCAAGAGGATGTCTGCTGTCAGAGTGTCAGTAGTAGATTGTGGTTACATAGATGGGGACTTTCAGAGTTTGCATATATCTGTTAGAAAGGCACTCATTATATTAGTTCGTACAGTTTTCATGAACACACATGAAACATGAAAGGGAATCATCAAGAATGAGTAGAAGGTAGAACAAAAATAGAGAACTATCCAAAAATGCATTTCTCATGGACAGAATTGCATACGATGCAACAATCTTTGCTTGAAAGCAGGATATGATGAAAGCGTTCCCCTAGAACCTTAAAGCGCGACTGTGTGAAAACAAGAACACTTTGGAGAAAATTTCCATTTACCATTTTCTGAATTTTATTATAGCTTTCTGAGCAATTTTTTCAGTTTCCTGTTGTTTGTTATTACGTCTTCCTACATGTCTAGTTTTTCAAAGTGGTTGGTTGGAGAACAAGAAAATTGATCTGACACAGTACTGATGTGCTTGGTATTTACTTTTGTTTACCTTAGATCCCGGAAGAAGAGAAGAACCTTGGACCACAAGATCGCTTGATTCATGTTTACCACTTCACCAAAGAGGCTGCACTGAACCAAATGGTACATTTGAGTAGTCTGTTATTCTACCTACCTTTTTGGTGTATGTCACTATGTTTCTGAAGATCGTTGAATTACCGTTCCTTATTATCTTTGACAGCAAGTGCAAAACTTTGGGGAGCCTTTCTTTCTGATAATTCGTGAAAATGAAACTCTAGAAGATGTTAAAGTCCGCATCCAGAGGAAATTGGAGGTTCCTGATGACGAATTCTCTAAGGTAGTTCTTTCTTTAGACTACTTGTAATGAAACCACCTCTTATAATTACCAGTGAAATTTGACTTGTGCGTTTCTCTTCAGTGGAAGTTTGCATTTCTGTCTCTGGGACGTCCAGAGTATCTACAAGATTCAGATGTTGTATCTAGCCGTTTTCAGGTTCATAATTGCACATTCTCATTGATACTTGTTTACTTGTTGAGCAACTAGTTCACATATGTTTTGAATCGGGTTTCCAGAGAAGAGATGTGTATGGTGCTTGGGAGCAGTACCTTGGGTTGGAGCACTCAGACACCACCCCTAAAAGGCCCTTTACAGCAAATCAGGTAAAATCTATTCTTCTCTCCCTGAATTGGGTATTTGGTTGGGTGTAAACAAAATTATGATGATTGATGTTTGTTGTGCAGAACCGTCACACATATGAGAAGCCAGTGAAAATATACAACTAGAAATGTAAAGAAGCAAGAATATATTTTGTGATTGTTGGTATTCTTTTTGGAGTGAGTACTATTACTGTTGATACAAGTGATGTGTTGGGTGTAATTTAGGAGTAGAGCAAGTACATAGGAAGATTTTGTTGGTTGAGTGTACAAGCTGCTTTGGAGGAGGAGAGGGATCTGTAAAGAGTTACTACTACAATTGTACTGCTTATTGTCCAATTTTACTACATCCATTGGATTCGATTCGATAGGCTATGTATAGTTACAGTTTAGTCCCTGTCAATGATCTTGGCAACAAGTAACGTTGGTGGATATGATTTTCTGATAGCTTGGATACAAAATGTTTTGGCCTGTCAAAACTTTAGATGGTGAAGATGAACAACAGATCAAAGACCATGGCTAACTATGTCAATGGGCAACATTCTTGATTACTGGAGCAAATAAAAACACAAAACGGATTCTGTATCATTTCATATATACTGGGGTTAGTTGAGTTGACCCTTCAAAGCAGCTGCAGCCCTTTGGATAGCCCTAGCAACCCTCCAGATTTCATGCTGGATCATTGCCTGCTGCTTCTTTCCCTCTTTTGACTCGTAAATAGCATCTGCCACTCCTGGGAAGAATCCCAGTTTACTCTCGCTAGCCGGTCCATATACCTACAACATTATATCCAAGGCTTAACCTTATCTTTTAGTTGTTCAGGGACACTTTAAGACATTTGACTAATAATAAGTCCTCCTATACTTACAAGATGCTTGAACCACTGCCTTCCTTTTATCCCATCTGAATCCAAGAAGCCTCTTTCAGCCAACATCAAACGATCATTCAATATGCGCCTCTTCATAACTGAAACACGACCTTCGCTTTCTTCCTCCCTCATTTTCTGCAAAACAAATTAAATCAGATAACAACACACTACCCAAGGAAAAACCATTCGCACATAAGAAGAAAAACCTTGATTTCATCTTCCACTTGTTTAGCTGCATCTTCAAGTTCTTGAATTGTGGATGTGATAGGATGCAAAGAGACATCATCCCCTTCCAACAGTTTGTACAATGAATCTGTGTGGTTCTGTAAAATTAACAAACAAAATGAAAAAGCGTCCGCACATCCACAAAATGTTCCAAGCGGTGTACAAGAATTCAAGAAAACTCGAGTATTCATGTGGTTCACAAGAATTATTTGTTTTAAACCATATGCCAAGTAAAAACATTGCAATTTAATGAGAAAGATTACAAGTACCTGCAACTGAAGTGCATATGAAAGATAGTTAAAAGGAATGATAGGATCATCAGCCAAGCGTAGTCCAAGCAACCCCCAGACAGAAGCGACTAACGTCACAAAATGAGAAAGAAAACCAATTCCCATTAAATCATGACGATACATCGAGAATGTTAATAGTGCATAAAGAGACGAGAAGAAAGCTAACCAGCCACGTGACGGTGGAAGAATGGATCTCCATACTTAACCATCCAGTCATAGGAGTCAAAAGCAGTGTGGTAAACAGGGAAATCTAGAAAAGATTCAAACATTGACAATGGTAATTGGTTTTGGTCCATAAGATTCAATTCTTCTCATTGCTTAACGGTGTTGTATTAATGGCCTAAATGCATCCTAGGATAAATGGTACAAGAGCTGTACCTTTGCCATAGTACAGATCAATAGAAGGAACCCCAGCATGATGCAAAAACGGAGCGAAGTCAGAAAATACGTCACTGAGTCTCTGGATCTACAACTCCACAAAATGAATTATATACTTGTGGCTGTTCAAACTCAACCTTTGATTGTATACTTGTGGAAAAACAAGCAAGATGGTATGTGATATCAAGTATATTATGCTGCTTAGGAACTACTTTTGGTCGTTAATTATCATAGAAAATGTGGCATAAAACATACCATAGGGACTTCACTGCTGGTTCTCCACTTCTCAAAGAGCGTTGAATCCGAGAAGTCGGGATCTGTAACCTGGTATTTTATATAAAAGATTCATATCAAAACATCAACAGTTCAAACTATTCACTTGATCCCGATATAAATGCAACAAGATGACTTGGCTCATAAGAATCCATTTCATGATTTCCGCACTATCCACCAAATTCTTCTATACCTTCTTAGTAACCTCAACAAGAATATCATCTAGCTGAGGCGTCGTACCAGCAAAAAATCCAGGCCCTTGAACAGCACAATCCACATTGATATATGCTACAGCCTTGGACCCCAGATTTGCAAGATTTTGTTCAACCCATTCAGTAGATCCAATCTGAAACCACCAAATAAACCATCTTTTTTTAGTAATTAACCCAAGGGGCTGTTTACTTTTTTTCCATTAAGCCCTGTACGGATTAAGCTGTTTTGTGCTCCGTCTAGATAAATTTGGCTGTCTAGACAAAAATATATTGATGCTTTTTAAAAACAAGTCCAGAGAGCCATATGCAACATGAATCAACGATACGTTTTAGTCATCAGTAAAAATAGAATATTACCTACCATCCCAAATTCTTCTGCATCCCAACTGCATAGAAAGATTGTCCTTTGAGGACTCCACCCCATGCGCATCATTAGAGAATATCGACGAGCAATGTCAATGAGAGCAGCGGTGCCGCTATTCGGGTCAACGGCTCCATAAGTCCATGCATCCCTGTGGTTGCCAAGCACCACAAACCGATCAGGCTCTTCTGATCCCCTTATAACAGCAAATACATTTTGGATTGTTGCCATCTTGTTCTCCCCCTAAAAGTTAAAATAGGAACTCATTACACATGCAATATAAGAGGAAAGAAGAAACTTCTCTTCCACATTCATAATGGCTAGCTACTTCGTGTTGTCTGTGGGTGATTTTAGTGTCATTTGGCCATTTTGGTGTAACTGGATTTACAAGAGAATAAAGGGGCTCCGGTTAAGCTGGAGGTGCAGAATGCACACTTATAAAAGCAACTTGAACCCAGAATAGCCAGATGTCATCAATGGCGGGGTTCAAGGGGCAGCGCTCAGCTGCATACTTTCAGTGTTTGAAGTTTCAATGCTTGGAAACTGATCATCAATGAGCGAACTTGCTCACTGATGATCAATGATCATCAATGAGTGAACTCGCTCACTGATGATCAATGCGAGTTCGCTCATTGATGACGCTAATAGATCTTAGCTGCTATGTAATTGTCTTGTAACCTCAGATAACTCCCCGAAAAAGGACTACTTTTAAAAGGTGTTTTCATTCTCGTTTTTACATATGAATTTCACAAGATCTCTGTGTCAGTCTCTCATTTTTCTGCCTAAAAACATGAGTGTGAATTTGGATCATCCTCTCGTAATACCCAAGGCGTTTATAGGGTCGAAATATTACATACGGACAGTGATTGGTACACCATCCAAGTCCAATTCTATTGATTTCTCACGAACCCTAACCCACGGTTTCTAACATGATCATCAATCCTGACATAACAAGCTGCAGCCACAATGGAATTCCCAATCCAAATCTTGAATACCCGAATCAGATATTCGGACTTGTAATGGTAGCAATTAGCAGACATAACCCCAAATCAGCCAAGTTCATTGACCAAACAACCAACCAGTAATCAAAAATTGCCTGAGATTAGATGGTAAGTATGAAAGAAGAAATCAACATCCGACAAATTCTATTTGAAAGTGATGGATGAAGAAGAAGAAGAGTACTATGAAGTGGTCCAAGAAAATGAAAAAGAAACCTGGTATGTGAAATTCAAGAAAGTTGGTCCAGGGCCAACCCTGTCCAATTTCCCCACAAGGTCAACATCCTTCCACAAATGGGTCACCCTGGCCCCCTCCAGTGACTCCAAAATCAACGCCGCCGTCTCCGCCGATATCGGCAATGAGGCCACGGTCGGGAACCTCTTCAACACCTCACTATCCTCCACCCCTAACCTTTCTACATCTCCACCAGTTGCAGCCCACCCAGGTGTCATTGGGTCGCCAACACCATCTAACACCGTCCCCCTCTCCACCCCACCACCGTTATTGTCGGTATACATAACCACCGCCAAAACGCCTTTCTCCGCCGCCTTCGCCACAACCGCATTCCTCGACATCCCACCGCCTCTCTTCGCAACAGCTACACAACCCTTTACGTCGACGCCAGCCGACGCCAGCGCACGATAGTCCTCCTCCCTGCCATGGTAAACGTACACCGCTTTACCGTACGCCGACCCGGATGGTGAGTAAGCGTGGTAGGGTTTGACGACTTCAGAGTCGGAATCTAAGCCTGGTTCGGTCAACGGAAGCGGGACGGCTGCGGTAGTGTTGCTAAAGTGCGCAGTGAGTGATGAGTGGAGATGGTACGATAACAGTACTGAATAGTCAGTGACGTGGGTTTGGAGATGGAAGGATTCAAAGTGGGTCTTGACGTAATCGACGACCGCGGACGAGGGTGGGGTACCGGCGAGATGGGGATGAAGGGTAAGGTGGCGAAGATAGTTAGAGATGGTGTAATTGGACCCAGAGTTAAGAAAAGCAGAGATCAATGGTGGGTGTTGGGCAGTCGTGGATGGTGTGGCAGGAGCCTGGTGGTTGTGGTGGTGGTGGAGGGTGTAGAGAGAGATAATGCAGAGAGTGATGATGAAGACGAAGGTGCATGAAGGGGAGGTAAAAATGGTGGTTGATTTTGGAAGATTGGTATGGAGAGTGTGCGCCATCTACACCGTGCGCGACGGCGATGGTGGTTGAAACGGCGGAGGAATTGAAGAAAGGTTTATATTATAGAGAGGTGATGGAAAGTGTACAACACTACAATGCATCCATGAGGGTGTTGCAGAAAACGTACATGGAGTATCTAAAATTTTGTCGGGGTGAAGTGTCCCATTTTTTATTTGCATAAATTACTTGTACTTTCTTGCTACTCTTGGGTCTCACAAAATATAATCCTATTATCTTTCGTTGTGAGTCATATCCATCGTTAAAATTTTAAGCCTAATTGATCGAAAACCGATCTCAACCGGATTTGTAACTCTACAAATCAGGTTTAAAATATAACGTCTCTTGGATGCATGCAAAACAAACATTGCCAATCACATCACTAACAGAAAAAGCTTAAACTACAGAAGCCAAAGAAAAAAAAGTCAGATATCGATATACGGAAACAAAATTCTATAAATAACATAATCCTCGTCAGATTGATGTCCTTTTACAATATATATATATATATATATATATAGAGAGAGAGAGAGAGAGAGAGAGAGAGAGGGGAGATGAAATGATGTCGTTTTCGTATGTTGTTGGGATAAAACATGTTTGTATTTTGTTTAATTGAGTTAAAAAAGATAGATAAAGAAATTACAAGTAGAATGAATGATAATTTGGAAAGAACAAAAGAATGGGAACCCATGATAGTGATGTGGGAGGTGTTAGCTGGATGTTTATTCTTGTCTTTTTATGACCAAACGGAAAATCTTGAAAAAATAAAAATTAAATATTTTTCATCAGAATAAATCTATCAGTTTGATTTTCTTTTCCTCCAACCGTGAGTTTTAAGATTAATCTTAACGTATCAAGAAAACTCTATGAATAACATGGAGTCGTTGTAAATGAATCGCAGTGGTCATAAAGATTGTAATAGCGTTTGAATTCGAACCCAAGATATATGATATCTTTCATTATATTCCTATTAGACTTAACCAATGTATCACAATCCAAACAGATATTTGATTTTTTTTTTTTTTAAATAACTTCCTTTTTTAATTAAACCATGACATGTTTATTATACAAAAATAATAATAGGTTTTAGTTATGAGATTTTTGGCTAGAATTCAAATTTACCTAATAAAAATTCGATCATGATGTATCCATGTCTTAAATGTTTTATCTTTATAAATAAGATATTTAATTATAATAATTTATAATAAGATTGAGTTCCAATAAGAATGAAAGTTATGATAAGAAGTATAAGAAATGATATTCATCTTTATATCAATCATAATTGATAATCAACAGTAATAAGATGCATTGATATGCAACGGATCAATTCTCGTATCAAGTACAATTCATATTATGAATATAAGATTAAAAATGATCAAGAATCCAAATCTCGTGTTGTAACTTATGTTTTCACACTATTCTTTGTCTTTGTAATAAACCATATAATATAATAATTAAATATTATGTTTATTTAAGTAAATAGACAACAATAATTAATATATATATATATATATATATATATATATATATAATATGTCCATATTCGGTCCACAAGACAAGAAAGCAGGCCCAAATCTTGTCAATTTTGGAGAGAGAACCTATTCAAAATTAACATTTATATGTCAATTATTATATTCCTTACAAAATAGTAAAAATATCTATCATATATAAAAACAAACGATTCTAGCCTTTGATATTTGTTACTTTCTCCTAAAAATATAATTCAAAATTACTTTTTATATTATCTTATAATTTTATATTGTTGATTAAGAATTAAAAGTTCTCGTTCAAAATAAAATTTACAAATTCAACTCCTCTTACATAAAGCCATGTAAGGAAGGATAACCGGCACTCGACTTCTAGAGTCGTTGAAGCCGGTAAGTTGTCGGATATATTGATCGAAGATAGCCTCGATCAAACGCATCCAACGCCCATCATTTCATTTAAAAAAAAAAAACCCTTTTCATCATATGTTTAGATTGTTGATTCGATTCAACATGAAGTAGTACAAGAACTCGTACAAGTCCATCAACTACAAACTCAACATCGAGATTGTTTATTTATATATCTACTGAAAATAATGGGCACCGTGATGGGCTAATAAAGCGCAAGAGGGAAAAAGAAAGCGAGTAAATGAGTCAAAAGTTGTTGATGTCAAATGTAACTTTTGGAGCTAGCAAAAGCATATTCTAAACAAAAAAGGAGGATTAGTTATTAGCAACTTGTTGATAGTATTTGTTCTTAATGACAACAACTATCATCATTAGAGAAAAAGGGAAAACGATATGTGGGTGAAAGGTCTTAGTCACACTACAATTCAATGGACGACTAGAGACTTTTTCTTGATTTCTTTTCAATGTTGCTTGCGACTATATATATATACACATATATGTTTTCTCAAGAATCAATTCATTATGAATCTCCTTTTATATATACATATATATATATATACACACACCCTCTAAACCAGACAAGCTCAGTAAATCCCATTAAGAGGTGAGGTCAGGTTTAACTATATGTACATATAGATGATATACGTATGGTATAGTATAACAGGTAGAATATGCGGAAATGTCCTACGCCCCACACGTCTTTGTCATCCCTCTACGGGCACCTTAAGCCATAACAATCATGGGAGTCTCTTATCTATTTTTGATGCAAATGCATTTAAAGTGCCACTAAAAACCTCTTGGATATAGTTTCCCACATGCCTAATACTCATTTAACATCTTTAGATGCATTTCTACATAACTAATGAATCAATGATTGTTGCATAAATCTTGAGCAATTCACTGTTTTAGTCATACCACATCTAAAAAACATAATTTACAGCATATATGTTAGATAGGTATTACTTAAAAATCATGTAACATGCATCCATACAGCAGGTACAAAAGGACATGGAAGCACAAAAAGGGGTTGGAATTGGATTTGGATGAAGGGTGTGGTGAGTTGGAAAAGCATTACCTTTTGATGCAATGAGGACAACATGTTTTCACACCTGAAAAAGATTGAAAACACAGAAATGATATCAATCATGAAAGATGCTCTTAATAATTAAACAAAAGTGGTGTAGGCAAACAATGACAAATGAATGTTCACTCATAGTGCTCCACCATATCGATGTTCATTACTTACTGCAACTTTCTACTCTCTGCATATATTTGTTTATTTCATGAATGGAATCTTGTTATGCCCATCCTTCCAACTTTTTCTTTGCCCTCTTGCTTCATCAAGATGCCTCTCTAATTGGCACCTTCTCACACCAATGCTTTCTTCTCCTTTTTCTTTTTCTTTCCATCTTTGATTCCATAAGTTGATCATACCAAAATGGGTGTTTCACGATTCTATAGGGCTTCAATGACTCATAGTGTCACCATTCACTTTCTTTCATCTCTTATGTGGGTTGCTTTGCCTTATCTCCACTAACTTTCTTTGTTTTTTATTGTGTCGTCATTCAAGAAGATTTCCTCAATGAAATCATGATCTCACTAGAATGTTTAATGTGCGTGTTTGGGCATCAGGGACAATCAAACAAAAATAATCTACTCAAACAAGATTTTTGTACTGTTGACACGTCACATGTACCTAGAACTCTGGTAAAAGAAGACAAAACAGGATACAAACTTGTTAAAACACAGACCCTTTTGAATTTGATTATAACCCAACCACCACATGTAATTTGTATAAACCTCCTATAGTAAAATCTTTTGGCTTCAAGATGAATCACTGCTATGAGCCTCGGAGGTTGCACAATAAAGATGACTACACATCTTGTGGGAAAGAAAAATATAGTATGCTTCCTCTGGCCAATAAAAGTTGCAGCATTTGAGTACTATAGGTCGAAAGTGATGTTGTGAACCCAGATCAATAAAACAAGCAATTCGTGCAAATTGTCCAATACAAATTCAGATATGTTCTAACACAATCAAATGTTTGTGACAGCAGTCTCGACCCGTTAACACCAATCCTGGTCCGAAAAATTACGGGCACAAATTATCTCAGTTGAAAACTTAAAAGAAAAGTAGAAAACAACCATCAAAATGTGTTAGTTATATGGGTAACAATGTAAGAAAGCACCATGATACCAGTCCACTAGACCAAAGCGCGGCATACGAAAGAAATGATAAGTATGAGGGAGATGATATACGAAAGAATTTGCTCACATAAATGTTAATCTCCTTGTACGACATATCAGGAGCAGTTATCGTCAATACGACATTATAGGTAATAACGTGTTCTTACTTGGTACCTCTGATCTTGTCACATATTTAAAGTTTTGCACATTCAAGTTTACCAGAGGCATTCAATAGCATGCATCAGTTTTCTTCTAGGCCCAACTGCATCTGCACCCATATCTTTCAGCTTCTTCATTGTCAGATTCACCAATTGCACCTTGCCAACATGTCTGCACCTAAAAATCTTCACAAACTGACCGAGTCCAAGAGACACCAGCCAATTGTTCAGCCCACCTGCTCTCTGAAGCTTTCTCTCAAGATTCAAAGCCCTCATCTTTGAATTCACCAACATGTGCCCATTGAGCAAATTTCCACAATGTTTTCTTGCTTTTGGGGCACTGCAAATCCCAAGTGTTCTATGACAATTGGGTTCATCCTTAAGTAGGTTTCCTGGTGTAGCTCTATGGTTCAGCTTTGGTGGGTTGGAAAATGTTGTGATGGGTTTTACGGTGGCCAATGGCATGGTTTTCTCTATGTTGACAGGTGGATCCGGCTGTGGAGCTGTAATATGATCAACCTCTTTGGTGGGTATCGGCTGCGATGGACTTCTGGCTGGGTTAGGCATTGTGCAGTGTTCCGGGATGGGTAAAGCTGGGATCAAGATGGTAACTTTTTGCTTCTTGACAACAACCCAACCGTCTTGTAGGCACTTCTCCATGTCAGGGCCACTTGGAGTACAATTTTTATTTGGAGGCTGCTTCAGCTTCAGTTTCGCCATTTACTTGAAGACCTGCTTTGAGAAAATACCAAACATCAAGGCAAAAAACTTGTGACCTAATGTAAGATAGTAACCGCATCCATAATTGCATGAATCATAGGTTCGAACTCACAAGACTGAACAGAAAATCAATTACAGACTTGTATTGCATTTTTATCTCTGAAATATTGAGATAAAAAAATGAAACCATTTAACAACTATGTGTCCTCCACAGTGTACTGAACTGGTAGGATCCATGCATGCTGCTTCACTTAGTTTTAGAGATTGGACAAACTTATATCTGCCTTTATAATACATTTAAACAGCTGCCAAGTCCCAACATAGAAAAATGGAACTTATAGGTAACCTGCAAACCATTTGAAATCCTTACAAACACGAATCAAACTTTTGAGAAGGTAAAAGATATATTATAATCACAAGCCTCTTAGAGCTTTTCCATGTCCATTTGAGTGAACATGATGTTGTCGTTATACAGTCAGAAAGATTTGCCGGCAGGAAATACTTGCTGATACAAGAAAGACCAATGTGACGAAAAGGGTTAAATGGTGCAGATGATGCGTCAAAGATCAATATATTAGTTTAAAGATATTTATCACTTGGGATCCAGCTAAGATCCTCTCCAAATAAGCTGGTTACTAAAGATGTATGCAACAGGATCATAGTCTTCATATGAAACATCATTGAATGTTTAAGAAAGAAAAATATAACTTATGAGAAAGAAAATATAAATGGTGTGTAAAACACTACTTGATCCATCATTGTCCAAGCTATATTTTTGTGTGGATGTACATCTTGATAACTTTGGCCAACACTTCCTACACCTCGATCCCCCATCTTTAGGGTTCCATCACTTTTAAAATTCTCTGATTAAACAGATGCAAACAATGTAGACCACATCCATAGCCAATATCACAAGAGTCATTATCGGCAACACCTTAGATGTAGCTGATGCCATCTTTCTTGCATTAAATAATCGTCAATAGAGTGGCAAGCAGCTTACTATTTGATGAAGGTTTTCTAGAGAAGGCAGGATGTTCTGCTAGTAATTTAATTGATGTCAGACAATCTCGGATGAATGAATCAATTCTTTTACCAAACAAAAGCTCCATCTCGATCACAATCAACTGACTTTCATAGTATTGTGATGTTTCTGGAGTTATCAATCATAGAAAATATGCATGTAACCATTTGGATCTTCCAATTAACTTTGCACAAAATGATGACTACAGTTACCACTGACTCCATGTGTTTCCATTGTCAGATAAGAAGCTTAGTTTTTCAACTCCTAGAAGCAAATACTAGTGGCAGAGAATATTGTTCTTTCAGTTTTCGCAATTTCAAGGTTTAAAGAAATAATTACTTTGATTCCATCACAACTTTAACCCATTAATATGAACAAGTAATAGTAGTTGATAACAACTCGTGTTTGACCAAGCATCCTTCATCTAAGATTCAACTTTCAGTCTAATTTTTGAATTCTATCATCCATAAAAAAGAAATATAAATAATCAAACAAAAACATAAGGAACAATTAAAAACCATCTCCACTAGGCCTTGAGATAAAAAAAATCAAAGCACAGATGCATCAATATATACATATGTGTGTGTGCTGCACTTAGCAACTAGCCGACTGCAAATATCTTATCATAACCTACAAAATACAAAAGAGCCAAATTTTTCGCGGATCTTAATTCCCACATGTTCTTGCATTGCAAGAAAAGATTAACTCATCCTGGTCTCAGATACTTCCCAAGTTCTGTTCAGCCTTAGTGACAACAATTGATGCTCAGTTGCATGAATGCTAGATTCCTATGGAGAACACAAAAAGAGGTAGAACACTTAATTAGTTTATAAGTTTATATTTATAACTCTTAGACAGGCTTTCTCATTTGATGATTAAAAAAGAGAAGGGATACCCCTCTTTGAGGGTGTTGCACTTGCACACCTTTGAGGAAAATTCTAAACAAAAAACTTCTAGGTTCTACTACATTGCTTCCTAAGACTACAAGCCTCAACAATGATTATAAAATACAAGAGAGTCCTAGAATCCAATGTAGAACACTAGATTTTCCTAAAGCATTTTAGCGACTTCTAGGATGTTCTTGGCTCTTCCTTGCTTAATGCTTATTGTATGTACCAAGTGGGCATCTGGGTGAAGCCTACATCGTATTTGTACTCAAAATGCTCGAGCCATGACACTAGGATAGGACCATGTTCTTATAGTTTTACGGTTTAACAACCAAAACTTAAGAGCAAAATATGAAACAAAAGTCATAATAATAGTTGAACAATGCAAGACATATTGGTCGTCTATGTGAACACATTATTCAGAGAAGTTCCACAGGAATCAAGTCAAACTATGTGAATAAATATAATGTCACTTCAGAGTTCAGACAAACTACAGTCATATTACATGCATTGCAAAATTAGAGCTAGCATCATTCGTGCATCATGTGATCAAGATCTTTAAACAATACTAGCAAATAACAATGACTTCCGACTCTAATTCCATAATTCGTATCCAACTGTTCGGATTGCTTTTATCATATAACCATTCAATACTCGCCAAAATCAGTTGTATTGTACGTACATTTGCAGGTTACGGCTACAACCAAATCCAATATCACTTCCTCTATTCGACAAAAATACACAACTCTAACTATTAAATTCAAACCCGGTGCTTTAAAATGCAAGATTGATGGAGATTTTGAGGCAAAATTCAACACCAACATCGTCATATTTGTAGTAGATATTAGTCCAATTCGGTTCACTTCTTCTTTCTCAATAATAAAGAATTCGTATCGATTGAAGTAAAAAAGAGACCCTCTATCCCCTTTAGCTACCAAAATCTAACTGTAACATTTTGCCTAATTCATGTCTCCAGAAGGCGAAGGACATCAATTCTATCAATAAAGAAAAAATCACAACACAAATCTATAAAGTTGTGGAAATTATAAGTGGAAACAATCTAACTAAACACATTTTTGCATTCGTACATGGAAATTATCGTCGCACGTACCGAGATTATTGACGAATTGATCGAGAAGATAAAATCAATATATGGATTTGATTGGCTCCTTTGATCACAACGGTTTTCGTCCCTTTACACTTTTTGGAACTGAAATCCTTCGTCTCGATCTGGCGGATCTTGTAATTTGGCGCCCTAATTTATGCATAAAACCCAACAAGCTTCAATTTTGTCGCAATAAAAATAATAACATGACATTTATTTATTTATTATCTTCAAAATTTCAGTAACTATCCGTCAATCAGACCGTCTATTAAACATGTTTGAGGTGTATCTTACATAGACAATTCTTAAATAGTTTGGGTAGAACGATTAAATTGTCACAATGATTAAGAGTCTTTCATGATATAGTGTAAAATAAAATACAATTGTTTGGTAATTATGTACAATAAACTTAGGGCTTTTAATGATTAAGGGAGATCCATGATACAAAATCATTCAGAAGGTTTTAAAACCATTAAGCAGCAGAATTTTTTTTTTACCAAACAATATTCACCTCTTAATGATTCGGAAAGTTGACTCTTAATGGAACTATTAAGAGGTAAACAAACAAGATTCGCCTTTTTTTTCAACCATTAAATTCATTTAAGTAAAAATCTATTTAATTTCAAAATTTGTCGATTAAAAAAATGATTTTTTAACGCCTTCTTACTTTGTCATTTTATATTTTATTTTATTTATTACTCATTTCATATAATCTATAGTTTAAATACATGTATAACAAAATCTCCAAAGAATTAACACGATCTACTGGTAAAGACAACTTTATACGTATTTTTTGGCATATTTTAATTTTCCTTGATAGTTTTGTTGTTGTTTTTTTTTTTTTTTTGCAAAGGACATGTGTTAGCTTTGTTAAAAAAAAATATAGTTAAGTCAATAACATTTTTTTTTATTAATTGAAATTTATTTTAAACTACTTAGTTAATTGGTGTTAGATGTCTCCACCTAGTCCCCTTTCCCTTCTCCGGTCAAACCAATCGAACTCCTTTCCTTATTCGGTCATCTTCTTTGATTAACTACCGCATATTCGACCATCACACATACACATACACATACACATACCATAACACACTCACATACACCAAATGAGCCCAAGTCCATACCCTAAGCTAGGAAACTCGGAATAAATAATTGAAACACATCAAAATCAAACTCAAAGTAGCTCTCACACACACAAGTTCGTTCTTTTTATTTTGTTAATGATAGTAGAGTAAGCCGATTATACACTTACGCATAGTGGATGATTTTGTTTTCTAAAAGCAGTATTGATGAAACCAAAAACCCAATTTAAAGCCACAACCCAATCTAACTCTAGCACACATACACATCACGTCGAGATCTAGGTATCAGATACAAAATTGGCTACCGTATAGAGTGCATCTTCAAGATTGGGTTTAATGGGTGTAGCTTAGTTTTTAGATATGGAGAAAGGGGTGATAAGATGAGGAATACAAATGGGGAGGAGGCCGAAGATGGTGGTGGTCGATGACAAATGAAGGAAGTAGTAAATAGTAAGTCGGTAACATTATATATGTGTGTGTCTTTAACATATACGTATAAATTATATTTATTTTAAACAATGAAACAAAAATGTTATAAAAAAAACTTAAATACTCCTAACTTAACATAAATTTCTTAACAGGCTCAGGACAAACTACTTGATCCATAATGGAAATAAAAAAGCAGTAACCTAATCTGTAGTTTTTAGGGTTAGAGACACAATCCGTAATTTTCATATACCACAATGACGAAATACATAATTTACTATTTTTTTTATCACGTTAGTTACCATAAGATAAGTTACATTCCTCATTATTAAAAATTAGATTTTAGAAAATATTAAATTTATAACGGTAAACAACTATATAATAATAGTTTCAAAATTTATTAAGAAATTATATAGTTACATGATGCAATCAAAAATTATAACTTGTTAAAAAAATTATAAGCATGATAAATTTATTTCTCTAATAAGCGATCCATTCTATATCAACTCAACTGTAAAACTTTTTTTTTAAATTAATGTATTAAATTTCTTGACCAAATAAATTAACATAGTATTTGTCGTATATTTTAACTTTATTATTTATAAGAACTTAATAAAACCGAAGGCCCCGTATGGTGACACCACCAACACATCCCATAGTTGCCCCTTATAACGCACTTGTAATCAGGGGTGCTAAAATATCCGACCAACTCGATCAACTTAACCCATCACGGAATAAATTAACCTGAAGCAATCTAATCAAGTTGTAAAATTTTTGAACCGTAGGTATTGGGTTGATATTGAGTTACTATTATTTGAATCTAACTTAATTCGATGAACCCGATATCATTTTATTTATTGGATTTAATATATTTATTGATTTTTTTATTAATATACACATTAGACAATTACACTATCATGTACGCGCTTCATAGACACATATTTTCAATCTATTCATATATATGTTCAGTAATTGTGAACATACGTAAGAAATATGGATAAGTTGTATCAAATGGTTGATAATGGAAAAAAACTATGAGTATGTAAATAACATATTCAAGGTAAAATAATATTTCAATGTACCAAAGTATCAACCCGACCAACCTGTACGGTTTGGGTTGGTTTGGGTTGCACTTTGGTTTGAGTTGAGTTGGGTTAAGATTTTTCAAACCGTAAGTATTGGATTGAATTGTTTAAATATCTTCAACCCGATCAATCTAATTTATAAACACGCCAATTTTAATTATTTACACCAATTGGCAATGGAGAATTTGCAACATATAGTATAATATTGGATCAAAGATCAAGTAACATAGCTCTTGAAGGTCACTTGGTGACAATAGTGTTTAAAATGGATAACCACAAGGGTGGTGTCTTATTGGTTTGAACTTGGCTCCAAAGGTCAAAAGTACCAGGAGGTCTCAGGTTCAAATCCAATGAGAAATAAAAATCTTCTAGTGGCCACGGAGGTTCAAATACGGTGACTTCGGGCTATCTGCAAGGTAGGTGGTCGTCCTGGGATTAGTCAGCTCGCATAGCGAGTTGGATATCCAGGTTAATAAAAAAAGATGGATTGCTATTGCAAATTGATTAAACAATCTCCACGTTATTAACAACTTATGTTTCAGTTGAAAAGCATAGCGAAAACCTCCAAACCAACTATAATTTTTATTTTAGCAAAAACTTAGAATTACGACACCTTCGATAATCGCAAATCAAAAATCCCTAATTTACTAAATGATTCCCATGAACAATGGGATTAATCTTCCTTGTAAAACGTCATTATGCTACTTAACCGATTTCTGCTACGGATAAGTTATTACTGGATATTGTTTGGTGAAGTTAAATTGCTGACGGCGACGGAGTAGGGATGGTGATGATAGGGTATAGGAGAAGGAAGAAGGTGGTTCCGATGAAGCTTGATAGTCATGGAGGCGATAAAAAGCAAGAAAAAAGTTAAAGAAAAGATCTTTGTACCTTCATGAAATATTTAATAATACAATTCATATATACATACCAATATAAAATATGATCTGAAAATAAAAGAGTACATAAAAGTTAAATGACAAATGCCCCGAGTTAACGGATTTTTTAACGAGGTTAATTAAAGGGACGAAAACCGGGGAAAAAATTAAAAACCACAAATAACAAAAACGCTAATTGCTAAATTAAGGGAAAAAGGTAACTTTCAATAAACCACAAGGACTAAAAATGTAACTTACTCTAGACTTTATTCGGAAACTAAATAGATGGCAGACTGGCAGGGGTTTATAAGACACGTGCACTGCACGGAGGAGTACCACTGTACAACTGATTTCCTATTGGACTCTCTCTCTCTCTCGGGTTTAATTCCACCGCCTCCATTAATGATCAAGCTCTAAAATATTTTCATTCTGCTGCTACCTCCATTTACCTTCCTATCCGCTTAATTGCTTCTTACCAAGATGAAGTTTGGAGAGACGTTTAAGGAGTATCTGCACGGAGAGAAAGAGCACAGCAGCTTGTTTGATCTCAATAAATGCTCTCACGTCGACTACAAGAGGCTGAAGAAGCTTCTCAAAATCTGTAGGCATCATTGCAGGGAGTTTAATAATGGCGATTTCCAGGTTGAAGAAGAAGAAGAAGATCGTCAGATTAATACTTCAATTTGTCGCTATCAATCCTGCCAATGTATGTTTTGTTTCCATCCCCTTAATTGGTTTTTTTCTCTAGCTATCTATCATACATTTGTCTTCTAATCTTTTATTTTAATCAAACATAATGAGTCCACTTATCGTCTTTTTAGTCGTATTCATATCTTCTCAAGGTCAAGCAACAGGTGAACCATGACTCTAGACACACTATAACAACCACAACCAAGATCCAAGTGTAAAATAGCAAGAACAAGCAAAATAAAAATGTCACTACTGAGAAAGTGTAAGTCCACTAGGGAGAGAGATAGACAATACTAATCACAGGTGAGAGTTGCAAAGTTACTTAAATAGAAGATGATCACAAATAGATGAAACCCTATAAGATAGCTTCTCTTGGATTTTAATCTATAATGGGAACAAATGGGAAATGGGGTCAGAAACCCGTTTAAATTGCTCCTGTACCGAGATCACTCATGTGAGCTGCAAAAGCGAGGTGGAGCCCGCCTGTGTTCAAGAACTACCCTTCTGTGATGTGGCTGTGAGAGGCAGTTACCTGTTGTGGCTTCCTCGCCAAACATGTACTGAATGTGGATGCGACCGGATGTACTTGATGATGAGGTCTCAGCCGCATACAAACATTACATCTCGTGAAAAGTGTACCATAAGTAGTTTGAAGGAGGCTGTTGAGTGGCTGCTTACACGAGCTCCTCTACGTGATCTTGGAGGATGCTTAGACCAAAACATTGAGCAGCATCTATATTTTCAAAACTTTAAAGTATTATGCATTTGCATCACATTGGTAGACATTTTCTGCAGGTTGTTTCTGATCATATTGCGCAGTCTGTATTTGTACTTCGAGTTTCAAGATCGAATCTAGTACTTACAAAAGTCAAATTGGATCGAAGATAAGCATGTGTTGACTTGACTAAGGGATTGAAAATATATATACATCGTGCAAGAATTTACCATTAGTTCATTATACTGGTTGTTTACTTGTTTATGAGTCATCCTGAAGTGTGAGTGCCTTGTAGCTGAACGGAATGTTCTTCACTTTAAGGAAGGCTGTTCTTAGTTTGTCCAGAAAACTAGAAAAGAATTGCATTTCTCTCTCAAGACTGATGCTTTTCAAGTCCACATCTTTACGAATATGGTTGAACACCACCATTATTTATGTAGCACTAGTGAAATATTAATGTTCTAAGCAAAGTTTTCTAAATAGTTTTAAAATATGTATCCTTGTTTTTAGGTTAATGAACAAAAAGCCCCTTGATGTTCACACTGAAATTCTAGTTATTTGTAGATCATGGAGAGTATATGCCATTTTATGCAAGACATTTTGTGGTAAATCCTGAATTTTTATGAAGTGATTGCTGGTTTATTAGCTGTTCTTTAACTTGGACTTCGGAGACTCACACGTACTACTGATTTGTTTATCATTATAGGGTGTGATCGGATGTTTTTCTCCGAGATAATGAAAGAAGCTTCTGATATTGTTGGCTGTTTTAGTTCTCGGGTCAGACATCTTGTCCAACTTCATTGCACTACTGGTATGCAGAGATTTTTACTACACTTGTTTCAGTGTTTCAAAAATGATCAACAAGCACTCGTGATGGAGGGGCGGATGTTAATTGAATATGTTATCATGAACGCGGTAGCACTTAGGAAAATTCTTAAGAAATATGACAAAGTAAGCCAATATCACTTCAATTCCTACTGCTTCTTCTTATTGGATTCTTGAGTTCTATTTGTTGTAAATGTTTTTTATACAGGTGCACAACTCTGCAAGTGGCATGAACTTCAAGTCCAAGTTGCAGGCTGAACACTTGGAGATTTCACAATCACCCTGGTTAATTGAATTAATGGCTTTCTGTATGAATTTCAGTGAATCAAATCATTTGATCTGCTATGAGCTTTGCATTCCTTTCTCTTGTGATCTCAATGTTTTAGACCCAGAACCTGTACTGAGATTGGTGCTTCCAAATTATGCAAATTTGGAATACAGTCTTACATGTGCTGTTTGCTTGGTATGGTTGCATATCAAGTTAATCTTGTATACAGATTAGACATTTTTTTAATTGTTTCTTTCTGCTATTCATTTGGATTAATATTCTTACTTGATTTTCAGCATACTGTTTTTCATCCATACGCTTTGAGCTGTGGGCATCTCTTTTGCAAGTCGTGTGCTTGCTCAGCAGGTTCCGTTTTGATATTTGAAGGGGTTAACTCTGCAAGCCCAAAGATGAAATGTCCAGTTTGCAGAGAGGTTAGTATGGCTTTTTAATTATAACATGTATCTACAAGAGATTCATACTTTCCTATGAAAAACAACCTACATTTTACAAATTATTATTTACTTTTTGTGCGTTTTAATTAAGTTAAGACGGCCTTAATAAGATTCAAGGGGATTCAGGCATAGGACAGGAAGGTGTTTTACTCATTTAGATGACTTATTGTTGAATCTTAGCTTAATTGCTCAACTTACATGTCATGTAGTTGTTCTGTTTGGTGATCTATAGTAGTCCCATGAAGGCTCGAGGCGTTCTACATACTTCACACTATGCATGATCACTAGAACCAAGTTTGAGCCTAATTTTACTGTATGTATGCACTTGCAGGATGGAGTATTTAGTAATGCAGTGCGGATGGCTGAATTGGATTTACTTCTAAAGCGACGGTAAGTCGTATTACATTGCAATAAAGCCGTACATGTTTGCGCTTGAAAGGAATCCTACGAAGCAGCGGGGCATTTGCAGGTTTGAAAAAGAATGGAAGGAAAGACAGGTTGAAGAAGGTGCTGAAGTTGCAAAGCAAAATAAAGAGTACTGGGAGTCTCATACAAGGTTTATTACCGGAATTTGATACAATGTTGGTTCCTGAAGTGTGTGTGTGTTAATTGGGTTATAAACACACAAATGGCAAAGATTTGTTTGGGAAGCAAAACAATGATCGCGGCTGGAATCTGGTCCTTGTACTAAAACTATGAATGGCATAACGATTGCAGATCGGCCTTTTGCAAACCAATCCTATACGTTAGTTAAAGAAGCTAACTATCTTTAATATATTTTTAATTATAAATTATTCATTAGTATTAACTGTTAATTATTTCCCTCTCAAAAAAAATTATTGATTGTTTAGAATTATTATTTATTTCATTAAATATTTTTATATGATTATTATTCGATATATTTAGTCGTCAAATACTAGATATAA
>NC_037528.1:8808331-8811793 GCF_001531365.2 Cynara cardunculus var. scolymus
TATATAATAAATTATTGAATAAGATTATAAAAATGCAAAGACTTTTTATTATAATATTAGTATGAATAATAGAGTAAAAAACTTAAAACAATGATTTATTTACAATATAAGACTCGATATTTTCATTATCTCTATAACAAATATTTGAGTAATTTATATCGTTTGTTGATATGGTTAGGTCAGAATTTGGATATGATATATTTTTTTTAAATAAATACATTAGGGTCCCTATTGTTTGCATTTTATCTCATCCGGGATCCCTGTCACTAATAAAAAAAGCATTTTTTATATATATATAATAAAATGGCGGTCTGAAACTTTTTTTGGGTGATTTGGACTAAAAGGACCGCCACACACACACATATATGTATATATATATATATTAGTAGATGAGTGATCAAATGAAAATCACTCTCATTTGTGTAAACCATGTAAACCAATCTCATCTATCCATTTTCTTGATCAATCATCTCTTTCAATCAGGAGCATATCTCCGATCAATTAATAAATATTCTCTTACCAAAATCGATCGATAATGATTAATGAGTATTTTGAAGAAAAATTGCAGGCGATAATGAAGGTATGAATGTTTTATGAACAGAACAATGAAATACGTTTCATTGAATTATTTTCAATATGAATATTGAATATGTTTCATTAAATTATTTTCCTTTTCCCAATAAAATTAGTGCCCTTTTCTAATAGAAGTATTTTGTATCATAGTAAATTATGCAACAATTTCATCGATAAAGTTTTTGCTATCTGAACAAGTTTCATTAGCTTACTGCATCTATCATTACATACAAATTCATAACCATTAAGTGAACAATATAACCGGAAAAAAAATTGAAACAATTTCATCAACAATTGTTGATAAGAAAACAAAATTATCCAAAAATATTATATTACGCAACAAGTTCATCCACAAAAGTTTCATTAAATAAGTTCATCCATGAACGTGTTCATAAAACAACCTGAATACGTTTCATTAAATTATTTTTCATTTTTTTATTAAATTAATGCCCTTTTGTAATATAACATATTTTGTATACTAGTAAATTATGCAACGATTTAATGAAAAAGTTTTTGCTATCTGAACACGTGTTATTACGTTACTGCATTTACCATGCCATACAAATCAATAACCACTAAGTGAACAAGATAACCCAAAAAAAGAACTTTGAAACAATTTCATCAACAACTATTTAAAAAGACGATTGTGTTTTCAGCACATGAATCTGTTTCACTATTATGATAATGTTTTCGGTTCATGAATCTGTGTTTTAGTTGTGAATCATTATTTAGTATATGAATCTGATTTTGTGGATCAAACATTAAATGATTTTAAATTTCATTTTTTAAATCCGTATAATCCTTAAAACAAATAAAACATATTTAAAATTTAAAAAACTAAATTAAAAAAATATCTAACTCTTACCATATTAAACATTTTTTTATTACGTTTATTTAATTAACAAACCTTAATACCTTCCATTATCAATCAAAAACATTGTAAATGACAATTAAACCCTTAATGATTAAATTTAATAAAAAAAAAGAATTTTCCTATTGGTCGTAATCGGTTTGCACGGTTTTTAAGAATTGAGCGGTTTTCAAAGTAATTCATCTCTATATTAGTATTAACAAGACCAACTTTTTTAACTTATGGGCTATGACGCAAATATAACCCTAAGCCCAACATAAAGTCTAATATCTAACATGATCAAATCCAAATGAAGGGGCGCCTAAAAATCTCTAAACCAGTAAACATATCGACACATAAGACATTGAAGGTTTCTAAACTTTGAAATCCCTCAAGAACTCTATTAATCTATCGATTTTGTTAAGAACTCAAGACTCAATAATTGAATGTTGTGAAGTCGTGAATTTTGTTACTCAATATTCACAGTGGAGTTGTAACTTTGTTAATTTGTTTGTTTTCTAATATGTATTATATATTTATTTGTTTGGACTTTGGATTGCTTAGATTTTGGACTCAAGAACTACTTAATTATTAAATTTATTTGTTTAGATATTTTTGTTTTGTTAAAATGAATATTTAAACTAAAATTCTAAAGGCTCAAAACGCCTAAACCGGTCAGACCAGATTGCCTTTTCGTGGTCTGGTTTGATTGGTCTGGGCACTTGATGTCAAACCATTCGATTTTTTTTTTATAAACCGCCATTACGATTTGGTTTATGGTCTAAGGGGTTAAACCGTCCAATCGGACCGTGAACACCCCTAGTGAATGTGATAAAATAATGAAAAATATGAAGAAAAAAACCCAATAGCCTTTCATATTTCAAATGATTAAGTCCTTAAATATTTTTTAAAACAAAAAGTACTTATATCTATAAAATGAAACAAATATACCAAAATGTACTTGCATTTACAAAAAAAATACTTACATTTAAAAAGGACTACTAATAAAACTTATTTTAATTAAAAATAAAATATACATTGTGTGAGATTTTTCAACTTAAGAAAAATAAAAAATGATTTAAAAAAGGATCATTGCTGAATTTTATTTCTATTAAAAATAAAATATAGTTCGTTGGTGATTTATTTGTAATTTGATTAAATTACTGATGAATTAACGATAAAATTTAACCAAATAGATAATTATTTAAAAATCATCGCTAATCCATCGATGAAATGATATCACCGATAAAATTCAAGCACGATCTTTCACACTTATTAACATATTATTGTGTTAAAGCGTCTGACGGTGGTCAAGTTAGCGATCAATTATATATAAGTAATTCATGCATATATACCAATGAACACTAGCAACGAAATTTAATTAATTATGTATTTAGTTAAATTTTACCGTTAATCTATCTGTAATTTAATCAAATAATTTTCTATTTCTTTTTAATTTAAAAAATCATCAACATAATATATTCTATTTTTAATTAAAATAAATTTCATCAATATTTTTTTTAATGTAAGTATTTTTTGGGTTCAAAAAATGTTTAGTGACTTAATTATTCAAAATATGAAAGTCTATTTGTTTTTTTTTTCCAATTTTTTTCCATTATTTTTCTATATTAACCAGTTTTATATGTCATAAAGATGTATCTAACAGATTTTAGAAATTTCAAGAAGTTATTTAATAGTTTTTTGATTGTCCGAGGGTTTATTTGTTCCAAAAAATTGTTCAAAAACTTAATTATTCAAAACACTAAAGTTTATTAGATTTTTGTAAAACTTTTTCTTGTAATTTACTCAAAAAAAAATTATACTACAAAATCTTTGAGTGTATTTACAAGATATTCAATTTATTAAGGGGAAGACTAATGGACCCCTAAGGTGTACCAATGGCACTCCTAAAATTATCTCCATCATTTTTTTTTTGTTTTTTTGTTGTTTTTACTTTTTGTTTTTTTATTTAAATTATTAATTAATTTTTTTACTTTATTATTTAATTTTTTTTTCTTATTTAAATTATTAATAATTTA
>NC_037528.1:8811893-8815741 GCF_001531365.2 Cynara cardunculus var. scolymus
AACCTTTTCCTTTTCTAATGCCAATAAACTCCTTAACTCATTCAGCTCATTCTCAGTCTTGAGGAACTTGTTAGTTAAATCCTTTACATCTGAATTGTTCCTTGGAGAATTCCTCTCAGCAATTAGTTCAAGATGAACTTTCTGGAGTTTGTTGTGCAAATCTTTATAAGATTGATTCCTTGATTTTCTTTCTTTGTCAAATTCTACTGTGATATTATCCAAGGATTTATGAAGTTTATCTAACTCATATTTGGATTCATCCTTAACTTTTTCTATCTGTGCTTTATAATCTCGATGCAAAGATTCATTACATTTCACATTAACATAATTCTGAAGTTTAAAGTTATTCTCCAGCTCAGCATACTTTGCTCGCAATTCTTGATTCTCCTTCTTTAGAATAGCTGCCATTGTAAAAAAAATTGATCAGTTAAGGATCTATGCAGTGAAATCAGATAAAAAAAATACGAACAGTTAAGCTCAAAAAGAAACCGAAAAACATAAACACTGAAAAACTCACGCAAAAACAGATATACAATGATCCAAAAGAAAAGCTAAACACAAATAACCTAAGAAATCAAAAACAGTCCAACAAAAATCCAAGTCCAAAAATCTGAGACTAAGTCCAAATCACACAAATCCAAGCCCAAAACGCACAGTATCAACGCTTTACAATACAGATATTACACTTTTTAAAAAAAATGATCTATCTGCTCTCTGAAGTGTATTCAAAAATCCACGAATATGCTCTGCTAATCAGTTGCTTCACACGAGCTGCGGTGACTTGATCTGTTTCTGTTTCAGACTTTAAAACAGAAATAAAATTCAAAAACCGCTGCTGCTTAAGCTTCAAACTCAAACCAGCAATCAACACTGTGTAATAACCTGCTGTTTCAAATCTGCTGTTGCTGTGAAACTGTTCCAAACAAGTTGTTCCAGGGCACAAATAAACAGCAGTATGGTGTGTGCAATAACAAATAAACACAGAATAACAAATGCTAGCAACTGTTAACAAAATGAAGCTGTCAAGATTTGTAAACAGCTTCAATGTTGCTGTTTGCTGCAAATCTAAACACCAATCAAAGTAACCACTTTAAAACCTGTTGCTGTTCAAACATAGTAGACAACAGTAAACACAACAAGAAGACTGCAACCTGTTTTAAAACTGAACCTGTGAATGATGTTATCACAGTTGTTAAACAGTTTGTCTTGAAGTTGCTGCTGTTAAACACTTTCTGTTGATGCTGCTGTTTCAAAAATCTGTTGTTAAAAAAATAGTTGATGTCAAAACCTTGATGCTGTAATTGGTGTCACAGTATGCTTCTTCTTAGAACCTGCTTAAAGACTTTCTGCTGCACAATATTGTTACCAACAAAGCACAACACAATCTGCTGTTACAACTTGAGGTTGAGTCTGTCTATATCCAACCACAACAGCAAGACCTGCTGTTAATTACTTAAACCTGCACACTGCTTGAATTATGACATCAAACCTGTTACACTTGAGTCCTGCTGCTAAAACAGTCCTACCGCCAAAACAGTTCAAGAAACAGTCCTGCACACTTCTGCACTACCTGCTGCTGTTAAACCTGGTTGCTTGCTGCTGTTACTTCTCGACACCAACGCAATGCTAGTTGCTGCATAAACCAATTATGATAACCAATTTGTGAACTTGCTGCTGTTTCATACCAGAAACAGTCCCAAAACACTAGCTGCTGTCACAATGTTGTTGCTGTGTAAACTTGTTTGAGACACCTGTTGCTATTACTGCATCTCGTTCTGAACCAGCAAGGTCTACTAAGTTCAAAACAAATACACATGAACTCTCTGCATATTCATCTTCAAGTTCTCTTCAAGTTGCTGTCAAATCTTTGTTGCTGCTGTTCTTTGCTCAAAAACCAATAAGAAATATGCTGTCAAAAAGATTAAGTTGCTGTCAAAAACACATGTAGTGCTAGAACAAATCAAATCTGTTGTTTCTTTCTTCTTGAACCAACACTGCTGCTGTATAGTTGCTAAAACAGCCTCCAAACTTGCTGTTTTGTTCTTGCTGCTCAAATAACAAACACAGAAATATCAAACAGAATGTTTAAACTCGATTCAAACAAAAATATCTGTGTAACTGTATACTGTGTAAGCTGTTTTAAAAACAGCCTTAAAAAAAATTAGGAACCAGCAACCCATCACAGCGAACAAAACTGAAAAACCTTGAACCATACACAAGTAACTCAAAACAATCAATTGTTTCAAGATTAACAAGACTGCTGTATGTCAACACAATCAACTGTTTCAAGATTTTATAGCTTCAACTCAGAATCCTATCCAGACAAGCTTTCTGTTATGCGATTTAATAAACCGGATAACTTGATGCACAAAAGTTCAAGTCCTAAAATTGTAAACCGCTCAAATTAAAATTCACAAATCCGCTCAAAGCTAAACATAAACCGCTCAAAATTGTAAACCAAGACTGACCTGATTTGAACGAATCCGATGAAATAGTGAGAGGTTTAGTGTAAACCGCTCAAAGTTGTGAAGAATCCGCTCAAATGGTGACCGGTGTAGATGAATACCGATCAAAGCGTGTCCGGTATAGATGAATATAGGATGAACACCGCTCAAAAATTAAACCTAAAAAAAATCAACTTACCTGCAATCGTCCGGTGTACCTCTCCGTTCAAGGAATCCGATTAAGCAGTCTCCGGTGTTCTTCTTATCCGCTTAAGCTTCACACGGTTTATATGAATACCGCTTGTCTTCTAATCAAATTAACACACGGTTTACATTGAAACACAACTTGAACTCTTGAAGATATACCGTTCAAAAAAAATGGGCCAGGTAAATGGGCTTAAAAAAATGACTTGGGCTTTAAAAAAAATCAGGCGGATTAACAAAAAGTAAAGAAAACAAAATTAAAACCAGATCAAACACTATCAAAAACACAAAAACAAAAAAAAATTGACAAAAATTGGATCAAAAACACTGGTTTACAAAAAAAAATTAAGAACACAAAAAAATTTAAAAACACAAAATCCGATTAAATCTTGATTAAAATAGATCAAATCGCAAAAGTTTGTGAATAACAAAGATTCACAATGCTATTTCGAGCATTTTGATCATGATTTTAACACCAAAACACAAGATTTTATGATAAAATCGGATCAAACAGAAAAAAAAATTAACAACACGAAGAACACGAAGAACACAAAAATTCAAAAATTAAAAAAAAACTTATCTCTTCGATTTCCTTTACTGATTTCTTGCATTCCGGCTCTGATACCAATTGTGTGTCCACAATCACTGATCAATCTTTATATTAAGCTTCCTTCAATGGCAGATTCATGGATTTATCATTCAAGAACACTATGAACACTTTATGAATATTGAGAGGAAAAGTCAATCCTCTCAATTCAGTCAAACCTTCTATTATTAAAGAATATTACAATTAGCTCTCTTCTTTCTCTAATTACAAAGATTAAACCATATTTATATGGTCAACCTAACAAACAAAGTCAAAGTCAAACTAGTCTAAGAAAGTCAAACACGTTGACTTTACAATTATAGACTAAAATTAATCTTTCAAGACGAATACAATTAATACTGATTTTTCAGTCCTAACAAACTTGCACTCAATCAGACTAATAGAGTCCTTGGTACTTTGCCTAGTAACACAGAAGTCCCGAGAGCCTTAGGAAAGGAACATGTGAAAGCAGTGACCCTTAGGAGTGGGAAGGAGTTGACTGAAAAGGTGCAAAAAGCTAGTGCACCAAGTTTTTCAAAAACTGATGATACAGCATTGGTTCCTGCCAAAGAAAGACCGGTCCGACCCTTAGAGAAAAAGGCATCCGAGACCAC
>NC_037528.1:8818251-8820210 GCF_001531365.2 Cynara cardunculus var. scolymus
CAAATGCTACAGCATTGGTGCAGCGTTGGCCTGGGTCTTGCACGACTTTTTGGAGGACTTAATGAACAAGACRTTGGCTTTTTGAAGGTGGAATACARCTGTAAAATGGCTGGATTTTTAGTAGAAAATCAGATGTACTCTCTAGTTAAACTTATGTACTCTCTAGTTTAGCTTTTGTACTTTTTAGTTAAAGCTTTAGTTGTATTGTAACTAGTGTTGGTAAGCTTAGCCTCCAAGCTTTGTTCTTTTGTCTTTTAGTGCCCATTTTGRGTATAAATAGGAGGCTAAGGTTACCACATTTCTCACCCAATTAATCCATAATCCTTTGGATTCTCCCTACTTTTTCTCCCAACTTTTCTTCCTTTTGCTTTAAACCCTCTTCAAGGGTGTTCTTCAAGTTCTTCAAGATCTTCTTCATCTTTTTATTTATTTACTTTCTTGTCTTTTATTTTCCGCTATTTATTTTCTCGTCTTTACATTTCCGTTATTTACATTCCGTCATTTACATTCCGTCATTTATTTTCCGCTATTTACATTCTCGTCATTTACATTCTCGTCATTTATTTTATCGTCATTTACATTTCCGTCATTTATTTTATTGTCATTTACTTTACGTAATTTACGTTTATGTCTTTATTTTCCGTCATTTATTTTTTACTTTCCGTTATGAGTAGCTAAGCTTTTATAGCTTGAGTGTGAGACGGAAATGTGAGATTTTCAAACCGAACGAAAGTAGCTAAGTGTTTTCAAAAACAACGTTTCATTGTTTCATTCGAGTTTTTATAAAACCAAGCACACTTCTTGACGGGTTGATCACTTGAAAGTGTTAAAGTGCGATGGACTTAGAGATAAGCCATCAATAAGCACGTCAACTTGGATGACATAMGAGGTAGACTTGAGAAAGTTGCCGACAAGGAGACTTGTCATTTATGTTTTTCAAAACGTAACTCCCGACGGGTTGGTCGCTTGTCAAAAATGTCAAAGTGTGATATATTCAGAGATGAAATATCGAGAACACGCCAACTCGAATGATATGGGAATCAACTCGAGAGAGTGATTTTTAACAAAGAGATTTGTTTATCCATATATTTTGAATACACCATCGTGTCACTATTCCCGGTCCAGACACCTCATAGAGATATGGGTGGAAAGCTATAAGATAATGCAATGGTGAAGTCCGAGAGGAATGCCTTCAAAATAGATGGTGGAACTTAGTTTTGAAACACTGCTTGCTGTAGCATTGCTACAGCATTGGCTGCTGGAATTTGTGTTTGGATCTCACCTTAAGTTTTACACCCTTGCTTCTTTTATTTATTCTGTAGTCTGTTTTGGATCACATTACAATCAAAGAAAAGTCTTCGAAATCGTCATCTGAAATCATCTCTTTCATTAGACTCTAATCTAACTTTGGCTACAATCTCTGTGGACGATAATCTGGTACTTGTACCACTTTATTACTTGGAAAGACGACGTTAGGCCGTATTGTATACTTGCTTTGTGGCCTAATTTCATTAGTCTAAAGGTGTGAAATATAACCGACCAATCACATACGACCATATTATAACATCGACTGAGATAAAAAATAAAATGAAATATTAAAATCAAGATATATCTCGCTGCATTGCGCGAGTACCCTTCTAGTATATATATATATATATATATATATATGTATGTATATACTATAAGAGTACTCGCGCAATGCAGCGAGACACATCTTGATTTTAATGTTCTATTTTATTATTTGTCTCTATCGATGTTATAATACGATTTTATGCGTTTTAAAGAAAACAATAATGATTTTATTTTTGAATAAAATATACATTTGAAGATATCATAAAAATTTGAAAAAAATTATATCAATTTTAATATCAAATCAACTATTTAAAAGTTTTTACTTTTTATGTAATTTCTTTAATTTATTTTTTTATTATAATTTAATTTAAGTTTAATAATAAAATA
>NC_037528.1:8820740-8852463 GCF_001531365.2 Cynara cardunculus var. scolymus
TTTTATATTTAAAATGAGATGTTTATCCTGTATTTGATGAAATAGGATATGGATGAAATCAGATAGGAATGAAATCGTTTAGGGATGAACGGGTTTAGGATGGCTTTAACAGGTTGTACCATTAGCAATAGATGTTGTCTTTAAGAATTTTAAGAGTTTTAGCCAAATGTTTTATAATATAGTATAGATTAATAAAACAATAATAAAACATAATATATTATTATTTGACATTGAAATTTGTACTATTATCAATTCCAGTGGCATTTAACACATGACATTAGCACTCCCCTTTAGTAATGGAAATCAAGTTAGATACGGAGGATATGAATTTGACATGATGGCCGATAATATTTGATTGGATTATCAAATTGTAATGCCTGTGTAGATTTCCTTTTACATCCTGAAGATACTTGAAACTCATCTCCAGATAGCAATGGCGTTTTCCAACTGGTTCTCTCGTCTGCGATCGTCTTATAAACCCAACAAATTCATTCAAAACTCCTTCATCCATTCCAAACACACCCCTCAATCACGCAGTTTAGAGAACACAGTTATAATCAACTCAAACAACAGCAACAAACAATCATGGAGGAGTTTTTTGCTTCCCATTGTTCTCGCCGTCTCCGGTGGCTCTTTTGCATTCCATTTACAGAAAAACGCATCTCTATGCGATGCCCCTAACCACCAAGAAAGGTATTTTAATGTTGATCATCATCATCATCATTTAGTTGATCTTCTGACATGGCTTGGTTGTATTGTTTTGATTGAAACGGTTTTCTGAACCCTTGAATTTTTTTGGCGGGTTTCAGAGTTGGGCGAATTGGGGGAAAAGATAGCACGAAGTATGTGGTAAAGGGCACTTATAAGCCAGTCCCATCTGAACTCATCAGGGAACTGAAGGCCATATGTCAAGTACTCTGTCATATTATTCATTTATAATGTTTCGAATTTCTCCCTCCATTAGAAGTTTGATTATTGCAAACCCTATTACTTTATATGGATCTTGTTACAAATTTACACCAGCTATTTATTTAGACCACTATGTGAAATACCAAATTAACAATCTGCTTTAATCGATATTGTGAAATACCAAAAAACCACTATGGTTTTCAAGAACTATTGACTAATGATCTTGTGAAATACCAAAAAAACCCACAATAGTTTGCAAGAACTATGGATCTAGAACAAAGTAGGGAAAAGTAAGTGCAAAAAACCATAAGGCTTGAGGTTTTTGTCCAAAATCTCTCTTGTTTGCAAGGTATACCATTTTTCTTGCATTTTTGTAAAACCATAGTTTATTTGTAACAAAAAGTCAAGAATCATTGTTCTTAAAGCCAGTCGCTCATGTTGATATGAAGTTTGTTAATTTGTCAAAAACATCATGGAAATTATAAGTGGCTCATATAATTTCTGAAGTCTAGAATGAGTGTTTGACCTTAATTACCAAATAGTGCCTCTTTCTTTGGAAAAAAAAAATTTAATTCAATAATACCTTTCTGCAGCAACCTGGGTAATGTTTTTGTTCTTTCTTATTTTTTGGACCAGAGGCTAAGTTCCTTGAGGTTCTTGATGATTATATGGCAAGTAAAGATAGAACTTTCAAGCTTTATTGGGTCAAGGTTTTTTGGGATTGTAAGAATTGGGACAGGAACCAATATAACAAGGTGGTTTATGCTCATTTTACAGGATAACATGACATTGGATTATGATGAAAGATACTTCCATGGGAAACCACAATACAGCTTTCACAAAGCAGTCAATATCCCTGATGTGGTTGTGTTTCCGAGGTGACACAATTTGTGGTTTTGTCTCAGCACTCTATAAACTTCTTTTTTTCTTTTCTTTCTTGGCTGTTATACCCAACTTTGCTAGTGAAGATTTAGATCATATAATGCGTGAAAGAGTAGGTCGATTTCTGTCCAGACGCCTATAATAAGCTAAGATGAAAGAATTCAAGGTTTTAAAGATAGATATATGCTACTATGAAGTTTTGATGTGCCTGAGAAAAATAGATATTTTGCTTAGCAAAGGATATAACAAGATTTAAATTGTAACGGTAATTCCTGATTAGTAAGAAAAGAGGAGTCACTCAACATGTCCTAACCTGACCAGGTGCATCGAGGCCCTTCAACTTTGGGAGGGTGCAAATGGGAGTCATATGATGTTAATTAGGAGAGGTCACTTCACAATTTTTTGTTTACCCAAAAGGGAGTTTCATTTTAAATTATAATAGGAAGACAATTTTGATGTTTTAACATTCTCTTTCATTTTGTGGAGAATGGATAAATAGCCATTTTGTCAATTTGTACTTGATCAGGTGTAAAGTTGTCCAAAATATGGTATTTTAACGGTTTCTAGATTTTAATGTGGCCTTCTTTCTAGGACTGAAGGCAGTATGAAATAAACATTTGTAGAAAGTATCGTGCTTCCTAAATGTATTCTGTCCAAGTTAGTTGTAGTTTTGTTATTTTAGTTGGTTAAAAAGACGTGATTATAGTTGTCCTAATTCCATCACAAATGAAACTTTATGAGTGCAGGTCTGAAGATGAAGTGTCCAAGATTGTTCGATCTTGTAACAGACATAAGGTCCAATCCCTTGCGTTGCTAGAATTTTCTGCCAGTTCTTTTTCTTGAGTTTAGCCCATGTCATTTTCTTTGAATAATTCTTTTATGTTTTAACACACACAAACTGAGCCAAATAGGAAACACACACATATGCATGTGCTGTGTGTCAATCCTGTGAGGTAGGTCCTCTTCATGTGAACTTGACATTTGTGGGATAGGTTGGTAGTATCGTTTTTAGAATCTGGGATAGTGGCCAAATCCATGATGCAACTGTTATATCTGCATTAATGATACACATTGAAGATCTTAGCGAAATACTGTGATCTGTTTGTTACTCAATTTTCTATACACTGATAGGGTAAAATATTTATACATCTAGTTCTAAAAGTTTGACATGTGTCAGTTCATGGAAAAATTTAGTAGATTAAAATCCTTTAACCAATTCATAAATGGATACATGTCAAATTTAAAGCCACTTGTATAAATTTACACTAACAATACATTACTTTTTTCTCAATTTGTACACTATTAATACGAGCTCATTCATTTTCCATATGCAGGTCCCTATTGTACCATATGGTGGAGCTACATCAATTGAGGGTCACACTTTATCTCCTAATGGAGGTGTTTGCATTGACATGACTCTAATGAAAGTATGAAACACTCTTTCTTGTCGAAATTTATGGTACATGAGCAACCTTGTGCCGTTGTTGGTTGATTTAAAAGATATACATATATGTGGGTGTGTGTTTCAACTTTTTTCTTTCAGCATGTACACTGTTGTGCTTGTGAAGTAAGTTGTTATGTTTCAAAGTGGTCTTAGTTACTAGGAAAAATCCTCATCAGATTGTTTTGTTCCTGTATTCCATGAAAGTTGCAACAACCCATCTTGAATGTCCATCAAAATTGCAAGACTTTGTTTCTTTGGAAAGTTATCAAGGTAGAACTATATGTTTTCCTACTGTCAGCATTACTTGTAATAGCACATTCTTGGGCCTTTACTCATGCTCATGGTCCCAACTAGAAGTCTTTTCACAACTAACTTGTTCCTTTATCTTCTTATAATATTTGAAAAGCCTTTGTGGACTACTCATTCTAACTGAATTAACTGTTCACGTTTAGCATGTTAAAGCTTTACATGTTGAGGACATGGATGTTGTTGTGGAGCCTGGGATTGGATGGATGGAACTTAATGAATACCTAGCTCCTTATGGTCTATTCTTTCCTCTTGACCCCGGTTAGTGTCTTCATGTTCTACATTGCACTTGTGCTTGTTAAAATGGTTTTCCTTCCGCATTGTTCTCGTTTCACTTTTTCTGTATATTTGGAGATTGAGGTGTATATGTTTATGTTGGTAGGACCTGGAGCAACCATTGGAGGGATGTGTGGGACGCGTTGTTCTGGTTCTTTAGCTGTTAGGTAGACTCGTTATCTTGTTTAGTATTTTATCCGTCCCAAACTATGCCGCATTTATTCTAAGATATCATAAGAAGGAAATTGCTGCATTTTTTTGGGACAGGGGTGGTTGACTATAGCAAATATAAACCCTAGTTAGTAGTAATGTTAATGATGATCGATAATAATGACTTATGATTTTGTTTGTATGTATTTGAGGTTGTACTTATGCTTTAAACATGTAGGTATGGAACCATGCGTGACAACGTCATCAATCTCAAGGTTGGTTTCTTACCTTCAATTTCTTTTGATGAAGTCGTGTTGGCATCACACCATGAGTTGTTTCCTTTCTAGGCTGTCTTAGCAGATGGAGAGGTTGTCAAGACTGGATCTCGTGCTCGAAAAAGTGCTGCTGGGTGGGTTCTAATTGTCATTACCGGTGTTTTTTTGTGACAAATAACTCATATGCTGGATAAACTAATCCTTCGGTGCAACTTACCATCCATTGAATGCCTATTTGGAGGGTATACGGGACACTTGTCATCATATAACCACCGTTCTTATAAAAGTTCCTTTACAAGGGCAATATATGGAATAGTAGAAAGTGTGTCATATAGGAATAAGAACGAAATGCATATTTTCCTCGTATCGTCTTTTACTTCTCTTTGGAGACAGTAAAACGAGATAGAGTCGCATGATAGGTTTGTAGTAGAGGATGAAATGAGAACTAATTGAATTTTGATTGTATTGGGGAAATCAGTTAGATATCAATTGGAAGGATATTGCTGGTCCTCGATCATGATTGAAGTTGTGTGTTTCAGGTATGATCTTACTCGGCTCATGATTGGCAGTGAAGGCACCCTGGGTGTGATAACAGAAGTTACACTGCGCCTGCAGAAAATTCCGCAACATTCAATTGTAAGTTTGTTTTTTATAAAATTACTTAAGACTTCCTTTTTTATTTTTTTCTAATTGAATAAGGGCAAAAGAGGAAGAAATAGACAGACCTTTCTGCTTACACACAGTTGACTTGTAGGTTGCCATGTGCAATTTTCCTACCATCAAAGATGCAGCTGATGTTGCAATAGCAGCTATGTTGTCTGGCATACAAGTATGTTTTTTTCTCTTTCTGTTTTGCAATAACTTTCACCGTCTTTTTTATTCCAGAATCTTTCAACTCTCATTAAGTTCATGCAATATAAGTGCTTTGGAAGGATCTGTCACATGTGCATTTGAGTAATTTCTTCTCAAAGTGCTCTTATATATTTTTTGACATCCATTTTGATAGATTTTTCATCTGTTTTTTTTTTGTGGTTCTCTAGTTCCTTTTTTTTTTGCAAAGTTCTCACTTGATCTTTACGGGTTGGGTTCCGGTGAGAAGGAGAGTTAAGGTGAGAAGTGTAAGAAGGGATCTCCACCCTTGGATGCACATTAGGATGAGATGCACCGGATCAATCCCCATATCAAGCGCGATTCATGGGTGAGTTTGAGATCAAGGGTGGAGATCCCTTCTTATGCTTCTCACACGATCCTTCTCCTGATCTTTGCCCTAGATATATACACATAGCAGCATCTGTAATCATATCAATATCCATAACATTTCTTATGGCTATATCATGGTCTTCTCTTGTCCATCTTTTTTCTCTGACTGGAGGTGAAAGATGCAATATAGTGTAACTTTCTTGCCAATTGATGGTAAAATAAAAAAATAGTTTGGTACGAGTTGGAGACAAGATAACATTTTAAATTAACATATTAAATTGGAAAATAGAGCAAAGCACAACATTTAATGCTTAAAAGATGCATTATTTAGATAAAGTTCTTGTTCAAGGAGCTGGCTCTTACAAAAGAACCCTCTCAACTTGATTGAGCTGCGGATGTATACATTTCCCTTTTGCCACCATCTGCTGGTGAAAATTTGTCTCGGTACAAAAAAATTGTGCATATCTTGCTGCTTGTAAATTGACAATGAATGTTCATCATTATTCATCTAAATAACTGCAAGAACATGTTGATCACGAGTGGAATTGAATTCTGAATGATTGTAGGGATGAACTCTGATCCTGTTTGTGCTAGGTGTCCAGGGTGGAGCTGTTAGATGAGGTTCAAGTGAAGGCTGTCAATATTGCCAATGGGAAAGACTTGCCCGAATTTCCAACTTTGATGTTTGAATTTATCGGCACAGGTGATTCCTGTTCTCCTTGTTGGTCTTTCAAATCCTTAACCGGAATACCAACTGATGCAATTTGGTTGCTCAATTCAATTTGTAAGTGGAGAGTTGATACATTTTGTAACTGTATTGTTGAAACTGCAAAGAAAGGAAGTTGCGTAGAAAAAGGGGATTTTACTTCCGGCAAATAGAATCCCTTTTTCTTACATTTGTGGCATAAACCATAATCTTGAAAGACTAGTTTTATTAGTTCTAAAACATTTTGCATAGTTATAAAAATGGAGGGTTGCTGATACCTTGTGCTTATAAATTTCTTTTTACAAGACTGCTAAGATTTGGCATCAAATTGACTATTTTACAGAAGCATATACACGTGAGCAGACACTTATAGTTCAGAAGATTGTATCTGAGCATAGTGGCTCGGACTTCGTTTTTGCAGAAGATGCAGAAACTAAAAAGGAACTTTGGAAGGTTAGTTGGTGTTTATCGCTGCATGGTTGTTACATGGGGTTTTGACATGCTATATATTTCTTGATGTCTTTTCTCCCTTTTAGTAAATCACCAATTTCGTTAGTATTTTCTTCATGAAAACAAAATATTAGCCACTATGAGACTAACTTAATGCTATAAGTTTGCCTCTTTATGTCTGCTTTTGTGTTGCGTTGTTGTATTATCCTTTTGAGTTTTAAACTTGTAGTATTTTTAAAATTTTCTTTTCTCGCTCCCTCTTCTTTCTAGATAAGGAAAGAGGCTCTCTATGCCTGCTTAGCAATGGCGCCTAATTTTGAAGCAATGACAACGGTCAGTCTATAACTAGTTTTCTTTTATTTTCCCTCCAAAATCATAATTGCATTATAAAGTAACTCCTATATCTTGATGGTTGACCAGAAAAGTCAATTATATCTCGTTTGATGGGGGAAATTTCACTATCTTTTTTTTTCTCTCATTCTTTTTCGGTGGGAAGTATATTTGCAAAATTTATGCTTAAACTCTTTGCAGGATGTATGTGTTCCCTTATCACAACTTGCTGGACTAATATCTAAATCTAAAGAAGAGCTAGATGCTTCATCGCTGCTATGGTATGCTTCATCCACATTAATTATGTGTATTCTGTACACCTTGACTTGATGTTAAACTATTGGCCATTATCAAGAAAACAAAGGTCAAAAATCCCTCCATCCCCAATCTTTCATATACCTGTTGGTTATGGAACATGGATTTGCACCAAGGTTGTCTTTTTCTATATTTTCATTTTCATACCCGAGATGAAATACTTACAGATATAGTTATATAAAGTTTGACCCATTCCTGTTGACAGCATGGTGATTGCTCATGCTGGAGATGGTAACTTTCACACTGTGATTTTGTTCGATCCAGCAGACGAGGAACAGCGCAAAGAAGCTGAAAGATTGAACAATTTTATGGTTCATGCTGCTCTATCAATGGACGGTACGGAAATTTATTGATTCACTTGCGTACTCACTCGCATTTACATCTGAGTTTGTAACTACTGATCTCAGGTACATGTACTGGAGAACATGGCGTAGGCACGGGGAAAGTGAAGGTAAGCATATATACATGCACATTGAGATGACTTCAACTTATGAGTTTTTTTTGCAGATTGTTGAGTTGATTTGAAATATTGATTGCATTTGGTGCAGTATCTTGAAAAAGAACTTGGAGTAGAGAATTTGAGGGCAATGAAAAAGATAAAGGCTGCTTTGGATCCCAACAACATCATGAATCCTGGAAAGCTTATTCCCCCACATATTTGTTTCTAATGGAGATTCATAGATACAAGACACTCCAAGTCTCTTGTTGTTAATCTCGCCATACGTCTTCAGTTTGAATCTCGTGAAGGCCTTTAGGGTTTTCCTAGTTGTTACAAAATATTTTACATATGTACAAATTGTTACATATTGTATGTGTTTGCAAGCCAGATGAGACAACTGCTCTACCCCCTAATGTTTGGTTTTCAAGAATTCAGTATTCCTCTTGCGAGGGTATGCAATCTTGACTAATTTAATATGAATATGAAGTTAATCGCTATACGAACCCTTGAATAACTGTTATATTTTTTTTCCTCAATCGCAACTTCTTAAAAAAATAAATATATTGATTTAAAATTTATGACACATACATTATACATTGAAGTACGCATGTGTTGGGGATGAAAACGGGATGTGTAATGCATCCCTGATCCATGCTTAAGCCCCCATCCCTGACCTTGCTTTTACTATTGCCTGACGGGTTCGAGGAGAAGGAGTCCTTGACGGATTCAGGGGACCGGTGGGCACCCGTTTAGTAAAAAACGATGTATTTTAAAGTTAAAATTATAATGAGTCGTCGTTACATTAATTAACAATATTGAAAATAAAATTAATTTATGATTTAGTAATAAACATATATCCTTGTATATATTCATTTATACACACGCTATATGTCTATGATAATAAAATAAAAGATTTAATTAAGGTCGGATGAGGACAAGTGATGCCATATCCGACCCTAACTTTGAGTATGAAGATAACTCTTTACCTCATTACCTGCTAAAATACGAAATCTTCACCCCGTTAAGATAAGACACCTACAGATACCTGTCCAAACAGATAAAATTTTCAATCTCTTTTAGTAGGTCGACCTTTTCATGGATTTAGAAATTTAGGGAGTTGTTACATCATTTGGTGTTATTATAAAATTTAATAGTTTAAAGAAAAAAAATAAAAGTAGAAAAATTAGTTGTAGAGTCCGACAGCCAACCCACGAACTCTTTGCATCGGTCCTACCACAGCTTTTTAGATCTTTTGTATTTACTGTTATATATCTCGTAATAAAATAATAGTCGTTTCTTTGTCCGGATATCCAAAAGATTTTTGATACAAAAATTACAATTCTAGGGTTTCAGATTCTATCACCCGCTCTTTTAATTCCCAATCATTTCTCCACGGTTTTCTCCAAATAAATTCCCTCCCCAATCTCTAGGTCAAATTTTCGCTAGATTTCTCATTTTTATTGGGAAAATTTTCATATCTGGACATCGGCATGGGCTGAGCCCCCTACGGGCCCTTGATTTCCTCCACAAAATCCTTCAAGGTAATGTAATTTTGAACAATTAGGTCAAGAATCTTACCGGAATATGTGTGATTATATTTGTATTTCCGTTTCAGAAATATTTTGTGATCGCGTTGACCTAAATTTGTAGTTAGAAACTTATATTCGATTAAATTGTTTGTTATTTTTGTATGTTCTGATTGAATATGTGGGTTATCACAGGGTTCTGTTGTCGTTTACATTTATCTGGAAGGATTGATGGTTTTTTATATGGTAAACGATCTCCTTTGAAGGGGTGGGGGGGTTCAGAAACTATTTGGTGCGACGAAATCTTCCATTGAGTAGGGTGGTTTGTTTTTGACTGATTTGATGAACGTTTGCTATAAATATGGAGTCTGAGAGTGAGCAGCCTGAGGCAACTGTGATCAAATGGTGTGATTGTGGGTGTGATTGTTGTTCTGCAAAATTTGACGGATCATATTCTGGGGCATGGGTTCGCTCCATGAAGAGAAAGCTTGATGAGAGAGATGACGATAAATTGTTCATTCCTGGTCTTTTGATTCCTGATGTGGCTCGTGTAGACATTGGAAATGAATGTGTTGCGTTGCGGGAGATGGTTAGCAGCCAACAACAAACCATTCAAGAGATGTCGGATGAATTGGATGAGGAGAGAAACGCCGCTTCCTCGGCCGCCAATGAGGCCATGTCGATGATCTTGAGGTTGCAGCGTGAAAAGGCTGAAGTCCAGATGGAGGCCCGGCAATTCAAGCGTTTTTCTGAGGAGAAGATGGCTCATGACCAGCAAGAGATTATGTCAATGGAGGATTTCTTGTACAAGAGAGAACAAACCATACAAGCTCTGACTTGTGAGGTGCAGGCATATAAACACAGGATGTTTAGTTATGGTCTCACAGAATCCGAAGTAGAGGGGCTGAACGGTGGTTTGACACGCAGTAATAGTCTTGGCACAAACCTGGAGAACCAATATGAGTTCCCTGCATATAATTACCCTCCTCTAAAATGCCATTTGATTGAAAATCATGTGGATCCCGAGTTTGACAATGGGACAGTTGATATAGAGCAGTATGCATTTGGCGAGTCCCCACATTCTCTGAGAGATATAGAAGAAAGGATCAATCAATTGGAGACGAGTCCTAATCATAGTCCAGTGCTGGAGAAGGTGATTGTTGGTCACTCACCATGGCTGCAGGATCATTCACAGAAGTTATCTACTGATAATGCTGAATCATTCATCGCAACTAAAGAAGACTTTGTGTCTGATTCTCCTGATCTCAAGAAGGTGGAGAGTGCATCCGAATTTGGAGATGACATGAGTGACAGGATATATACCGTTGACTCTATTCATAATGCAGCATCTTTTGATGATGATCTCAAGGCTAATCGTGGTGTATATGATGATCTTGATAGTACTCGAAATGATTCATCATATCGCACCGATATTGGGGATATAGAGGTGAAGAAGCTATATGCAAGGCTTCATGCCCTGGAGGCAGACAGGGAATCCATGAAGCAGGCACTCATGTCCATGCGGACCGATAAAGCACAATTGGTACTGCTTAAGGAAATAGCTCAGCATTTGTACAAAGACATGTCGCCACCAAGCAGGATGCCTGTTAAGAAGCGATCTGTGTTTGGGAACTTTACCTTTTTCGTGCTGTTCAAGGTAATAGCAAATTACGTTTGTGATAAATTCATGTTACAATGCTGCACATATCTGTTAAGTTGCATGTGCTATATGGAGTTCTTAATTTGTTAGTGATTTTAGTTAAATATTTGCTTATGATGTTTTGGTAATATGTTTATAAATATTTTTGATCATATGCTTCCTATAGATTTCTTAGCTCACCATCAGAAGTGTGGTTGATCATTCATACATTTATCAGAATCATCTTGTCTCGATTAGTTGTAATGCATTCCTTTCCTTAATACGAGTTGATGGGCTTGGCAATAGTTTTTCCCCTCCTGTTGCCAATTCTATTTTTCAGCATAATTCATATGTGAGGGCATAATTTTCTCTCTGTTTAAACTAAGTAACGACCGTTCTTACCTTGCTTTAATCTATGTTTCAACCATATCTCTGATAGATTTTATTGAACCTATCCCAACTAATCAGGGATAAAATACTTGTCATTGTTGCTGATCTTTCAAGTATGGTCACCTTCTCAGGAACTCAATTCTCTTGCTATAACCACTTTTGGTATTTTCAAGTTTTGTTGGTATGAACTGTGAGTTTTTGTGTTTATAGCAGTTAGCACTTGGTACATGATAGATGTTTCAGCTATATGTATATGCTCTTGCCCTTGTTGACTGATCATATAGTGTAGTAGATGTTTCAGTTATATGTATATGCTCTTGCCTTGTTGACTGATCGTATACTGTAGGAACTTTTGATAGACATTGATCATGAGAAGGTTTCCAGGAAATTCTGTATTTATATTTTTTGATGAGTAACCAAACCAAATGAAACGAAAACCATGAATATAAAAAGGTTTCCAAGAACTTTTTATTGGAGGTCATGTCTTCGACCTTCGTAAATGTCTAAGGTTGTCATGTCCGTTGTCAATAGCTCATTCCATGTGCTCCTGGATATGTTCCTTCTTGTCGCGCCTTCGACCGTCATACTTTCTACTTTTCTCACTGATGCCGCAATGGGTATCTTGCGAACGTGTCCAACCCTCACTCAATTTATCGTTTTGCACACAGCTCCCTACTCCGCCTGGAAGGACTTGTTCAATATCTTGTCTAACATGTTCCAACCACAAGTCTAAGCATCCTCGTTTCTACAACTTTCAACTTCCTCTCATGGGCCTTCTTTCTTGCCCAACACTCTGACCCATACAACATGGCTGGTCTAATGGCTATCCTGGAAAATTTGCTTTCCATTAAGTGAACATTTTTGTCACACAACACCCCCTTAGCAACTTTCCAATTTAACCGCCCAACTTTACATGGTGCGTTACTTCGTCCTCACCTCTACCCCTGTTTGATTGAGGAGCTTAAACATGTCTTTTGTCTTGGAGCAACTAATACACAAGCCTTGTGTTTCCCAAGCCGCCTTCCACTGCTTCAACCTCTCGACATCCCTTCGACTCCACTAACAACACAACATCACTTGCTAATAACATACAATATATGACGCTCCTCTGGATCCATCTGGAGATTTCATCTGAAATCACAACAAATAGGAACTGGATTATTGCTTATCCGTTGTGCAGCCCTATCTCGATCCGTAAATACCTTTTCCGGTTTCACACGAGTCCTCATCCGGTCGTACATGACATTTTTCTGAAAATTAGATACCAGGTGCTAATCTTTAGTATGCATTTTAAAATTGATCTTATTTTGAGGACCTTGAGACGGTTTTTAGGTGAAGAACATGTCACATTAGTTATTGATTTGGGTATATGTCATACCACCTTTACTGCATCCTTATTGATGTACCGAGCCTTATCTTGCTAAACATTTGACTGGTGCAGGGAGCTCCTGCATTGAGTGCAGGACCAGTAGTTCCTTTGAATTTCTTTCTTGACTGCTTACATTCTCCATTCACAAATGAGTTTTATTTAAATATCTTTGTTTGTTGTTGGATTTTCATCAAACTTTTACTTATAAGTATTATGTTGATCTCTTTGGCCAGTGGATCGCATCATTTCTTTTTTGGAGAAGGAGAGCACGTCAAAGCAAGTAAGTTGATCGTCTTTGTTGTCAAGTTCTTCCATTATCTTGTGTTATGGTCGTAAGTGTTTCTTCTGCTCAAACATGCAATTTTTTATCTTCTTTTTTTCAGATACATGTTTGGTATGTCGGTCAATAACGTGGGGTTGCGAATGGTGTTAGACAAGGGACCGCAAATGGGGCAATGGAGGTGTCTTTCAAGAACGCAGTTGTTGAAATATTGATTTGGACTTTCTGCCAGGTTTAAACATCTACAACACACTGTTTGGTTTTTGGATTTTATATAAATAATTTCTTTGGGGATCATAGTGGGGGAAGTGTTGGTTGCTTTTGATCTTTTGAAATTGGACTGGTTGATTAGCGAGTGTTGAAGAAAATGTGGATACAAATATAGTGAGTGGTAGGAGAAGATTGGCGCCCTGGTTTGTAAGGTGTTCTTGAATGCATGAATATTATTTGGTGTCTATTGCATTGTAAATTACGAATATGATTTGGTGGATATGAAGTTGAAGATTGCAGGTTTTTTGATATGAAACCTGTAGAAGATTACACTGACTGCAATAGAAACCAAAAAAAGAGATTGCAGTTACTCTGCTTTGGTTCCGAATGCAAATTTTAAACGGAGTAACTTCGTATACGTTTCCTTGTTTAAAATCATCGTGGTCCCAATTTGCCAGCCGTCGTCACTTCTTGTGTGTACAAAAACTGAAATATATATTTGTAACCATTCATTTGTATGTATGATGTGCACACAAATAATCCTCAATTGAGCTACATGTTCTATGAAGTTCATAAAAGTTCTACACCCTTCAATTGAAAATATATCCAACGGTTTGAAAATTATTTATTTTTAGATGATGTTGTTTGTAAATTATTTATTTTTATAGTCATATAAAAAATGACCTATTTAAACCATATAATGATGTACATTAATCTTTCCAATAAACTTTTTTACAATACATGTATTCAAAAAATCCGCATTTCACATTTTATTTTTCGATTATGTAATGACAACAATGTTTATTTTAATGTCACTTTAAAGTTAAGCATCACGATAGTTAGGCATGGTGGGTTAAGCATTTCAAGAAAGGTGGCATGAATTAAAATCAACGATGGCACAAAAATTAACGTAATAAAAGAATAAAATAATTAATTATATTAAATACAATAAAAAACATTAATAAATCAATTTCAGTTTCAACAATTTACATACTATTGTCATGTCAACCACTAAAACTCAAATTTAAGTTCCCGTATAATAATGTAGCCTCTCAAATTTATGACAACGATGCTTATGAACAATATAAAACGAATAATGGTGGTAACATCATTAAGGGTGATTCAATTTTTCACTATGAGGGGCAAAGCGAATGTAACCTCACTACGTCCCCCAAGCATTCTAATAGTTATAAGTATGTTGGCGCGTGTCTTGCGAAAAGGATTAGACATAAAATGTATTAAAGTTGTCAGAAAAATATAAGCGTTAATATTGATCCATCCAGGCTTTTGAATTGACTTTGTGTTACTTGCACAATAAATTTCAACAACCAAAATCTGACAATGTTTTAACTCAGCTTCTAACTCGGTTGCTTTTGATGGCCAGTGCGGGATCTCACATTGGATCGGTATTGCAAGGAACATGAAGGACATTTATACATTGGGTAGGGAAGTTGATAATGGAGGAGGATATAGAAGATGTTAAGAGGGAAATACAGATAATGCATCACATGACAGGGCACCCAAATGTATCGATTTGTGGGTGCTTATGAAGATGAAGATGAAGATGCAGTTGCAGTTTATGTTATTATGGAGCTTTGTGCTGGAGGGGAGCTATTTGATAGTATCATATAATGTGGGCATTGCACACAGAAGAAGGCAGCCTAGCTTTCTCGGATCATAGTTGGGGTGGTGGAAGCATGCCATTGTTTAGGGGCTATGCATAGAGACTTGAAACCGGAGGATTTTCTGTTTGTCAACGAGACTTGCATAGATTCTACTGCATTTTTTGATAAATTGTTCTTTGATAATTTTAGTACTTGAAGGTCCTTGTTCGACAATTGTTCTATTGTAACAATTGAATTGGTTTTAACATAATTCATCGAATATATAATGTATTTTAGCACAAAGTTGGTGATCGTAACATAAACAAGTATACTAGGTTTATGCCTGAATGATATTGTAACTTGGAACTTTCTATAAAACTTGATTAGCTAAATGCCTAAATGGCATTGTAAGTTGAAACTTTCTATAAAATGATAGAAAAACTTGTACAAGATATTTTTTAAACCCTCCCATAACAAATTTTCCATAAAAATTGATGTAAAATTAGATACAAACAAACCACAAGGATAGTGCTTGATTGGTTTGAGTTTGACTCCAAATATCAAAAGTACCAGGAGGTCCCAGTTTCAAATCTAAGGAGGAATAAAAATCCTCTTGTGGTCACGGAGGTTCAAATACGGTGACTCCGGGCTATCTGCAAAACAGGTGGTCGTCCTGGGATTAGTCGGATCACATAGCGGGTTAGATTTCCAAGTTAATCAGAAAAAAAAAAAAAATTAGATACAAACAATAAATCTACTTTGTTGGTAACAGTAAATACCAAATTTGACACCAAGTGAATTTTGAAAGAATATAATTGAGAACAAGTGGTTTTGGGCATATTCCGTGGCATTTTTGATGCTTTTTGTTCTGATATATATTCGTCACCAAAAAAGCGCCAAATAACTTGGATCCGATCCTTTCATATCTCAAACAAGACGTTTCCGTTCATTCTTTTTCTCACTCCCAAATCCACTGTTCCACTATCCCCCACTTTCATTCCACTGGTAAGTAATCTCTCTCAACTTCCGTCCTCCGTCTGATGCACAGAACAAAACCCTTATCTTTCATCGGAGCTCCATTTAATTCAATTGTTTAATCCCTATACGTGTTTTTTGATTTTCAGTCTCTGTTAATAGATTTAGATTTACCCTGTGTGAGAATAAATTTGATTTTGTTTTACCCAAGTTAACTTTATTGTAAGATCGAAGATAGATTTTGATCTAATGGAGTTTTTTAATCGGTTCGATGAATTGAGTGGAACTCTAAAGAATAGAAGTTGGAAACTTTTAGGTTGATACTCACATGTTTTGCAACTATCAAGGGAGTAGCTTGAATGGTTTTTGGTTTGAATCCCCCTTCCCTTTTTTATTGATCAAGTAAGTGAGCATGTTGCCGGATTGATAGAACTTTGTTTTGATATATGTTTAAATTAAGTACTACTGGAGATGGTTCCTTTCAGATTTTGTATAGTTTGCTTTGCCATTGTGGGTTCAACCTCGTATCTTCTTACATGCTTTTGAGTGGATATCTGAAAATGGCGAAAATTGAATTCCAAATTTATTAGGTAACTATTATCACCTCTAAATGTATAATCTGGGTCCAGCTTTGTTGGTACACTTTCTTGAGGGTAAAGTCTTCAAACTGCAATGTTTTCTTATTGAGTTGTCACTTTTCAAATCACTATACATGCTTTTCTGTTGCAAGCCAATCATCAATCCTGCAAAAAAGGGCATCATCCTATGCAAAAGTGAATTATTTTAGACATTAGTGCCCTAGTTAGCCAGTAGTTTTTTGAATTTATAGCTGGTTCTTGCAAACTGTGTGGCTTTTCTTTTTTGCTATTGTTGCAGGAAAAGTGGTTAGTTTGCAACTAAAAACAAATGAAGATAGTTTGAAAAGTTGGTAACTCTTTCATCATCAAATCTTATTGATGCTATTGATTTTTGGTCCACAGATTTTTCTATCTTATCATCATTGGAGGGAATTTAAAACTTGACTAATAGTCAGTTTTTAGAAACTTCATGTCACTCATATACATTGCAATTTTCATGGGACAATGTGAGTAGCATTTTGACACATAACCACTTGCTTCATTAGACTGATGACTCTTATGGTATCACTGATGTAGGGAGATGAGCTGAGCTATTTCTATCCTGTCAAGGGTACTAGCTAGCTAGTTTGGCATCATTCACTTTCTTAGTCGTATCTACTTAAGAGTAATTACCTGAACTTTAAATATAGATATACAAAGGTGCATGTTTAGTGTATATCTGGTTTTAGTCTRTAGAGATTTTGATCAGAAGTTAGTTACAGGATGCATACCCCTCATTCATAGCTGGAGTGAGATCCTATGAAGCTTAAAGAAATAGGTAAAAACTTAGAAGCATGACTGTAATGAGTAAGTTGCTTACTTGCCTGTGGAAGGTACTATCACCTACATATAATATAACAACAGGCCATAGGATCTGCTGTTATATTCTTTAGTCTGCAAGGTCCTTTGGTTGCCTCCTGAAGGTTTAATCTTGTGTAACTTGATACTTGTAGCAATTGCTCAAGCCATTGCTCATTGTGGTTATTTTGTAACATACTTTAAACACGAAATACACTGTTAAGGTTGTCAAATATAGGTGACTAAAGCCCAAGTTGTGTTGGACTATATACCCACATGAAAATTGCAACATTACCTTGCAATCCGGGGATACTGGTTTTTTTGGTTTGGTTTTTTTCCTTGTTTGGAAAACTTTTAAGCTACAGTTTGACCATTCTTTGCTGTAGATTATTGATGGTATTGATTTGGTTCACATGAATTGCTTATTTTGTTTTTATTGGAGGGCATTTTTAGACATTTGACTTGTAATAGAACATTTTTACCTAACTACATGTGAAGTTTAATCATGGGAGAGGAGTATGCCATGGTGGTCAAACTTCAAACTAATGATATTGGTGAATTAATCGTTTACAGGGTTAAGTAACTTAGACAATCATGAATCGGCTCAAGAGTCCTGCACGCCTCATGATCGTCTCAGATCTTGACCATACTATGGTAGGTGATTTATAGTCACAACATTTTTAATTTGTGGTCTCATTTACAAGTGAACATAACCTTATTGTGCCATTAGAGTGAATAGTGTATACTAAAGATTTAATAAACAATGTTGCAGGTTGATCATCACGATCCCGAGAACCTTTCTTTACTAAGGTTTAATGCCTTATGGGAAACTAAATACCGCCATGATTCATTACTGGTGTTCTCAACGGGAAGATCGCCTACATTATACAAGCAGTTGAGGAAAGAACACCCCATGCTAACCCCTGACATTACCATTATGTCAGTGGGTACTGAGATAACATATGGTAATGCAATGGTGCCAGATGAAGGTTGGGTCACTGTTTTGAATCATAAATGGGACAAAAAGATAGTCACAGAGGAAGCAAGCAAGTTTCCTGAACTTACTCTGCAGGTATGATTCCACACATAGTTGTAATTTACTTTGTTATTAGAAGGATATTATGGGGATTATCTTGATAATAGCACAGTGATTAGATTCCCTTTTGATACCTGCTTATAAATGTGTTGAGACTTTATAGTTTTCTAAAAAGTTGGTTGCTTTTTTTTTGGCGATGCAGTCTGAAACTGAGCAACGCCCTCACAAAGCTAGCTTCTATGTTAAGAAAGAAAAGGCTCAGGAAGTAATGAAAAATCTTTCTGAAATTCTGGTTAAACGAGGGGTGAGCATGAAATTTTTTTCCTTTAATTTTTTGTTAGTCAATGCTTAGTGTTAATCATGTTACCCATATATGTAGGTCAACTTTATTTTCCTTCCCTCTTCAAATCACTAATATCTTGGTTGTCAGCTAGATGTCAAAATAATTTACAGTGGTGGGATGGATTTGGACATATTGCCTCAAGGTGCCGGAAAAGGTCAAGCTCTTGCTTATTTGCATAAGAAGTTGAAGGCTGAGGGAAAGTTACCGCAAAATACCCTGGCGTGTGGAGATTCTGGCAATGATGCGGAGCTATTCACCATTCCAGACGTATATGGTGTCATGGTTGTTGTCTCCTCTGTTTTGCCATCATCTGGGGCAGGTTTAAGTGAGAGCCATAAATATTTTGAGAACCTCAAAACCAACTATTCATGATGAATGTCATGATAGATATTTATAGCATTCATGATGAAAACACATGACATTTATGATAAGAATGCATGATATCATACATTATGAAAATGTTTGGTATTGATGATAAATAATATTCATGATTATTCATCATGAATAATACATGAAATAGTTGGTTATGAGGTTCTCGAAATATTATGGTTTCACTTGAACTTCCTCCCATCATCCCCTATTTACACAAGTGTGCTCGTATTTATAGCTCTTCTTCTTGCAGGTCAAGAATGCACAGGAAGAACTATTGCAGTGGCATGCTGAAAATGCAAAAGATAACCCCAAGATTATTCATGCAGATGAAAGGTGTGCAGCTGGTATCATACAAGCAATCGGTCATTTTAAGCTTGGCCCAAGTATGTCACCCAGAGATTTACCCAATCTTTTAGATGCTAAGTTGGACCATTTTGATCCTGCTTATGAAGCAGTGAAGTTTTACTTGCTACTTGAGAGGTGGCAACGTGCAGAAATGCAGAATCCGGAACACTATTTGGACTATCTGAAAGGAGTTTGTGTATGTTCAGTAACCTTCACTGCTATTCATGTTTTTTGGTCTTTTAACCCCATACTCATCATCTTGGTTGCTTTTCGTTCTCCATTTACACAGTCTCCATTAGGTGCATACATCAATCCTTTTGGTGTCGAACAATCCCTTCATGATATCATTGGTACGCTAAAAGACTGCTCTGGAGACAAAAAAGGGAAACAATATCGAGTTTGGGTTGATCAAGTTTTCCCTGTTCAGATTGATTCAGACACATGGCTCGTCAAGTTTAAGAAGTTGGAGCAAACTGGTGTGTCTTCCTTCACTCATTTCGCGATCTCCATTTTCTTATGTTCCCCCAAAAATCTTAAGAACAGTTTATGAGACATGAAACATCTAACGGTTAGTTGTAAAATGTAGGCGAAGGGCAACAATGTTGTTTCACGACAGCTATACTGAGTTCAAAGGTTACGCTTTTTTTTCTTCTAAAGATATCTTTACAAGAATTACGCATGATGGTGTTTCTTGATGTGTGTTTTGATCATTGTTGCTTACAGGATGTGAAACCGTCACAAGGGTTCAGTTGGGTAAATGTGCACCAGACATGGATGGATGATGAGTTAACAACTAGCGGAAAGAATTGGTATCTTTAAGGTTATACGTGCTGCCCGTCTTTGAGGTATCTTAGATTACATAATGTTGTACCGGAAATAAATGTAGCAAGTCGAATCTTTATAGCAGTTTTGGTCATTCAAACATTATCCCTGATGGAGGCTGGTCTGTTCTGATGAACTTGTTGCTGTTCTATATGATATTTGTATACACGAATGGCATTTTACGGCCTGGAATCTTTCGAGTGAAACTAGTTGGTTATAATGTCAAAACATATGATTTTCTTGATCAACCCAAACTTATCTCTAAGGGTGCGTTTGGTATCGAGATAGGACAAAACAACTGTTCATTATTTGGTAAGACAGAAGTGAAGATGGTAGAACAGGTAAAATGACCAATTTAGCCTTAAAATATATAGAGGGTGGCTATTTGATGTTTTAGAGGAGAATCAAGTTTTATTTTAAGGATATATTGGTAAAATATAGGTATGTTATATTGTATGTCAAACCCATCGTAAAGTTTCCTACTTAAATCGTTGATGATATTTGTACATGTTCTTATTATTATATTTTCATAATTATCTACAATATATTTTTATTAGAAAATACAAAAAAAAAATAGCGAACTAGAATAGCATGGGAGAAGGTGACCATTAGAACTAGATCCTCCAGTGGAATGACACGTGTAGGATTAACCGGGACCGACCTAATGGAAAAGCAAGCACACCCCACCCACCCTTACATTTTCAAATAACGCTCTCACCGAGATCTGAGATCGCCGTCGTCGATGGCTCTCCGACTGGTCTACGTTGTCGCCTTCATCTCAACATCATGCGCTTTCTTCATGCTCCTCCACCTTCTCCTCCAGCCTGTCTTCTATTTCACCCCCGCCTGATCATATCTACCTACAATCTCCGCTCATGTCTATATGTATGCCACAACACTCTCCACCGGCGGTAATTATCTAACTATGTTTTCATTTATGATACTCCCTATTGTCATTCCTTACGTTACGTTACGTCTATATTAATTGGCCTTTTTTCAATTTGAGTTTCATACCTCTAGATCTGATTATTTTATATCATATGGAGGTTTTCCGGAACCGATCTCTGTGATTGGGACACATTAGTGTAGTTGCATCAAACAATAGCTGCATATAGATCGATCATACTTCTGTTCGACTCTACCTCTGGAGATTTCCTCCACGAATTTTGGAGATTCAAAGTCCGTTGTCGAATGTGAATTTTTAATAGCTGTTATAATGTAAAACTACATTTTAAATCAAATACTGTATTTTTGATGAGATAGATCCTGTTGCTCATATTTTCATGTGCATATTCAAGAAAAAAGTTTCATCTTCCACGATTAATTCGCTACATGAAGATAGTCAAAATGTTAATCCTCTTCTGTTGTAAACAGAGCCGTTCTAATCGTCCATGTTTTCTGTCCACGATTAATTTGAAGGATGTGAGATTTTACACCCAACTTAACAACTATTTATGATTATTGTTGAACTATCTTTGTTTTCTTAACCTAAAGGGTAATCTTCTCTTTCTATGTATATGTATCCTTGTTTGTTATTTCGTTTTGTGAAAATGGTTCAACTCTGTTAACATAATTTATGAGGTGTTCAATTTTTCAAAGGTAATGCTAGGGTGATTTGAGTAGTATGTGTAAGAATTTTATAAGGTGTGTTCATGCACATATAGCAACAAAATAGAAACCAATACAGTACAAATCATAGTAATATAATCAAGACGAGAGATCATGTGAGAAGTGTAAGAAGGTATTTGAACCCTTGATCACTATTAATCTCAAATCCATCCATGAATCGCGTTTGATACGGGATTGATCCGGTGCATTTCATCTTAGTACATCTCATCCTAATGTGCATCTAAGGATGAAAATCTCTTCTTATGCTTCTTATCTCAATTCTCCTTCTCATCGAAACCCAACTCATATAATCAATGTGTATAAAAATGAAAACAAGACGGGAAAGATTATACGACCAAATTTTTTTAGACGTATCTTGAAAAGTTTGCATATCCAACTTCAAGAGAATCTACTGTAACATACGAATTAATGGTACCGCGTTTCCTTTTTTTTTAGTAGACGTTTACTAAGCACTTACCTGATAAGTGCTTAATAATGAAATTCTACCCTATCATTTACTTAAAACGGATATGTTACAAAATGAGAAATACAAGTTCTTGTAAAGTTGCAACAAAATGAGTAATGAGTAAGGATTAGCAGAATAAGCATAGCTGAATGAGAAATATAAGCTCCCTATCTTTATTTTACATTAATAAGTATAACATTTGGTAAGCGGTGATAGCAAAGCTAAGCTGGATAGGGTTTTTTATGTTACAAGCCCCAAAACCTGTAATATCGCTTTCTTTACGACCATCCTTTTAACAAATTAATGAATCTTTTCAAAACTAGCATAAGCATCAACAACTGAAACTAACAAATCAACATACCATAAACTCTTAATAAGTCGACAACTTTTTGTGTTAATTGCATCACATGAATCACATAGATCATAACTTGCACACTTGATCGACTATATATTAATATTATTGACCTGTATTTTAAAATATTATTTTTTTCAAAAAATAAAAGAATACAAATGAATAAAATGTGCCAAATTTGATGTAATTTATAGCACACTTGCATTGGTTTCATAACGGGAATCATACGATACTATATTGATATTTCAACATGCCCACTTGATTTATTATTATCCAAATATGATGTTGTCTGAAACTCAAAAGAGAGTAAACAAAACCATTTGATCAACAATAAAAATGCTTAATATTTCCAAATCAAACCAAACGTAATGGGTATGTTCCTAACCCATAAATAAGGTTAGGGGTAGGATACTAGAATGTATACAAACATTTCCTCTATCTTGAAAGATAGATTATAGAACGGCTATTTCTAAAGAGAATCCTAGACTTGAGTAAGTTATGAAAATTCTTGAAGAAATTGAAGATTCTAAAAAGCAAAAGATGGGATTGATATGAGTTAAGGTGAGAATACCATTACAACAACGAAAGATTATGTGAGAATATAAGTTAAGGTGAAAAACATAGGAAGGGTTTCTAGACCCTGGATCACTTTTAATGTTACTCCCAAAACATGAATTGCGATTCTCACATAAATTAATTTGGTGCAGCTAATTGTTGTTGATATCCAATTATGATTGGTCCAAGAGTGACATTCTTTCTTAATTTTCTCATCATAACTTTCATTCTCACCGAAAACCAACCTTACAACAATTTATGTACTTATTTAAGCACGTAGACGGTTTTAGCTTTTTAGGAAACAAAAACTTGTGTTTACTCTTATAAAAAAATCTGTTATCCACTTGTGTTTCTTTTTGAAATACTAAACAATATTATTTACGATATCAGACATGAACAAGAAATTTTAAAATCAGAAACTGAAAAAGAAAACTAAACATTTGTAGATCGAATTACCACCAAAATACAAATTAAATTTATTACTATTAATTAAATAATAGAATAAAAACCAATGGTTTTTGGATCCTCTGCCCCTCATTTCATCGTCACCCCTTATAAACCTCTAATTTCTTCACCACCATTTCCCATTCAAATCCATTTTTTTGCAATTCTCTCATCATGGTTTTCCCTACTTCCCAATTCTTTAAACCCCAACGATTTCTATTCTTGCAGGTATAGACCCGGAAATCGATAAGCATTATTTGCGACCATGGATAGCGATGCTTTGAGAACAAGGTTCATGACGGTTTTCGTTGTATCTGGAAGCGTTGTGATTCTTGCTCACCAGTTTCATAAACGACTTGTCTCCAACTTTATGAAAAAGATAGAATTCGAATTGGGTATTTGATTTTATGAACGTTCTATTTTTCTTTATTTGATTCTGATTATGTACGTATAAGTTAATTCCAATCTTTCTTTACGAAAAAAGAAGAAGAAAGACAGATTGTACGATTTGAACGTATTGATGTATGCCTGCATGATAGGTTCAGGGCCAAATCAAACAAAAAAGAAGGTGAGGTTCTCTTGTGAAGCATTGAAGGTTTTATCGACCAATAAACAAAACTCGAAGAAGTTGTCGTCAAACGTGACGATGGCCGCGGCCGCCATGGATCGTTCCTGTGATAATAAGAAATGCAGAAAGACAATGCCTCTCAATTGGCAGATTATGTATAAAGGGATCATAGACTACAAGAATTCGATTTCTGTTCCGTAAATTCTTTTCTTGATTTGATGGTGGTTGATGGTGCTGAAATTTTAAGGATGGGGAAAATTATGTCATTTTGTGTAAATATTTTTTGATTTTAATTGATGTCGAAAACTTTCTGTTTACACCGTTTTGAGGAGAAGTTTATCTATCTTATCGGATGAATATGATAAAAACCAAAAATTTATTCTGATAAAAGGCATGACAAAGACCAATAATTTCATCCGCTATGTAAGGAATAAAACTTTTACCTAGTAAGCAGTTACCGGGTAAAACGTGTTTATCAACAATTTGTTTTGATGACATAAATTGTTATTTAATAAGATAAATAAAGATGATGATTCTTGTCGATATATGTGACCCCTTAATTATGATAAAGATTAGTATCTCACTTCTTAACAATTGGAAAATAAGATACATTTATCAAATGTTTTATGTATGTGTTTTACACTTGTTTGAATATATTACATGTTTAGTGAGATAATTTGTATTTTTTAACACAACATGCATGTTGGAATGCTTTCAACACAACTTAGAGGTTGTTTGACAGTTGCTAAATCATTTGGTGCAGAATGATTAAGTGGTCAGAATGATTAAGAAGCTAATTATATAGTAGAAAATGAAATATAACTGTTTGGTAATTATTTACAACGAAATTAAAACGCTAAATGGTTAAGAGAGACTTGTGAATACAAAATCATTCAGAGGGTTTTAGAATCATTAGGAGACAAACTTTTTTTTTGCCAAACAAGATTCACCTCTTAAAGATTCAAAAATTGTCTCTTAATAAAACTATTAAAAAGTAAACAAACAACAACTTAGACTATACAAAAAATAACATGTGATGATGCATAAAATAATCAAAAGTACATGCATGTATACATTTTAACATGTAAGTAGCTCAGTTAAATCACACATCCACCCACCTGCTTTGCTAGACCTTAAACTTGCTTTCATTCGTTTAGGGTGTTAAAAAGAAATTGTCTGTTTTTTATAATTTGAATGGTCTAGTGGTTCAGTCCAGTCTGAACGATTTGTTTTTTCAAAATATATTTTTTATTAGGGTATCATATTTTTAAAAATTTACCAATTATAGCATTGGGTAACATTTTAAATTAAGCTTACCAATTATACCAGGTTTCTTTGCCACCTCATCGTCCATATAGGTTGTCTACATATACGATAATGCTGACATGACATTTTTTATTATAACGTTGTACTTTCAAAATTATTTTATTATAACATCACCAATTTTTATTATAGCATTGTCTTTTAATTTTAATATATTTTTTATCATTTAAACATTGTAAATTTAATCAAATAAATTTACTAAAAATTATAATATTAAATTGTATTTGTGATGCTTGTATGTATTAGCTATTTTGATTTGTTTACAAAGGTTTAAGAAAATGTTTTTTTTTATTTAACAAAAAAACTTAAATAATGGTAAAAAAAAAAAATTAAATTTCATGTACTGTTTGATATATTATTGCAGATATGTTAATACTAAAAAACAGTTATCAATTAGGGTGTCTTTTGCTTTCTATAATATATCAAAAAACCAAAAAAAAAACAATATTATAATCTTAAATAATATTTATTATAATTTTCAGTAAACATATTTGATTAAATTTACAATGATTAAATGATAAGAATATTTAAAATTAAAAGTAGAATGTTATAATAAAAAAGTAATGTTATAATAAAGTAATTTTGAAAGTACAATATCATAATAAGAAATGTCATGTTAACACTATCGTACATGTGGACAACCTACATAAACAATGAGGTGATAAATAAACCTGGTATAACAGGTAAATTTAATTTAAAAAATTATCCAATACTATAACGAGTAAATTTTTAAAAATACGATGTCCTAATAAAAAAATATTTTATAAAATAATTGTTATAATAAAAAAAACTGAAAGAATAGTATAATAATTTTTTTAATGATCAAAGTCATTAACAAAAGCCCAAGAAAGCCCAACACCTAAATTGGCATAGGGTATACTATTGTCCAAAAAAGGTTACCTGCCCATCTTCTGTTTCTCACCCACAACCGGACTCCAGACGACCTCCGATCCTCGCCCATTCCTCTCGCTACTCACTTCTTCAGGTGTTCTTTCTTGAATCTTGATGTTTTCTTCTTTATGTTTCTTGATTTGCTTATTAGGTTTACTTACAGATTGTTGTCTTCTTTGTAAGTCTGTTTGTCATCATTCTAGCTTTGTTTGGCATCACTGAATTACTCTGGAAAATTTCTTTATGAATCTATAGAATGTGACTTCAAAATTGCAATTCAAGTTATCCGGTTTCAGTTCCAAGCCATAGAATTGTTTCTCCCCAAAAACGCACACGTATTCTTTGTGGTAATATAGTATCCAAGGTTTAAATTGGAGCTAATTTGATCAATCCCATACCTTATCTTGCCCCAATTCCAGCTGTGTAGGCCTTGCAATTTTATCTGAAAAAAGGAACATGCTTCTGTTGGTCTTAAGCTTGATTTGGTTTTACATCAATGGGAACTCATGTAGTCATGATCTTTAAGCATCTTGCTGGTTGTTGTCTCTTCCAAGTACTCTTTTGTTGTCTTTGTTGATTATTATCTCGTATGATCATCCGGGCACTTCTTTCATTTCCTTCAATGGTTCTTTCACACCATTAAAAATCTTGATGTTGAATAACTCTCAAGTCTCAACTGCAAGTTTTGGAGTTGAATAAAGGAGTTGTTAACTTCTTGCACCATTTTCTATCGTAAAAAATCGTTGTTCTGGCACTTTGTATATAAGTGTAGGAATATAATTGCAAAACGGAACATGGTTCTGCACTTTTTGGTTCACAATTGCTCATGTTTCTTTCTGCAACAAAAGCGATGGTTACGAAGGTTCAAGCCGTCAATGACTTTTAAATAAATTTCATGAAGAAATACACACTTGTGCATGAAAAATTTACAATGGGAGATCTTCCCTTGAATTATGCTATCAAGAACACGCACAATTGTTCTTTGTTGGATGTGAGTTTTTTCTAGTTGGTTGTACCGCTTTGAATATCTTTGTGGCTAACTATCTCATCTTGAACACTTATTCATTTGCCTGAAAGGTGATGATTGTTTGCTACAAGTTCTATGAACCTCTTTATGGATTTTAAGAACCTATATGTGACAAAACGTTGATGATCGTTTGTCTTTTTCTTGGCCAGTTCTTTAACACCATAATAGTATCTTATAATGTCGTTTTTGCTCTTAATTGTTCACTTGAATGTTACTGAGTTCTTCCCACGTTTTTTGTTTTGAAGAATGTCCGAGGAAGAACAAGTCAAAAGAGAGGATTCCACAAAGGAATTGCCAGATGCAGAGTTAGACAAATTAAAGGCAGAACGTAAAAAGAAAAGGAAAATACGTCTATTGAAGGAAGCTGCTAAGGCTGATAAACGTGGGGTCTGCTACTTGAGCCGAATTCCTCCTCGCATGGATCCTTTAAAGCTTCGTCAAATCCTATCTCAATACGGAGAGCTAGAAAGAATTTATCTCACCCCTGAAGGTTTTTCTTAATTTTTACTTTTGTTTCTTTTCAGTCTTATTGTTGTTTTAGATGATGAATCTACTTCATGAAAATGAACCTTCCTAGAAGAATGATAATTTGATTCGTCAAATCATGCCTTTATTGAAGTTACAACTCTCGAATCATTTGGTTTTGTTAGAACCTAACTTTTCATACTTCAATAAAAATTCTTCAGATCCTGCTGCTCATGTGCATCGTAAAAAAGCTGGTGGTTTTCGTGGACAAGGGTTCACAGAAGGGTAAGTTTTATTTGAAAAAACTGAAGGGAAAAGTATTGGATGATCAAGAGTTCTCAACAATTTAGAAGCTATAGCCTAGAATAAGAACGAGCTTTCTTAGAGTTCTGGTTCACCCAAAGGCATTGGGAGATACATGTCTTCATTAGAATATATTGACACTTGTTGTATGCATGTAGATGGGTTGAATTTACCAATAAGAACGTTGCTAAAAGGGTTGCTTCAATGTTGAATGGTGAACAAGTAGGTATGCATGCAAATGATCATATGTTTCTATTTAGTTCCAGGTTCCGTTTAGTAATTGCTAATTATCTAATTTTACGTTCCTTGCATGTTTAGGTGGAAAGAAGAAGTCGTCATTCTATTATGATCTTTGGAACATTAAATACTTGAGTAAATTCAAATGGGATCATCTCACGGAAGAGATTGGTATGACCTTTCCGGCATGAAAATATGAAATAGTTTAACTATGTGCAAAATTTTGCTTTACACCATGCACATTGGTTGCTAGTGAAATTTGTGCAGTGATTTTATCATCAAATTTCACTTTTTTTAATTAAATTTGATATATGTGTTGCATCATTTGTCTTTGTTATTAACTCCATTACTTGTAATGCAGCATATAAGAACGCCACAAGAGAGCAAAAACTAGCACTGGAACTGTCAGCAGCTAAAAAGGAGCGGGATTTCTATCTTTCAAAAGTTGATCAGTCTCGTGCTTTAAGTTCTATAGATGAACGACTGAAGAAGGTATTCTTGAATTTATATTTACAGGTTACATCAGTTGTCTCAACCAGAAAACTTTGAGAAATAGAAAAACATGGCCTGAAAAGAATCCTAGAAAAACTGTGAAGTATCTCTCCCGAGATAAACCTATGTATGGGAAATTGACATAAATAGCCAACCAACAAATAGAGTTTCACTTTTTAGCCAACTCTTGTGCAGAAGGCTTACGCGTATGCACAAGGATTGGTTTTTCACAGAAAAAGTTCACACTTAAGGATTCCACTATATGCGTAAGATTTCTGGATCCTTATGCAGAAATCTCTTTTTTTCTTTTTTCTTTTGCCGAAACCAATCTGTATGCATAAGCTTAAGCCTTCTGCGTAAAGATTGGCTAAAAAGTGAATTTGGGTTAGATAGTGGCTAAAAAGTGAAACCACCTGTTAGCTTTGACCATTTCTGTAAATTTCCCTAAACCTATGCAAGGTTTTAAAAGGCGGAATCGGGCCTCGAGGCGGTCCGAGGCGTAAGCATGAGGTGGAAATATAGATACATTAAAATACGTATATATACTACACAAATATATACACATTTGTATATATATACTACTAAATTACTAAGAGGCGTGGTTCGGTGGTTCATGACATATGAAAGAGTGAAACTGTGAGACTGGCTGAGAAGGTTTTGAAAAATTGGTTGCTTGGAGGAAGAGGAAGGGTCCAACCACACTTTTTGATTTAGATGAGAAAGTACCCGCTTTTTCGGTTTCAAAATTTTAAAAATACACGTTCGGGCCATTGTGCTTTGACTTTTAGTTTTTAAAAATACAAGAAGACTAGTACGATAAAGAGAAGTACTACTAATGCCATAAAGCTTATAGAAAAAGTAAAAAAAAAACCATTATCAAAGTAGATCATGTGAGGCTTATGCCTCGACATCGCCTCACGCCTCACTGAACCAAGGCGTAAGCCTTGTCCAGGGTCCAAGAGACGTCGCCTCAGGTGCGGTTTTGGGCCTCCTCACCTCGAGGTGTAAACCTCAAACAATTTTTAAAAACCATGAACCTATGGCATCATCCCATCGATAGGATCACTCAATCAGAGGAAAAAGCTCAACACATCCTTTGTTCATTCAATAAAGCTCAAATATTTGATAGAATTCGGATGACGCAAGGATCACATTAGTTTTATGGAAAGAATAAAAATTGAATTGAAGTGGGGAATTGTGTTGTTTGCTTTTGGTAACTTGTGGTATGTGATCCTGGCATGTATGTAGACGTGTCCTCTATCCCAAATAGTGGATCAGCGTGAAGGCTGGAATCCTAGATACTAATAAATCGAGCTTTATGTGCTTTATTCTCATTTACAAGAATTACTGCAATTAATATTGCTCGTTCTAGCGTGCAAAAAGTCTGGCAATCATATTACTTGGGTTTTGCAGAAACGTAAGATCCAACAAGCGGGTGGTGAGGTCCCGGGTGATGAGCAGCAGGCGGCGAAAGTGACACGCCAGTTTCGGCAAACAAAGCCAGTGAGAGACGGTGCTGAAAAGCAAAAGGCTGGACTCTCCAAGGACATTTTGGCCGGGGTGAGTGTATTCAGTATTGCTGTTGCACCTTATTTGAAACCTGAAGCTTGTTGGTTAACAACATTCATCTGTTTGTAGGTCTTCGGTGGTTCTTCGTGAGGAGTCGAAGTTTTGATCTTTTCATCGAGTTACTCCACTCCAGCTCCTTGTAACAACGCAATTTTGTGACAAAAACCTTGTGCTATATGCAAATATTTTGTTTTACCTTATTCCGCTTAAGCTTTCTGGAAACAATCGTTCTACTCACTGTGTTCTTGAATTTGGGAAGAAACAGAAGGACGGAAAGGAAAGAGTTTTTTCATTTGTTTCTTGATTAGAACGGAGGAGAAGAAAAAGAAAGATGTCAATTTTACTATTATACCCTTTCTTGTAGTAAATATATAACATTGTTGTATGACGGTATTTTTGTCATGAAAGATCATATCCTCACAAATTTTCTTATTTTCCTTAAAAAAGATTTCAATAACACAGTGGTTGGAATAGATGACAGATCTGTAAACATCATATCCTGGTTAGACTATTTTTGAAGGAGATTACAGATCTACATACATCCCGTCCACGACAGCCACAGCCAAAGATGTGTCCTATACTATAGTTGTTGAACAATAGAAACCCAATAGCAGTTTCTTGCAAAACGTGCATTTTGTTTGATTTGAAAGGCTTGTATGAGTCGTGTCTCTTTGCTGTTATTATTTGTGGATGAGGGATTTAAGCCATTGCAATCTCCATCCTTCTTACTATAACTTTCATTTTCACATGAATTTTCGCCTACATATATTAATATATATGCACGCAAAGGATCGTATGAGAACACTTTCATTTTACGAGAACACGAGAACACCTTTTTACAATAGACAATTATATGTGATACTATTAGTTCATCATGTGATACTGAATCAGAGACACAGACGATTTTCGGCGCGATCTTGGTTGCGAGCCAAGTCGCCCTTACACCACTAAGCCCCCTCACATGTATTATCACATGTGATAAGAGTGTTGTTGATATGATATTATAATCCATCAAGACCATCACATATGATACTAAATCATAGACACAAACAACCTTTGGCACGACTTAAGTCGTAGAACACGTTTTCCGAATACCACCAGGTCCTCTCACGTGTATTATCACATGTGATAAGGATGCTCTCGTGTTCTCATAAAATAAAGGTATTCTTGTTTGAACCTTCATATATATATATATATATATATAATATAATATAAATAGAAGATAGGTGAGTGTTTAATTAGGGGGTCGATATTCATACCCCCTGGCCCTGATGTCATTTTCTACACCCCCTTCTCTCACAAACTCACTCTCTCACATACTCATCCCCTCTCACATTCAACAAATTTTTTTAAAATAATAATTTTAAATTTACACTTTATACCCCTATAATTAGTTAATTAATTTACTTTACGTC
>NC_037528.1:8853349-8873471 GCF_001531365.2 Cynara cardunculus var. scolymus
GAAGTGTAAAATAATTATAATATAAGATATAAATGATATAATAGAAAAATATATAAAAAGTTGAAAGGTTAAAACTAAAAATATTAAGGTTTAAAATTAAAAAATAAAATAAATTTATTTAATGTATTTTAATGTTTTAGTAGGAGGGGTATAAAAAATCTAGGGTCAATACATAGCAGGGGTGGGGTTAGAAAACCCCTTTAATTATATCTGAGTCCGTGTGGTTTGTAGGGTGCAGGCTTTCGGTGGTCATCGTGGGAACCACCCTTACATGTTTGACCAAACACACCCACACTTTCAAACCACGTGTCATCCTTATCACATGCTGACTCACCCCATCCATGTCACCCCTCTATCTTAAAGACATGAACGCCAACGGGAATTGTGGCAAATTTCATCCATATTTTCATATCTCAGAGATTGGTGATGGTATTATCACCCACTAATTCCATCCAAATTTATTTTTTATTCTATTTAATAATTAATATATGTATATAGTACGGGTATAAATAAATAAATATATACATTTATCATTAAATTATAAATATATTTTGATTTTTAATATTGTTAGTAACGATTTATTTTAATTTTAAAATACATTTTTTTTTCCTTTTACTAAAGGGGTGTCTAACAGGTTCTTCAAACCTGTCAGGGATTTCTTCCTCTTAAACCTATCAAAGGTTTGGAGTCGTTTATCCAATTGTTTATCCGATAAGCGCTTACCGATAAAAGTCAACACTGTGATTTATTTTGATGAGCAAGATTTTAGTACATCAAAATATATAAAATGCAACAATTTACTAAGTAAACGCTTACCTAGGTAAGAGTCGTCATCCTCACTTACCGGGTAAGACTCTTTCTATCATTCTCATCGCTCTTACCCGGTAAGATTTTTGGCCATTCTCATGTTCATCCGATAAGGAAATTTATCCGGTAAGCACTTACCAAGTAAGTGTTTAATAAACGACCCCTTAGTTATATTAGTGGCTGCTCCTCACATATAAGAAATAACGTAAATTAGGGTAAGAAGCGAATGTAGAAAATCAATGATGTTTTTTTCTAATTTTAGCTTCCTATATTTGTTAAATAATGGATGTAAGAGGAATTATACAATATTTTACATTTATTTTGTATGTTTTTTTTTTAATTTTATATGATTAAAAAACGTTTTCAACATCTGAATACGATGAGAAAGATACAAGAATAATAGAACACAAAAAGGGCGGTTATGTCCCATGGCTATGTTTGTGGTTTTTCCGTTGATGACCACTCAAAATCAATCATTTTAATACGTAAATGTTTGATGGTGATCGAAAGGAACCTTTTCATTCTAGACAACAATTATTTGTATGTATTTGTACGTGTCATGTAATTAAATCTTACAAGTTGTTTTCATATATAATTGAAGGTAAAGAAGGAATAGTCCACAACGTTCAAAATCTCGTGCTAAAAAGCATGGAGGTTCAAGTGATCACTAAATTTACATAATAAGGTACATGATCGATATAGGAAAGACAAAAATTTGAAAAACCCCGATGCTTTTACGATTCTATGACTATACTAATACTGAAAATTGGGAACAACGTGGTGATGAATCAGTGTCAATGTCAAGATCTGATATACTATATATCATAATAACAAAAATAATTCACAATAATATATATATATATATATAATATACTTTAAAATCTAAATTATGACGTTTGATCGTAATTGTTCTAAATCTAACCATAATAAATAAATAATTTCATGCTTAACAATTATTGAGGTGTCGTAGTCCCAAAAATACTTATCAACTTCTTTAATAAATGTATACATTTATGAATAAAAGTCAATAGAATTATATTCTTTAAAATTATATTTAAAATGTTTATTTTTTAAATGAATTTGATTAAGTCATTAAATGATAAGAATTGTCTAAAAAAACAATTTAGTTAATGGGAGAAGACGTGTTGTAAATTATCAAGAGTCACGATTAGAAACGTAGACGGTTTGGTTTGGTTCGATTTGATATAATTATTTAAACAATGAAATCTTTAAAATCGAATCAAAAATTTTAAATACATTAATTAAGTTTTTAAATGCTTTATCTATACTATATTATAAAACATTTGACAGAAACTTTTAAAAATCATTTTTTATACATAAAGTATTGTTTATTGATGCACATTACTTAAAATTCAAGATTACAAATAAATTGTGTGTAAGTACAACTTAATAAAGCTACATGTTTGAATCCGTGTAACTAATAACAGATAAACATAATCAAATAAGGATAAATATCTCTTTTAAAATATAAAAAAATTAAAATATAATTAAGATAATCATTTCATTCTTTGGGTTGCTCTCAAGTAGCGTCTCAAGACGCACGATAAACTCCAGTTCTGGGAGGCCCATGCCGACCTGTCCTGTGCTTTTTGTCAGAACGGGCCTGATTCGCATTCGCATCTTTTCTTTGAGTGCCCGTTCCCTAATCTGGTCTGGAATGGTTTAAAAGCCAAGCTGTACCTCGATGGTGTCCCGGATAACTGGGATGATATTATTGGTTTGTTCCAGCAGGTCACAAAAGGAAAGACCATTTGGTCTATCATTCGTCGCTTAGTGCTTGTTGGGACTGTCTACCACCTGTGGCAAGAAAGAAATAACCGTATCTTCAAGAGCAAGAGAAGATCGCATATTATGGTTGGTAAGACGATTTCTGATGATGTCCGGTCCAGACTCCTTTGCCTGACTTTTAAGCCCTCCCCTAACGTTGTCCGGGCTCGGCTTGCCTGGAACCTCCCTTAGCTGTCTGTTTTCTTTTGTGCTGCTTTGTCTGCTTTGTGTGAGCTCTTCTGCTCTCCTGGTTTTTCTTGGTGCGGTTTAGGGTGTGCCTTTTTTAGGCCCCTTTTCCTGCCCCTGTGGTGTCCCCCGTTGCTTCCCGGTCTAGGCTTGACCGGGCCCCTCCCGTGTGGTCGGCTTCTGTCTCTGTCTCTCTTCCTCTCTCTGCTTCTTTCTCCCTTTTTTCTTCCCTCTTCTCCTCTTCTCCCCTTCTTTCCCTTCTGGGTGCCTTGGATTCTGGTGGATGTGGTTCGCCCTCACCCGAGAGCGTATTTTGTTGTTTTAGTGTTTTTGCCTTGATCTGGAGGGGTCTCCCCCCTCCCTATCAAAAAAGTAATAATATAATACTTAATTGTTGTTTTTATAAAACTTGTATTATTAAACAAAAAATAAATTACTTCGTTATTAAGTCTAGATTAAATCATAACAAAAAAAATTAGAGAAATTATAAAAAACGAGAACTGTTAAATAGTTAATTTGATAATAATATCTATATATTTTTTTCAAAGTTTTAAGATATCTTCAAGTTTATATCTATTCAAAAATAAAAACGTTATCGTTTTTTCAAAACCACAAAACCGTTTTTTCAAAACCACAAAACCGTTTTATAACATTTACAGAAATAAAGAATAAAACAAAACATTAAAATTGAGATGTATCTCGCTCTATTGTACGAGTACATTTCTAGTAATAAATAACATGTATGATTTTGAAATGCAGATCAATTATGTCATCCGAGCTTATTGTGGATTTCCCTAACTATTATTCAATATCTATATAATTAATTGAGATATGGGGCATTGGTTAACCCTCAAGAGATGCATGTAGTGGAATATCTCATTTATCCTGGGTTCGAACCGAGACACTGCCAAAATCCTTGTGGCCACTCCAGGCCATTTGTAGTCGTCCTGCTGGGTATTAGTCGATGCATGTAGGTTGATCCAAAAACTCATGGTTACCAAAAAGACTAGAACGAAAGGAATTTTGTAAGTGAATTACATTCCCTCTATCAAATCGTCAAATAATCATGTGTTACATGAAAGAAGAAAACATAGGTAGAATTTCATTTTCTACGTGATATTGTGGAAGACAAAGACAAGATAGGAGCACTAATTCTAGTTTGTTAGGATTTGACATGCTCGGATCAATGAGTTGTGATCGATCGACTAGTTTTCTTGTTTTGCTAGTCGTCTAAACTGCATTTTTATCGATTTAAAAGTAAGTGGAATTGTTACTGTTCTAAATGATACATATTGTCCATTATCGATAAATGTGGTTCGATAGACGATCAATTGTGTTAATGTTTCAATTTGTGATGAACCAATAAGTTACGTATGTATAGCGTATTTAAGGTTTTTGGTTATTATTTCAAATGTATGAAATTAATTTAAGTAATTATTGTATTAATATTATTTTGGTAAAATGAAGGTAGATATTTATTTACAAGATCAAAAGAGACAGTTTATTTTTCATGAACAAGATGTTTATAAATGAGTCCGCATCGGTTACGTAACATTTGTATTCAACACAAAAATCCACACATATAAAAAACACCAAGAACACACACACCACCGTTGGCCCCATTGTCTGCTCTCTTCGATCTGACCTCACCCATCATCATCCATCTTTCTAGAATATATATGTATATATATATTTGTGTTTTTGTAAGAGAGAGAGAAACTGTTAGAGAGAGAGAGACAGAAGGAGTTGATAAAAACTCGCAGTAGGATCCGGCGAATTTGCAGATTAATATTATAGTTTTCCGACGATTCCGGAGATCAAGATTTGTATCAGCCTTCCATCATCTCCCTTTTGATTCGATCATTACTTATATCCTCCAACCGTTTCGCGAATCTAATTGGTTCGTCGTCGTGGTTTAACTCAATCCGCTATATCCCGACGACGAAGACACCATATGGCCTGGAGATCTCTCAAACCCATCGATTCCGACGTCGTATAAGCCGTTCGTCGGACGGTGATTGAGTCCAGATTTCTCACAAGAAAATTGGGAATTGGGAATTATTGTTTTTTTCTCGTTGAATTGCTTTGGTTGGTTTTGATTGAAGACGGTTATATTATATATGACAAAACAACAAATCGTGTTTCATCAGTCTCCAATGGATCGCCGGCAGTTTTTGTTTGATCCAGAGGAGTGTTCGACACGTAGTAGCCACCGGATCGCTGAGGTCGCCGGAGGGACAACGGCTGAATGTGCAGCGGTGGTCTGCTGCTTCCCCTGCACCGTGGTTAACTTCCTGGTGTTGGCCGTGTACAAGGTTCCGGCGGGTTTGTGCCGGAAGGCTTTAAGGAAGAAGCGCCGTAGACGGATGTTGAAGAAAGGGTTGTTGATCCCGAATGCAGGCAGCGTTAACGATATCAGCAGCACCCACCGGATCAGTATCGACGGAAGGGAGTTCTTGCTCCATTCGGCGGGCGGCGAACGGTTCTTGATGCAATCCATGGACGCCGATGAAGAATTAATGGAGTTAGAGAACGAGATGTGGGAGAAATTCTACGGGACGGGGTTCTGGAGAAGCCTTTCTCAACGGATCAATTGAGTTCTCCGGCCGACGTCAACCATAAACGGCAAGTGCTCTTCTTGCATTAAAAGCTTGTAGGGTACAGGTCTCCAATGCAAAGACCAAAAAATTAACCTTTTTACTTGTACATATTTACCCTGATTACCCCCATTCAATTTGTTGGAGTGAAAATGGGCAAAATCCAGATTTGGTTTCAATCGAAATTGTCATTTTCTTTTTTCCTTTTTTTGGGAATTATTGATTGAAATTTTATGTAGTTTTAATATTTTGAAATAAAAACAAAAAAGAGCAATACAAGTAAAAAAAATCTTAGAAATAATGTGAATTGCAAAATGCAGTGAATTAAAACTAATTGATAAACATGCTTTTTTTTAATTAACCTGTATATCTAATTCATTTTGCAAGTTGACCAATCACAGGACAACCATCTGTTTTGCAGATAACCTGGAGTCACCATATTTGAACCTATGTGGCCACAAAAGAGTACATAACTAATTTTTAAAATTAAAAAACGATGATTAAAGATAATATATTTACATATTTAAAAAAATCTTCAAATCTTAATTCGTAGGAGAGAGAATATAACATCGAACTTTGTTTGTTTCGGATGAGATAAAAATATATATCAACAAATACTATCATAACTTTCAGTTAAATTTAAAGTTATTGAATTATTCTTTTACATCGACTTATGGTATTACAAATGATATGAGAGTCGATCCTTATACCATAAGAACGACATCGAACATGATGTGTCCTTGAGAGTGACGTAACATCCTAGCGAATTTATGTATTATACAAGTTTTAAAACAAGTTATAATTTAAAAAAAAAAAAACACACACACATGGTCTATAAATTAAATATCTATTTTTTGCTGAGTAAAAAAAGGGAAAAAAAATATATAAATAAGAAAAAAGTAGGTAATATTTGAAAACGACAAAAATGGTCCCCCATTTTGTAATACGATTTCAGCCGGCCACCTGAGACTGACACGAACTAACTGCCACATTTTTTAAATTTACACAGGGTTAGTCACATGGAAACTCTTTTGACTCTTTTTTTTTTTAATTTGTTTTTATGTACAAACCCAAAAATTATTACTAACAATTATTGAATAAAAATGATTGGGGTTTTCTAACCTCATTCCCTCCTAACAAATTTATCCACCTCCTTCTATGCTAATGGACAAAAAAACAATTAAATGACAAATCTAATATATTTATATTTTTAACTTTTTTGTATTTTAATTTTTAACCCTAACCTTTTTTATATTCTAACTTTTAACCTTTTATATTTTTTACATGTTTTATAATGACATTTTTTATGTTTTTAGTTTGTGTTATAATTATATAAATAAATTAATTTTATATTATTATTAATTAATAAAATATTAATAATACATGTTTTATCAACCCCTACTTTATTTCAAATCAATAACTTTACTTTATTTCAAATCAGTAACTTTACTTTATTTTAAATCAAATTATTTTTACAATTATGTAAACGGGTACACATGTTAAAACATATTTTCCTAACGTATTTTGTACTTAATGTCGATATTATTGTTCATAATGTAACATGTATCAGTATATGAGATAGAATTTAACGTGATATGTTAAAATGTATTTTAGTTAATATAAAATTATGTATTTTAATGTGATAATGATGTAAAACAAAAATTGAAAAAACAAATGACATATCATAAATTAAATAAATAACTATAAATGTAAATATTAAAAATATTTTTTCATAATATATAATATATATAATAATATAATTAAGTCAAAAAATATTCAATATTAGACTTATTTCGAAGGTATTGACGCGACGATTATAATGGCGTAACTTGTTAAAATTAAAACGTATTTTTTAAACATACTTTAAATGATATTCGATTATGTATGTTAATTTGATCAGGATATAAAATGAAAAATTTAATAGGAAATGACATAAAGTAAATTAATTAACTAATTATAAAGATATAAAATATAAATTTAAATTTTTAAAATTAAAAAAAAAAGTGAATCAGTGTGAGTGTGAGGAGAGCGATATGTGAGGGAGATGGTGTGAGAGGAGATGGTGTGTGAGAGGGGAACATTTGACAGGGGGTATAAAGTCATCACAGGAGGTGACAATATCAACCCCAATGATTATTATGATTTGTAAAAACTTCTGGATTTTGTCTCTTTTTCTAACGTTTATTAGAAAGACGGATGTGTTTACAAACCACAAAAGTCATCTTGTAATTTTGAAGTTATACAAGGGTTATTTTTGACAAAGCACATACCATATATTGTCCATATATTTGTTTAAACAAGCTCAAAAAAGTACAACCTTTTTTTTTTCAAATGTGGAGAGTTTAAAGAATAGGGGACTTGGTCAAAATAGTCGTTCATCTCTTATAATTTGGTCTTCTAATCATTTATCTCTTCAATTTATCCAAATATTACTACATTCACAAGTGCCACCTTCCCCACTTTTGGACCTAGATAATAGACTTAAATAATCAAAATCAACCCAGTTTAGTACGTGGTATCATCGCAATTGCAGACTTGCAGTAACAATTTCAGACATGACCGTCGCAATTGCGGACCTGAGTTGAATTTGAATTTTTTTTTTTCTTTTAGCTAGGTTCGTAAATAGGAGATATACCACTTACGAAAGTGGTGATATTTAAATAACTAAGAAAGAGAAATAACTAGAATACCAATTCACGAAAAAAAAAAAAAGGGGGCCTTTTCGTCAATTTTCATACAAATATAGGAGTATTAATATAAATAAATTCGGAATTGATGGCTAAAGTTTATATTAAAAAGGCAGAACGTGAGCACGAGTATTTATAAAAGTTAAAATAAACAAATGTTTTTCTTGGTCAAGATAGTTTAAAGTTAGTGGAATTATCCAAATAATAAAATTAAAATTCTTTTTAATTATGATTATTAAATTCTAGGAAATTTCCTAGAAAGCTAAAAAAGAACATTAAATAGAATCATATTACTAAAAGTAAAAACATTTAAGACATGTTTATATTTCAGTTTCATGAAATTAATGCATTATTTTAATGTTATTTTTCTATAAAATTATCTATTATTCCTACTCAAAAACATCTTATTATAAATAAATTTAAAAATATTTAAGGCTTTAATGGATCTATAGCTTAATTTGTAATTGTCATATATATATATATATATATATATATATATATATATAAACATCAAAAGAGATTACCAAGTTTTAAGTTGGTGTAATTTACACCAAATCCAACCCATAGAATGTTAAAAAAAATGATTACGAAATGCTTGGCAACCAGAGTAAGTAAAACTAAAACTTCTACTGGTTTTCGATTGGAAAAACATAGAAGAGTGTTTCCTTGCAAGGGGTTTGTCGATGAGAAGACCAACAACATTGTTGATAACGATAATTTGTGAACAAATAATTCCTTGGAGGGGTTCTGTTGACATTGATACAAAAGAAACGGGGATAGGAAGTGGTGGTGGTCATGATTTGGGTTGATGGGATTGAAGACATTTAAACAAAGAAATTTAATGTTTACGGTTTGAAAAGTTTCAATCAAAACCAAAGTGCAAACCAACCAAAACCGTACGGGGTGATCGAGCTGATACTTTGATACATCAAAATATTTTTTTAACATTGAATATGATGTTATCATTCATCTTTCCATTATCAATCATTTGGTACAATTTGTCCATATTTCCTTAAAATTTAAGTATATCATATGCAACTATTTTTCTCAATTTACATATATATCTTCACATTTACTGAACATATATACGAATGAGCTATATAGAAATGAATAAGAGAGTGCAAAATTATGTATATGAAGAGGGTACATGATGATGTAACTATCTAATGTACATATCAATAAACTTAACAATCATATTAAATTTAAGAAATAAAAAGAATATTGGGTTCATTAGGTTGGATTGGTTCAAATGATCGTAACTCAATTCCAATCAAATACCTATTATTTAGAAGAAGAAAAAAAATCATCTCAATTAAACATCAAGTTGGATTGACTGAGGGGGTGTTTGATTTGAGATATTTAACAGTAATCAATAAGAATGAAAATAAAAGAAACTGTTTGGTTTTCTATAATATAATGGACTCATTCATCTAAAAGCCCAAAATTCCATTCCTGGTTAAACTACGGGGGAGGGAATGAAATTCATTCCCTATCATTTTCATTTTCATTTATCGACATTAGCAAAACAGATCATGAGTTAATCAGTTTTTGAGCGGTAGGAAGGGAGTAAGAGACTAATGGGTTATTGGAGGCAGAAGAGAGATAGCCGATGTTGGGTATGGTTACGATCCTGCGAAGGCCGGACCAACCTCGGCTAAAAATTGATCTATCTTCTTTCTCATTTTGAGGAAAAGGTGCGGAAGGAACAACAGCAAGAAGACGACTCTAGCCCRCTGAAAGCTTTGAACATTCGCTTTTGCAGAAAACCTTCCACTAGCAGGCGATCGTGTTTTTCACAGGATTTATTCTGTGAAATTATTCGGTATCAATATCATTTCATTATTTTTTTAATTTAAAATTAAAATAAAGAGTATAATGGTAATTTTCTTGATTAGCCAAATTTTTTATGCAAGTATTAAGGGGTGTTTGAGAATGCTTATTTAAAGTGTTTATTAACTTATTTCGGTATGATACTGATAATAAGGAGTTTTTAGTGTTTGAATGTAAAAAAAAAATGCTTATACCAGTTTGGCACCGGTAATAAGAAGTTTTTAATGCGTTAATTTTTTCTAACTTATTACGGTGTGGTACAGACAATAAGAAGTTTTAGTGTTTTGATGAGAAAAAAAAAGGATATCTCTATCGATTTTATCAGCTTATCCGATGTGGTACTGTCATAAGTTAATCCAAACACTTTTTAACAAACTCCAGTTTGTCACCATATAAGTCGATAAAAAAAACATAAGCTGTTTTAAATAAGCAATCACAAACACCCCATAAGTAACACTTATTTAAAAGTTGTATTTTTTTTTTTTTTTTGAACTTCTTATTGTTGGATATGCTGTTTAATTTGGGGTTTTTGGGCTTGTGAGAAAATCCAAACCCGTTATCCCATGTAGCCTCATCCAATGATGGTTAAAATGGATCCAACCCAACCCGCAATCGATCTACATCCTGATGATCCGAGACCACTTACAAGCTTTGTGAAAAAAATTAAAGATCCCGATTATGTCTATTGTCTACGACTGATCTCTGAAAAGAAAACGATAGATTATTGCAAACATACATAATTAGCTCCATTGCAAGGATATTGGGCTGGCCCATGAGTTGCTATATCTAAAATCTCAAGTCTGAATCTTTATATGAAAAAATGTTTAATTATTTATAGAAAAATAACGAAGAAAGACCAATTTAAAGTACATTAAGATTCATTAATAAAGTATTTGTAATTCATCAAGTACATGGACAAGAAAAAGAACATGATGCTCGTATATTATGGGGATGATGACTGTAAATCGCCACTGATAAGCTTGTATATGGGTCTAAACCAACTTAAAGTTCTAGTTTTTTGGGAGACGTCATAAGACGTAATCAAGTCCACATCATAACACTTACTTATTTTTTTAAGCTTAAAGATACGTGAAATTTTGAAGATAAAAGTGCTATGAAATTGACGATCTGTTACTTAAATCAACAACCGGACCATCCAAATATAATCCCTGACTTGATTCAACAACACCTTAATGATAAGTTGGTGACACTTCCTATTTATAGTCATGGAGACTCGCACCTTCTACTTACGGACAACACTCATAAATCCTCGACTATATAGTGATGTGGGTCCCAATAAGAATAAAAGAGGATCAAGGGTTTGTATGAATACTTGAGATACCTCATATGTTATAATCTTTTAAAATAACCAGTAATTTAAGGTAATAATTGATACGTAAATATGATTGGAAATGAGTGGATAAGACATGACATAATTGAACAGGACAAGAGGGTAGGACTGGATATGAATGGTGTTTATCTAATGTTTGGTACGAGTAGGACTGGACATGACAGAAGTAGATAAGTTGCCTCAAAAAGTTGTTTTATGACTTTATATATCATATAATAGTTATAATTAACACAAATAAAGTAAATAATTTAATTTATAATTTTTTTACACAATTTTCATATACATAAATATATAATAACATCAAATTTGAATGATTTTTTTAATATATAATTGATGAAATTTTGAAAACACCCGATTCATACAAAGGATAAATTATGTTTTATTCGGTTTGGAAGATCCATATCAACTGGTGAATGCACAGTAAAGATTGTTGCAACAACAGTGATTATGGAAGTAGAAGCATTGGTAATTGATGGACAATAATGGTTGTGACATATCCATTATAAGTTACATTTTTCGTATCCATGATAGTTTAGTCATGATAAAAATTATCGTAACATAATAACATTTTTTTCAATTTAATATAATTATTATTAGGAGTAATCAGACACTTGAATAGACATGTGTATAGATATAAAGAAATTTGTAGAAAATAATATACATTTTTGTATAAAATCCTAGAGTAATAACATATGTACAACATATAACCGATATAAAACAATAAAAAAAAAAACACTTGATAGGGTTGATTCTCATAGATTAAAGTAATGGACTGAGGCATGTGCCATGCAGTATCCTAAGACAGAAATTCCGCCGATATAGCGTCCGTTTAGTGAACACAACAATCATATTGAAGTGAACTTGAATCTAGTGAATCAACCTTATGTTTGGTAAGGACGAGAGAAACCCCAAAAAAATTGAGGTAGACCATTGTTTTGTTTGTACGATAAGACCCCAAGAGGCCCAAAGCCCTATCTTTAACATTTAATGTGTATTTATGTCAATAGAGCCCACTAGATGAAACCACACACCAAGACTTAAGCTCTTAAATAATTCATTGGATACTCAAATGTTCGTGTTTATTTAGTGGGTTCCATTTCATCTTGACTTCTACGTGAGACAAAGTTTCTCATTTCAATTTCAAGCCCAGTTACAATAATTATAACTTGTATCATAAAACATGTCGTAACACATTAATCAAACATGGTTCTATTATTAGTTCGTTAATACTTCGTGATTTAATTATTTCCAACTAAGGTTTTTGTGTTAAAATGTTAAAAGCATAACATCTCCATTAAAAAACACAAAGCTACTTACTTATAAGAGTAGACTACAAATTTGGTCATTATGGTTTGTCAAAAATAACACTTTTAGTCCTTACAGTATTGAAATTAGGAAATGGTCATCGTAGTTGGCAAAAAGACCCTGTTTTGGTCTCTCTCTAACGACCGGTAATAAATTCTGTTAAATAAGGAACATTTTCATTTTCTTTTATCTATTTTACCCAATCAAAAACCAAAAGGACCAAAATAATAAAATCAATTTTGATTGGTTAAAAGACAAAAAAGAACAAAAATGTCTCTCATTTAACGAAAAATTTTAATGGTCGTTAGAGGAAGAGACCAAGTCCTGACGTTTTTTACAAACTACGATAACCATCTTGTAATTTTGAAACTGTAGGGACGAAATATATTATTTCCAATAAACCATAGGGACCAAATTTGTAGTTTATTCTATTTATTATTATAGGATACTTGAATCACTATAAATCATGAAGTTTTAACTAAATCATAAAATATGTATTTTGAGTTAAAACCATAATTCACAAACTTTAAATCAAAGACTAAAAGGTTATTTACCAACGTTAATCGGATACACATTTATCTAGTAAGAGTTACCATCTTGTTTATTTTACCCGATAAACGCTAACCAAATAAGAGTCAATAGTCCCCCGCTTAATGAATAAGATTTTAGGTCCTTGTCTTATTCAACATGTAAAGTAAGTAACATGGTAAAATGCTTACCGGATTAACGTTTGATAAACGGATCCTAAAATATGATGTTTAAATTTAAAATAATAAAGTTGGACTAAAATATATGTATTAAATTTCAGAGAACCAATGTAATTTTAAATGTTTAAATGAATTGGAATCATCCAAAAAGACAAGATAATGGTCTGGTTTTGGTATTAGTAAGAAGCAACCCAAGCACCCTGCCTACGAACCGAGTGAGGTGAGTGGTGCCCTCTTGCACCGAGTCCACCTCACCTTGCCAAAACACGTGGGATCTCTGGATACGGCTAACCGAATCATAATTGTCCTAAAGCCAACAATTTCCCCTTGTTTAGTCGTTTTTTAAACGAAGTGGTGCTCGACTCAACGACAACAATAAATGGTCATTTTTTGGTTGAAATTTATACGTCAGGAGTACAATTGAACATGTATGTATGCATTCTACTATCTGACACAAAAATCAATAACTAATTCGAATTAACTTGGACCATTTTTCATCATCTAAGACCACGAGTGTTTACCCATCATGCACATTCACATGAATGTCATAACCAATCCCTTGAATGCTATTGTTGCTCTGTAAAATGTTTAATTGTATGAATGTTGTAAGTCATTTAATAGGGTGATTGATATTTTATGATTTTTACACGATATTAAGCAATGATATATCGTCACAACTCTCGGGAAAAGTAGGATGTGACATTGTCTAAAGATACATAATGTAAAAAAGAGGTGATTTGTTTAATTGTTTTCCAAGCAAAACTTGGGTGTTGTCAAATAGAGCAGTTGTAGAGGTAAACTTGACATATGAACTTGATATGGATGGGTTTGGTAAGGAAAAATCATTGTTTCATAGAGTTCAAAATAATTCAAGTTTCAGAAACAATGATGGGGAATTAGGGATTGTGAATCAGACATCAGGATGCACGACAAGCGGTTTACCTTCCCACGATGCGAGCTCTTTGGGAATATCAGTCTATTATCCCTAGAGTAATTTTTATCCGTTCAGCACCGTCCAATAATTTATGTCACTGGTGACACAAAATTGTTACCATAATAAGGCTAAAGTAAATAAAACAATATCACAACTTCAAAAAAGTACATTATTATTTTCAAACTATGAAATATCCTCTTTTTCTAGAACAAATTAGATGAGACTAAATTGTCATAAACACCGTAAAACGTGTTATTTCCATTTAAAACCCCTTAAGAATGTGATGTTGACAATTTATCTCCCAAAAGTTGGAGAAACGTCTCTATTTCTTGATTTCCATGTCTTTCACCCTACACATCTCCATAACTAGTTTTTTCATTTGTTCCATAAATCTCTGCATTGAAAACGTTTAATAATAAACTCCTGACAATAACATTTATCATATTTGAAATTATCGAACAACTAATGATTCATTTTGTCAAATTTGATCGAAAAAGAAAGATTTATATGACAAATCCGCACATAAACGAAAAGGGTATACATTGATTGGTTGTTCACACAAATACGACCACGAAACATCGGTCTTCTCATCGGTTTCTACCATAAACATTTTAGGTCTAAAATATTGTCCCCACCTCTGTCACCGAATATTTTTTTTAACAGCAATCCAAATTGGACTTTACAATTAAAGGTTTTTAAACAGATACCAATATTATTTCACATATGAACTTTATTACATATATTACGGTCTCACCTTGATATTCAAACTTACTTAGGGGTTGTTTGTTTACCTCTTAATAGTCACATTAAGAGGAAACCTCTGAATCGTTAAGAAGTGAATCTTGTTTGGCAAAAAAAAAGCATGTCTCTTAATCGTTCTAAAATCCTCTAAATGATTTTGTATCATCGGTCTCCCTTAACCATTAAGAGCCCTAATTTCATTTGAAACAATTACCAAACAATTATATTTGATTTTGCACTATATAATGAGAAGCCTCTTAATTATTCTGCACAAAACCATTCAGTAACCGACAAACAGCCTCTTAAAAATCGATGCATATAACTACCATAAAATAACTGTAAATTAAAATTTAATATAACAAAAACTATTTTTATTAAATTATTTCCCGTTACAAATATTTATTTTGGAATAAATTGAAAAAAGAATGTGCCGCCAATGAAGGGCGCCAAAGCGCTTGTGATGCAGCGTAAAAGCTATCAGTGGCTTGGCGTAAACCCAAAAATACAACCAAAACTGTAAAGAAAAACAAAAAACAAAATAAAATTCACGACAGCGACAGCTTGTCTTCCAACTAAGCATCGGCTTAAGTGGCTTGGCTTCCAGCCGTGTTTAACAAAGCTTCGTAAATCCGCCGCTGTTTGCAAATGACTATAATTGGTTTCCTAGTTAAGATTAAGTGCACGTGGTTTTTGTCATCTACTAGCCAAATTCCCAAAACTCGTATCTCATAACTTCAAATCTCATGACGCTTTCATAATTTGTCATAAAACGTATTTAATAAATTAAGACCATAATTTTTATATTTTATTAAAACGGATTCGTTGAAATTTCTTTAAAATAAAAAATAAAAGTATAGTTTTTTTTTTTAAATTACATTAATTGCAACACATTTTTATTTTAGAGATTACGATATTAATCGTATTGTTAAAATATTTTATATTTTTAATAAAATATCAGTTTCTCTCGTAAACATTTAAGATTAAAGTTTTTTTAGTCACCGAAAAATACAATAAAAGTCACTTTTTAGGAGTTTTTCAAATTTGGAGAATTTCGCTCTTTTATGTTTTCCCTTGAAAATAAATTTTACGGCGGAAAAATCTTTTTTAGCGTAAAGTTTTTTTTTTGTTTGTAAATTTTGGCTATTTTAGGGAAAGTTTTATAAAATGGCTAAAGTGAAAATCATTTTATCAAATGACTATTTGCTTAAATTTACCTATTTTATGAATTTATTAAGAAAATCTTAAATTAGTTTATTTTCAGAGTTTACGAAAAAAATTATATTTGGATGATTATCAGCTTATTAAAATGTTACTCAAAATAATAGTGTTTCAATAAGTTTATGATTGTTATTAATTACACGTGCTTCATATTAACTTTACTACTTAATTAATTTTAATTATAAACTGTTATTTAGGTAATATTAATTGCAAATTATTAGAATATTTCCAACAGGTTTTTCAAAAATATTTAAAATGGGGAATGAAACTTCATAATCTATAAAACAAAAATATATTTGAATCCAAAGATTCTCCATTTTTGGATATTAAACATTAATTATATTATTAAATATTTCAATTATCTAATAAAATATTAACGCTTTATAAATATTTATTTTCAAAGTCTTACTTTGAAGAAAATATATTAATAATATTTCTCTCTTATTATAATTATTTACGGGAGTTCTTAAATAACTATTTACTTATTGTTATGTTAATACTAACTAATAAACTAATAAATTGGTATTATTTTATAGTAAATAATATTTAATTATTTTTATTATTATTTAATTAAAATATAGATTTTTATGTTGACATGTTTAAAATCATTATAGAGATAATTACTAAAACTGACACGATACTTAAGAAATCGATTTAATAATTGCGAGATAATGGATTATTTAAGAAGGCTTTTCATTGATATAGAATTCAAAATTCATAAGAAACTTAATATCTTTATATAGTTTTTTTTTTAATCCTGGTGACGGATCTTAGGTAATTCATATTTACTATTTTATACATGATCAACTAATTAAACAAATCCAATAAAATAAAATAAAATAAATGCAAATGCAATTTTTGTGCTTCTTTGTCACGTAAAAATGACCACTTCTTTTCCATCTCGTTTCATTGTTTAAAACATAGTTAAAAAAAACCTTCTTGACTCTAACAATTATCACTTATGACAAAGTCAAATTATGATGAATATTAAATACATGTTTCGTTGAAAAAAAAAACGTTACAACTATCATGAAACAACCTAAAATGAAAAATACTCCAATAACAAAAAAAACCTGACTTGAATGATCCTGTATTAAGAGCTAAATTGGCTAAAGATATGGGTCATAATTATTACGGGGAGCCTGCATGGCCCAATGATCTWTTATATATTTTTCTGGTAGTAATTCTAGGTACTATTGCATGTAACGTAGGCTTAGCGGTTCTAGAACCATCAATGATTGGTGAACCGGCAGATCCGTTTGCAACTCCTTTGGAAATATTACTCGAATGGTATTTCTTTCCCGTTTATCGGGTGTTCTTTTAATGGTTTCAGTACCTGCGGGATTATAAATAGTACATTTTTTTTAGAGAATGTTAATAAATTCAACTTTAATCACAGGTCATGCGTTTGTCTGTTCGTTATATTTAGGTATTCAACATACAAAAATATTGTATTATGATATATTACATTCAAAAGTATGGTTTAAGAACTGAAAAGAATTGGATCTATGCAAATATTTTATTTTATCTCAAACTATAAAAAACAATTATTTTTAAGAATTACAAGTTTATGGTAATAAGAGTTGTAGAAGATTGGGACTTATGGTTTGCTTTATGTGAAAGAAAGTGAAAGATGGTTTGCTTTGCACAAAGGTAAAGAATAAGCCAAAGTCACAATATTATTGAATTTATGTGCATCATCAAGGCAGTTGAAGGATGGTGAGTGCTAAGCTTTCACAATTTATTTGTTTCTAATTAAGTTTCTTTTTTATTTCAAACCAGATTTCCTCGTATGTCTACTACTAGAATTTTCATCATTTTTTTATCTGCTTTGAGTGCCTTTTTTCTAATCATGCTTAGAGTTTTTTTTTTCCTTGGGACCGTGTTCCTTTGTATTATTCAAGCGAACGTACTGTGATGGGTGAAATGTATTATTGATCAGGAAGAAGCTACATTAACAACATAGTAATCAACCATGTAATTTGTCAATGAATGCTATGCAAAACTAATCTAATCCATATCATCATTAGACATTAAAAGCACCAAATATTTTAGAGAAGACGAAAGAGAATGGTTTTTTTTCTTTCAAATCCACAAACTCAAAAAAAAGTTAACACTTGCAAAGTTGTCATCGTCACCGAAAGAACTTCCTTTTTGGCCTTTCTTTCGTGTGAGGAGGGTGGGGGTCGGAGAAGAAGGAAGGGGAAGGGTTGGGTTTTATTTTGATATTTTTATTTTAATAATTTGTACATGCACAAGCTTCATATGCCTACAGAGGCTAATCTATGTAAGCATATACGGTGGGCCATGCCACTGTTGTGTAGTTCCCTTGTGGTAGAAAAAAATTACGTTCTTGAAGAATGTCACTGTAATATTTCGTTGTATGCCCTTATGAGATACATCAATTAGAGTACTTTTTAGTTTTTACTTAGTTTTGGAGGATAGGCAAGAGAAATAACATAAAGTTACCGTCATATAAAAGAGTTGTTATGATGCTAATTATATTGAATAAATTGTCAAGGTTAGATGCATTTTTTCCAAGATCTGGACTTCTTTTCATATAAGAAAAGTGTTGAAAATACTCTAAAATACCTTTTTTTTAATAATTATATTAAGAATAACTAGAAAGGTACTTGTGCAATATATCGAGACACATCTTGATTTCAGTGTTTTATTTTGTTCTCTTTTTATGTCAATATAATACGGTTTTATGTGGTTTTGATAAAGCGATAATGTTTTTATTTTTGAATAAGATATAAATTTGAAAATATCATAAAATTTTGAAAAAAAAATATCGATATCAGTATTAAATTAATCTTTTTAAAAGTTTTTGTGTTTTGGTGTAATTTTCTTAATTCAATTTTTTTAATTACAATTTAATTTAGATTTACTAACAAAGAAATTTAATTTAGGTTTAATAATATAATTTTTTATAAAGATAATAACTAAGTATTCAGTTAGAACTCAACGATTATCCTAATTATATTTTAGATTTTTTTATATTTAAAATGAGATGTTTATCCAATATTTGATTATGTTTATCTACAGTTACTTACATGAAATCAATTATGGAGCTTTAATAAGTTGTACTTATGCACAATAAACTTGTAATATTAAATTTCAAGTAATATGCATCAATAAACAATACTTCATACATAAAAAAATGGTTTTTAAARGTTTTTGTCAAATATTTTATAATATAGTATAGATAAAGGCTAGTTGACCAATTAAAGTCAACCTGTGGATTATCATAACAATATTAATTAATCATAAAGATAATGGCGGTGTAATTAATTATCTTAAGATTCATGTACAAATATTAAATTATATCTCATTTATGTGATCTGTATTTTTTATTATGATCAAATAATTCCATATTATTTTTATACGACATTTTATAATATATAATTTTCATGAAAAAATTAAAATTCTGATTCGATATTTTTTACAACAGTTACTTCTGTATTTTTCTTTTTAACTAATTTACAGAATATATATAACTAATAAATATGCTAATTAAAAACAACCTAATGACTTATGAATTTGGACATTTACATTATAATTATAAAAGAGAAATGAATGTAATTGATATATCCTGAAATTAATTTCAATACACACAAATTACTTATCACACAGTCTGATTTTCTTAAATGATTAATTTGTTTATTTATTTATTTATTTATCATATAAATATATATAGTTTTGAACTAAAAAAGTTTGTATTTGATGATATAAATGGTGAATTTTTTTAGACATAAAAAGATGGTATCAAAGGAAAAAAGACAAAAAAAATTCCATTAATGGGGGATCCCTTCAATGATTTAAGAGGGTTGGTGAAGAATTAATTGTCGACTTGCAAATTATTTTCCTACTCTTACAACTCCATTACTCACTACTTACTACTACTACCACTACTCAACCCCTCTCTCTTTATAAGTGTGTGTATATATATATATATATATATATATATA
>NC_037528.1:8874945-8906957 GCF_001531365.2 Cynara cardunculus var. scolymus
ATTTTTTATATTTAAAATAAGATGTTTATCTTGTATTTGATTATGTTTATCTTCAATTAGTTACACGAATTCAGATATRGAGCTTTAATAAGTTGTACTTATGCACAATCTACTTGTAATCTTGAGTTTTAAGTAATATGCATTAACAAACAGTATTTTACGTATAAAAAGTAGTTTTTAAGAGTTTTTGTCAAATGCTTTATAATATAGTATATATTATTTTTTTTAATTTAATTTAAGTTTAATAATGAAATAATTTATTTTTTGTTTAATAATATAACATTTTATGAATATAATAATTAAGTATTTTGTTAGAACTCAATGATTATCCTAATTATATTTTAGATTTTTTATATTTAAAATGAGATGTTTATTCTGTATTTGATTGGGTTTATCTGCAGTTAGTTATACAAATTCAGTTATGGGATGAAATTGTTTAGGAATGAACGGGTTTAAGAGTTTTAAGAGTTTAAGAGTTTTTAAGAGTTTTAGCCAAATGCTTTATAATATAGTATAGATATATATATATATATAGGGTTGGATTCACGTGAGAATAAGGGTTTTTCGTGAGACCCGTAAGACTAATTCTCAACTATTGGATTAGATCTATAATTTGAACATTCATAATTACAAGATTGCCACGAGACTTTTCAATAATCACAAAATTATCACCGTACAACTTTAGACCATTAGATAATTAGCTTATAAAGTTGATCAATGAACATAGATTAGTCTTACGGGTCTCACGAAAAACCTTTGGTCTCACGTGAACCCCTATATATATAGGGGTTGGTTCAAATACTAACCAAGATTTTTTTGTTAACTTTGTTAACCAAGCTCAACCAATCATATTCCGTCTTTTCTTTAGGTTCACATATAACTCATATATTAATGACAAGGGTAATTAAGTAATTTGTCATTTATGTAACTCCCAAATCATTAATTGGGAGTTACAAATCTAAAAATTTCAATAATTGATGATTATGTAATATTGATATTTTTTATACGTGTTCTTGTTTTGTAATTTCGATTTATTTTATCCATAATGATATTGATTTTGTAATTGTTAAAGAATTTGCGATTGTAAAGATTTTGATATCGTCCGAGTAATATGGATAAAAATATTGGAAAACAGATCGACAACAATGAGAAGGAAAAGGTTAAAATCGTCTACGACTACAATCGGAATTCGAATTCATATGTAATTGTTAAAGAATTGTTCACAAGTGTTCATATTGTGTTCATATGTACACTAGTTGCATATCTCAACATTGGCTTGCTCCTGAATGTGTTCATATGTACACTAGTTGCATATCTCAACATTGACTTGCTCCTGAATGTGTTCATAATGAAGAAACTATTGTTCACAAACTGTTCATATTGTGTTCATATGTACACTAGCTGCATATCTTAACATTGACTTGCTCCTGAATGTGTTCATAATGAATGAACTATTGTTCACAAACTGTTCATATTGTGTTCATACATGTTTTTTTATTTATTTACTTTCGTGTAACAACTATTATTATTATATTCATATTGTGTTCATAAATGTTATACAATTCAAGTTCATATATATGTCAATTTTTATTCGTATTTGACACAATAGTTCATATATATATATATATGTGTGTGTGTGTGTGTGTGTGTGTGTGTGTTCATATAAATCTTGCATTAACAAAAATAAATTAATAAAAATAATGAGATTTTTTGATTTTGTAACTCCCAATTAATGATATGGGAGTTACATAAAAAAATTACCTAAATAAATTTTTTCCATTTGTTCACATATGTTCTTTGAAATTGTAAATTTAAAATTTTAATTTTTTATCATGATTAATCACAACCCTTTATTGTAAGAATCAATGACCAAGATTGATTAACAAAGTAACACAAAAATCTTGGTTAGTATTTGAACCAATCTCTCTCTCTCTCTCTCTTTATATATATATATATATAAGGGTTTAATCAAATGAGAACTGTTTTGTTTGTGGTAACCATGAGATCCAATCTCAACCAATCATTTTAATATTTTAATTATTCTTTTTAAATTAATGTAAGAAGACATGCTAGTAAATTACTAAATTTAGATTAAATATTTATTTATTAATTCCTTACGTTTCAAACTTCCAATTAATTTTGATTAAAATCATATCCCATATCGGTGAAACAATAAATAAAATTTGTTGAACTCCACACATGTAACATGTGTTTTGACTTTGTTTTTAAGGCAATCAAATCAAATGCGTTTTACATACTTATTCTTTTTCCGTGTGTCAATCGTTATGGATTAGTTTGTACGATTCTAATCGTTTTTTTATATAATGGTGTTCCTTTTTATAATCCCATTTTCCAAGAAATTTGAAAATCAAAAAATTTAACATGTTCATGTTCAAACGTAAATTTGCCAATTTATTTTTTTATATTTTTGTTTTATTATAGTTATTATAAAATATGTTAAGCTTCAAATTTTGTCAATAATCAAACAAATGTTAATATATATATATATACGAAGAATTGTGTGAGAATGAAAGTTATGATGAAAAACATAAGAAGAGATCTGAATCTTTGATCACTTTTAATCTCATGCACACTCATGAATTGTACTTTAGAATTGAATTGATCCGATATATCTCGGTTCACCTCATTATTGTTGATAATCAATTAAGATTGATGCATAGTTTACAAACCCCATAAAATTTTGTGTGTTTTCTATTTATTGGATTATGGGCATATTTTTAACTCTCTGCTCAGGACATCCAAAAACATAGGAGGATCGGCCCTGGTTCTTGTTTTGCCATGTTATTGTCCCTTGCACCAACCATGCCCTATCATAACTAAGGGAGAGTTTATCGATATTCGTTATTAGTGTGCTGAGTAAAATCATTGTCTACAGTTTTTCGAATAAAACTCATGTTAAATCTGATGATGAATTTGATTCTCAGTCCAATATAACTCTTGTCTTCTCTGTCCTCATTCTGAAGAGATTGGTGCGAATGTTTATTGTCACCGGAGATAGGATCATTATATGCACTAAAACAAAATCGGATTTGCAGGACACCATCAATTTCAAAGCGTTTTAATAGATTGTTTTATATGACTTAGTTTATATGACCAAAACATAAAGCATGCCATTATAGAATAGTTTTAAAAAAAGTGTCCATGGGTGAATATATCTTTTTACGTTTTTTATCATAACTTCTCTTCCCAAAGGAACCCAACCTTATATACATACATACATACATATATAAAGAGTGTTTCAAATACAATTCATCATATTTGTACAACCAATACAACCTAATCAATTGAAAACAAGTAATTTTTTTTATGTCTTTTTATAGTAACTTCTCTTCCCAAAGAATCTCAACCCTGTATTTTCAGGTTTGGTCTTTATTTAAACTAATTATAGTTTTTTTGTTAATGTGATTGTAATTTTGTTTCACTGTAGTTATAAAAGTCAATTAACTTAAGGCTATTTTGGCTATTTTACTTTTTTTTTCCGTTTTTTTTTGGTTTCATTATTTTATATAACATATTATATTTAATATTTATATAATTATTTAATCCTTAAAAAAACATTGTTTTTTGAGTTTTACCAATAAAATGTAATATTTAATAGTTTTTAGGTAAATCTTCAAGTTGATATTTCTAATCAATCACCAATAGTTGATATAAATTTAGTTATTATTGTTTATTTTAAAATAACATATTAAATGTCTGATTTATATATGTCAATCATTTAAAAAATCTATATATTTATTATAAATAGATAAATTGGTATATTTCATTTTATGAATAACAAACTAAAAATATAAAATTAATAAATATACCCAAAATAAAATCTAATTTATATATTGAAAATCATACTTCCTACCAAAACTCATATTTCTTCCTCCGGATGACCATCACCTATCATTCTTTTCCTTTCCACCTTCAAATTGACCGTTACCCTTCCCTTACTCCAATCTACGTTCACTATACATCGTTGTTATCATATGTCGTAGTTGCAACCACCACTCCACTTCGTCACTCCTCCCCTCCTTTACTCCAATCTACTTTCACTACACATCGTCGTTATTATGTGTCGTAGCTACAACCACCACTCCACTTCATCACTCCTCTTTCCAACGAATTTTGGTTTCGTATGACCCATATTTCATTTTATGTGTATATATTAATTTTATACTTTTACTTTGTTACTAATAAAATGAAATATATTAATCTATCCATTTCTAATAAACATGTAGTGTTGGCCTAGATCTAACAGCAGAACAAGGTTAATGCATTGATAAACGAGAGATTGTAGAAGACGATGGATAGAAACCGTCCGTTCTCTTTATTGAGTGAAATTGAAATTACATAACTCTCTCAATGACCTAATTGACTCTCATGTGTATTCTCTGTGATTCTCGATATATGATTTTATATTGATTGTCTTAGAGAAAATACCCTTTATCGGCGTTTCCCTAAAAAGGAATCTTTTGGAACTGACATTTTTGCAAAATCAATGCGTCTACCAATCAATGCTTGTAAGATGAGTCGTGAAACCTTCACACAGACGAGCTAAGTAGGAGACCCAGAGGTTCTGCATGTACTATGCAGAGGCTCTATGTCTTGGAGTGGAGCTCTATATCCGAGTACTTGGCTATTTGCGTTCAAGACTTTGGTCTTCTTGCCCTCTATGCCCGAGCTCTGTATTCGAGCTCTTGGTTTCAGGCAACTTATCATCTTCAGACTTTGTCTTCATATTTGACACTTATATCGCTGAAGTCTTTGATTCCAGGGATCTAAAGATAGTCTTTTGGAACATTTTTTAGCCAGAGGGACTTTAGTTGTATTGACACTTAGCATCCAGATCATAGTTCATCCAGAGGGGCTTTGGTCCTAAGGACTTAGTGTCCAAAGCCAAAGGACTTAATGTCCAGAGATGCTCCGGTCGTCCAGAGGAGCTCTGGTTGCTCTTCCAAACTTAGTCGATTTAGCAGTGCAGATCTCTGAATCTTCCATCCTTAGCCCAAATTGCTTTAATAAAACTTTCAGATTATTTAGGATAATTTTGATCCTAACATGTAGATTTTTAAATGGTTGACGAACATTACTCAGATATTTATTATGTTATTTTGAAATAAACAAAATAATAACTAAATTTATTAATAAAACTCAAAATATCGACTATTCCAATTGTTTGAAAAGATTAGATTACACTACAAATTTAGTCCCTGTGGTATTTTTCGACCTTGGAGTTTTAAAATTACAAAGATGGTCATCATTGTTTGCAAAAATGTCATAGTTTTGTCTCTCTCTCTCTCTCTCTCTCTCTCTCTCTAACAATCGTTAAAATTTTTGTTAAGTGAGGGACATTTTCGTCCTTTAAACGATTGTTTGTCTTTTATCCAATCAAAAATCATGGAAACCAAAATCATAAAATCAATTTTGATCGGACAAAAGATAAAGAAAATCAATAAAAGAACAAAAACTCCCCACATTTAACGGAACTTTGATGGTCGTTAGGAGGGAACAAATCCAGACGTTTTTCCAAACTACGATAGATTATAACTAATATTTATCATAACTATCTACTTGTATTCTATATCTATTTAAAAGGCTTTTAATTAATGAGAAATATAGATTCATTTTCTCCATTCTATTCTTGATTTTTCCAATTTTTTATAACACGTTATCAGCACGTATGCTCAGATTTATTGTTATTATCATTGTCGCCTGTTGGTAAACAACTATGTACTCCATTCCCTGATATTGTTGAATGGCTTGCTTCCCACTACTTCAATTCAAGTAAACATCTCTATTTCTTTATATATATATATATATATATATATATATAGAGAGAGAGAGAGAGAGAGAGAGAGAGAGATTGAGGTTCAAACGAGAACACCTCCATTTTATGAGAACGCGAGAACACTCTTATCACATGTGATAATACGCATGAGGGGACCCTGTTATGTGTGGACGATGTGTTCTACGACTTAGGCAACGCCAAAAGTTGTATGCGTTTATGATTTAGCATCACATGTGATGGTCTTGATGGATTACTAGTATCATATCAACAACAACCTTATCACATGTGATAATACTTGTGAGGGGGATTAGTGGTGTAAGGATGACTTGACCCGCAACCAATATCACATGAAAAATCATCCGCGTCTCTGATTTAGTATCATATATGTATCATATGTGATGGAATAATAGTATCACATGTGATGGAATAATAGTATCACATGTGGTTGTCTATAGTAAAATGATGTTCTCGCTATTTGGTTTTTCATATGTTAATTTTTTAAAGTTCGTGTTTAAAGAACAATACAGTTTATTTTTTATTTGATCTCTAAAATCTTTTTGTTATATTTTGTTGTTAAAACCGAATTGAATTCATAATTATCTACTTTTGATTAAAAAACCCGGAGTTGATATTAACATAAAAGGAAAAAAAAGGGATTTGCACTAAAATATATTTTTTAAAATTGATATTTGACTTCATAGTGATTTCAATATAATTCTTTAAATTAAACAATTGTTTGCTTTTATTTATTTTAGCCGTAAAAAACAATTAAAAAAAATGGAATCATTTTTTGATAAATCACAAGAGTCAGAGACACAAAAAAAAAAAAATCAAAATTTTGTTATCTCATGATAATATTCAATTGGTTTTTAATTTTTTTTCCCCGAGCATTAATAAAATTATATCAATGTTACTTATACCCTAATTTATTTTGTCCATGGCATGCCAAACATGAGACTATTTTTTTTGTCCCGTCCCGTCCCATGTAGTCTGCGTACTAAACACACCCTTAAGTCGGACTAATATATTGTTGTTAGATATAATAATTGATTTATTTAAATGTTTATTTAGTTTTTTAAATTGATTTTCCACATAATTTTTATATATATTGGTTATAAACCATCCATCATTTTATAAATAATTTATTTCCATATATAATAATATTTCAAAAATAAACAACGAATTTGAGATTAATACGCTTGAAATTTTCTCAAAATTAATATTTTGAGATTTCACAAATATTTTAAATGTTATCCATAACTTTTTCCCCAATTTGTGATATATATAATTTTATGAAGATTTCTTATGCTTCAAAATCATATTTATTATTATTTAATAGATAGATCTGCAATTATAGATATAATATCGTATTTGAATGAGATTATGTGAATATTTTATTTAAATGTTTTTTTTTTAAATTGATTTATCCATATTATATTGAAATGTTTATCCTAATTATAATTTTCAATTCATTTAATCATTTTTGGAAGATTAAAATTATTGAAACATGCAGAATGCAGACCATTAAATTATTTTATCGTTTTGGCTGACGCATCGACACGATGGACGCATGCCGCACTATTGTTCACATGAAACTACGCATTCGCAAAACTCTTGGCACAAATTATACGTTTGAGGGCTCACTACCATGATTATCCTACAAAGACCAAAGTCTGTACGACTTGATAATGGTGGAGAATTTACATCGCAATCATGTGATGATTATTGCGTGTTTATTGGGATCGATGTAGAGCATCCCGTACTCCCATGTGCATACACAACATGATCTTGCAAAAACTACTACGGATACAGATGGTAGCCACGACATTGGTTATGTGCACCAATTCACCCACTTCTGCATCGGGTTATGCGATATTACATTCAACACTACTTATTCGCTGTAGACCCACTGCTACCCAACCATTTTCTGCGTACAAGTTGATAACTGGATATGAATATGATATTTCACATTCACGCATATTTGGTTGTGCAATATACGTGCCAATTGTGCCCCCACAACACACTAAAATAGTCCCTCGAAGACGATTAAGTATACATATTGGACATGAATCTCCAATAATTATCCGCTATTCAAATACGTGTATCCAAAATACAAACAAAACAATGTTTTTTGAGTTAAAGTTGAGTTTCATGAGATTCGTTGTGACACCCCTTACATATAGGGGCAAGCCTACGAAGGTCCCAGCTGGGTACTGAGTATATGTTCAACCGATTTTTGTAAGTAATTTTTTATATATGAAATGTGCACACACTAAACTTTGAGAAATGCTCCATAATATTAAAAAATGCAAAGAAAATCAACCAAAAATAGAAAGGCCCCTTGAAATTAACCAAAAACAAAAAAAAATCATCTCGAAAACGATAGAATTCAACTAAAAACATATTAGACGTCTTTACATACCTTTGATATATACGTTCGCTTAACATACTTTTTAGATCTACCATTACTTACTTACTTATATATATATATATATATATATATATATAGATTTGTGAGTTTTAAGTTGTGGACTAAAAGTAACTTTCATGATAATTGTTATTTTGTGTTTAATTTATAAGTTTAGTTATTAATGTTTATTTTAAAATAACATATTAACTGTCTGATTAACATATGCGAATCATTTAAAAATTTATATGTTTTTCATAAATAGATAACTTGGTATATTTTATTTTATGAACGACAGACTAAAAATATAAAATTAATAAATATACCTAAAATAAAATATGATTCATAAATTGAAAACCGTAAGTCCTATCATAACTCATATTTCTTCCTCCGGGTTACCATCACCTATCCTTCTTTTCTTTTCCACCTCCAGATTGCACGTTGTCCCTCCTTTACTCCAATTTACTTCACTACACATCGTCGTTATTATGTGTCGTAGCCGCAACCACCACTCCACTTCGTCATTCCTCTTTCCAACGACTTTTGATTTTGTATGACCCCATATATTCATTTTATGTGTATATATTAACTTTATACATTAAATTTGTTATTACGAAGGGGTTGTTTACCTAAATGCTTACCCGGTAAACATTTACCGTTATAAGTCAACACTATAATTTATTTTATGGATAAGATCGTAGTACATTAAAATGAAATGATATGCAACAATTTACTTGGTAAACACTTACCCGGGTAAGAGTTATTACCCTCACTTACCATGTAAGACTCTCTATCCTTATGATTACTCTTACTGGGTAAGATTTTTGGGTCTTGCCGTGTTCATTCGGTGAAAAAAATTACCCGATAAACACCTACCGAGTAAGCATTTAATAAACGGCCCCTAAAATAAAATATACTAATCTATCCATTTTTAATAAGCATGTAGATTTTTAAATGGTTAACAAATCAGATATGTAAAATATTATAGTACACTACAAATTTAGTCCTTGTGGTACTTTTCCGATCTTAGAGTTTCAAAATTACATCACAATTGGTCTTTCACTCTAACGATCGTTAATATTTTTGTTAAGTGAGAGATATTTTCGTCCTTTGAACGATTTTTTTTTTTTTGTCTTTTACCCAATCAAAAACCAAGGAAACCAAAATCATAAAATCGATTTTGATTGGATAAAAGATAAAGAAAATAAACGAATGAACAAAAACTCCCCACATTTAACGGAACTTTTTATTGGTCGTCAGAAAGAGAGAACAAAATCCAGACGTTTTCCAAAACTACAATAGTCATCGTGTAATTTAGAAAATGTAGGATAAAAAGTGTTATTTCCGACAAACCACGATGGCCAAATTTGTAGTTTACTAAAAAATTAACTTAAAAAATATTAAATATTACATTTGTGTGGAAAAATTCAGAAAACAATATTTTAATTTTAATTAGCTATAAAAATATCAAATATAATCTAATATATATTATATAATCTAATTAAAAAAAAGTAAAAAACCAAAATAATTTTAAATTAATTGACTTTTTCTAACTAGAGTTACAGTAAACAACCACCAAAAGTGAAATAAATTAAAAATCTATTTAATTTATAATATGAATCAAATTTAATATGATACGTATAAAAATTAAAAAAGTAATTTGCTACTTTTTTATTATTAATTTGATGATGACGCATTCATTGACAACTACAATTACACATTTTCAATGGCTATTGAACTTAAATAAAAACTTTTATTATAAATTTAATATTCGATTTTATTTTTTATTAGAAACGATTTATTATAAAAAAGAATCTTATTAACAAAAATTAGAATTAGGTTTGTTAATTCCTTAATAGTTATTTATTGTTATTATTTAAAGCTTATAAAATCACTCTGCTGTTTTACGTGATTTATAATGAATATAAAATGTTTGATTTGAGATTTTATTTATTGGGAGAAATAATAACAGTATGCGGATTTTTTGAAGCCAAGCCAAGCCGTATGAAAAGTATGCTTTATTCCACACGTGTGGTCCCTACATCCAGGCTGTTGGGCTACCCCACACCCTCTCTTCCTATTCCTATTCCTAACTCATAAAACGACATGATCCTTCGCCGTTTCAACACCTTCTCTTTCCTTTCACCACCTGTCCTGTCTCCCCCACTCTTTTAATCCCCAAACAAAAACCCATCTTCCCTTTTCATCATATCATAACCCCATAAACCTACTCTCACTCATCATATTTCCTAGAGAGAGAGAGAGAGAGAAGGAACACCCACATGCAAATCATCTTCTCCTTCTGATTTTTGATTCTTTCTTATTTTGATCTTTCTTTCAGTTTAGCATCATGGGTTCTCTGAACTATGGTGCATTCAAGCTTATATTCTACGCCTTTCTTCTTACATCCATCCATATTGCAACTGCATTGCAGCATCAAACCCCTAAATCTAACTCCACCCAGATCAATTCCAATTCAGTTCTTGTTGCGCTTCTCGATTCTCACTACACTGAGCTATCGGAACTCGTTGAGAAAGCTCTTCTACTACAGACCCTTGAAGAAGCGGTTTCGCGTCACAATATCACCATTTTTGCGCCCAACAACGAAGCTCTTGAAAGGCAGATGGATCCAGAGTTCAAGCGCTTTTTACTTGAGCCTGGCAATCTCAAATCGCTACAGAATCTGTTGCTTTTTCATATCATTCCGTCTCGGGTCGGGTCAAAAGAGTGGCCAGGCGAGGACGTTGGATCGGTAGTAGCTCCGCATAAAACTCTTTGTGTCGACGAAGCTGACAACCATTTGCCGTTGACTCGCGGAAATTCCGGCGAGAAGATAGTAGGTGGTCTAGCCAGAGTGACCCGTCCCGATGATGTTATTCGACCCGATGGATTGATTCACGGGATCGAGCGATTGTTGGTGCCTCGATCAGTGCAAGAAGATTTTAACCGGAGAAGGAGTTTGACTTCCATTTCTGCTGTTTTACCGGAAGGTGCTCCGGTTGTGGATCCGAGAACCCATCGATTGAAAAAACCGGCTAGTCCGGTTCCTGCAGGTGCTCCACCGGTTCTCCCTATTTACGACGCAATGGCGCCTGGCCCTTCCCTAGCTCCGGCTCCAGCCCCGGGACCCGGTGGGCCACGCCACCACTTCGACGGCGAGAGCCAGGTGAAAGATTTCATCCAAACCCTTGTACATTACGGAGGATATAACGAATTAGCAGACATTTTAGTCAATTTGACGTCGTTAGCGACGGAGATGGGAAGGTTAGTGTCGGAAGGTTATGTTCTAACAGTGTTGGCACCGAACGATGAAGCCATGGCTAAATTGACCACCGACCAGCTGAGTGATCCAGGTGCACCGGAGCAGATAATGTACTATCATCTGATACCGGAGTATCAAACCGAAGAAAGTATGTATAATTCCGTAAGGCGGTTCGGAAAGGTTCAGTACGATACTTTGCGGTTGCCGCATAAAGTGGTGGCGGAGGAGGCCGATGGGTCGGTTAAATTCGGGCAAGGTGAGGGATCGGCGTATTTGTTTGATCCAGATATTTACACCGATGGAAGGATATCCGTTCAGGGTATTGATGGGGTGTTGATGCCGGTGGAAGAAACGACGGAAAAACCGGCGAGCAAGGTTGCCATGACTAAGGCGGCACCTAAGCAAAGGAGAGGTACCTTTTCTTCCTCTTAATATTTACTGCCGTGAAATTTTCCGGTGACTGGTTGTCGGTGTGAGTGGTGGTTGTCTGTGGTGGTGGGTCACATGGAATTATTCCACCGCGTCGATTGCACTCATACGACTTTATACCCCATAAAAGAATAGACCACCCCTTTTGATGGTACAATTATCGTAACATAAGGTACAACTTTATACCAAGAATTAGGTTTTATTTTTAACCGTCGAGTTTGTTCGCACCTCAAGGAATCCTGAGTGGTCTAGCAGGAGTAGAACCGGTGGCGACTTATTGACGGTTGAGCTAGCTTTATAATTAGGTTGATGACATGAATAAATATGATTAGTAATTAGTGTTAGACAGACACAAAACTTGGTGCAGAAACTATTCTAAAGGTTGAACCTTTTGTTTGTATATATTGGAATAAAGTTATGGCTTAATCATGACTTTGCTTGCTTAATCAGCCAAGATTTTGGTAATTTGATCTTGTGGGTAGTTTAAAAGTAGAAACTTTTGTTTGATATATAAAAAAAGTGATGGGATTTGAAGTGGGAGAAAAGGGTTTAGTCTTTTTGAAGTTGGTTGATTAATTAGAGGTAGTTTCTTGATCTTGGAAACCACAAGTTGAGATATAGAATTGCATCTAATTAGTATTTGGTAAATGCAGGGAGGTTAATGGAGGTGGCATGTTCGATTGCTGGAGCATTGGGACAAGATTCTCGATTTAAAACCTGTTATTGATGATATATATATATATATATATATATACACACATATATATATGTATATGCAAAAACAAAAGAAAAAGAAAAAGGTGGGTATTTGATTGATTATTATTGTTATTAAATAAAAACGTAATAAAAAATGGTTTGATTAATTAGAAAAATTGTGTGGCAAATAGCAGGCAGCAGCACATAAAGGGAAGTTTGGCATCCAAGGAAGCTTCCCCTGAGAATCAAATCAGATCAGAACAAACTTTCTTTTTTATATATAATAATTTTCCAATTCTTTTTTTCTTCTTTATGGTGTTATTATAAATACTGTAATTAGTGAAAAGTGATTTTTTTTCCTTTTTCTTATGTGTATTTATGTTTGATTTTTGCGGAAATTGTATATGGTCAAAACTTGTGGCATCATTCTTTGTCTTGTGTCTTTTCCATTTTTGATTTTTGTTAAAAAAAAAACCCTTTATTCCAAAATAATTAATAATTAAATTCTAAAATTTTTAATATAAAGACAAATTATTTTTTTAATTATTGATTTGTTTCTGGGCTATTAATGATACATACAGCATTAAAATTGTTGGAGCAACAATACCTTTGTCCTTTTTCATATATTAAACTCGATTTTATTTAAATTGTAAATTAGGAAAAAGACGTCACAACCATATTTATTTAATATAATTAAAACCCAAAACTTTCACAGTGGAAGTATTCGGAGCTAAAAACAAAATTAAATCTTGAAAGAAATCGAGAGTTTAGTCCTTTTTTTGAGTTAAATATTATAAAACACATAGCTAAAAAAAATTACAATGTATTTTTGTTTTTTAGTTAAATTTATTTTGAAAATGGTTTATTGCTGGACAGCAATGCCCTCGTCCTTCTCATATTTATTAAATATTAAAGTCAATCTTTTATTTTTATTTTTTTAAATTTTAATTGGGAATAAGACATCACAACCATTCTCTTTGAAATATTTTATTTAAATCCATTGATTAGAAAGAAATATGTATTTTTGAAAGACCAAATGACCTGCTAACTAAAAAGATGCATGCACCAAAAACTACAAATTATTCTATAAAAACCCATTTAATTTTTAAAGAAATTTATTCTGATACATCCTTTTAATAATTTATCAAAACAATTAATATCTACAAATTAAAGTTACATATAAGAAGTTTAAATTACGGTCAAGACAATTTTAATTATTTAAATAAATTCAGATATTTAGTTGAATGTACTTCTGTTAGGTTGATGATTGATGATTGATGAACAGAACCAACTAGGACTTAGCTGGCTCCTTTTTTCTTTTTTAACCTTTTTCCCAATTTTGGCCACCCTTTTTATAGTTATTACCCTTTTTCCCTATATATCTCTACCCCATTACATAAATAGTCCTTGGAACACAACTGATGATGTATATGTATATGTATATGATGCATTTTAGTATACTTGTAAACTTTAGTGAGAAAGAATTGAGAATATGATGTATATATATAATGCATTCCAATTCCATACGAACCAACCACAGTTTCTGCAAATTTTACAACTTTGGATTTAAAGAAAGAAAGATTCATACAACCATCATATAAACCAGTAGATAATTGAACATGTCACAGTAACATACAGTCTCTATTCACAACACAGAAACCTCAACAACTTGAAAAACAGAAAAAACAAACCTATTAGATACAGATATTATACAGCTTACCACATGGTTTAACCTCCAACAACGATGTCGGCAGGCATTGTATCCTGAGTTGGTGGGCTCAATACAGGCACTGCGTTCTTTTCAGCATTGATTTCTACACAACCTTCAACTTCGGCAGGGTTTGCAGATGGGCTTTCATGGCATGCTTTCTCCTCTTCTTGGACTTCTTTCACGGGCTTTTCCTTTGACTTTCCAGGTTTGGCTTCAGTTTTTGAGGATGAGGTTTTGGACTGAGATTTTCTGATCGGTTTCTTGGAAGCAGCAGTTTCTTGGTTGCTGTTTGTTGCACTGACATTAGGTGGGCTAACAGAGGTTCCATTGCTGGCTGCAGCCATATTGGTCTTGCTCCTGCCCAGCTTGGGAGATTTCGGGCGGGTTGTTGGTATCTACATATACAAAGTACATGTAAATAAGATTTAGATCAATTGCTATATTATTTGTGAATTTGGTACTACGTTCTTCCAATAAAAAAAAGCCAGAAAAATAATTGGATTAATGAAGTTATACACCAATTCACAGTCCAAATGAGACTTCATATCCAACACGACACACCCTAGAAAATACACCTATTGCAATATATTTAGTGGAATTCTTAACTCATTGAATCCAACAGATACAAGGGTGCATTCCAGATATCAGAAAAGCCATTGCCCAGAAAGCAGAAACAGTTTTCCTATATTTGGTTTTCTTTAATCGTCTTTTATAACAAGTAAATTAGATAGAAAGGGGTGATAGCATTACTACAGATATGCTTCTGTAAGCAATCAGAGGTGCAAGGTTGCTCCTTTGTAACCAAATGATATGGGTTGCGATCACAGTAAACAAATTGTGACATGAAGGTTGCATCGCTTACCTCCTCAACCCTCAAACACCAAAGAAGCTATGGTTATCTTTTCAAAGAAAGAAACTCAACGTCCAACATAGATTTCTTGAAACTTTTAGATGAAATAATTAAGTGCAAGTCATGATTTCATAAGGACTTGTAGATCATAGAAACCTTGAAACAGCAAAACAGCAAGTAATGCCCAGCTGGGCTTGCTCAAATTGTTCAAAAGTGCCGTAATAACCTACATTGCATGAATGGCCAAAGCCTCAGAAATGTTTAGAGTCTATCATTATATGTTTAAGTCAAAAACTAGATCATTGGTCCTGAAAAGTCAAACTGCATCGGCACAACAAACTTTGTCTAGGCAAATTTTTTGAAATGATACCCTTATTTCCATGTCGCATTCTTGAAGGGAATAGAATATTCCTTTGTATACTTTGCAGTGTAAAATACATTTTGAGAGTTAAGTAGATAGGTATAATACGAATTGGTATTCCAATTTGTGGACTAATTAAGAAGTATAAGATCAATCTTTTATCTAATCTGAGAAATAGCAACGAATTAAAAGTCTTATTGATCCAGAAAGAAATCAAGAAGGTGAGTGTAGTTGTCATGGTTCAAAGCCTCTTTGCATGTTGAGTTTTACGGTTTAAATTCAAGTTTCTTAAAATTTGTTTTAGAAAGGTTGAAAACCAATTCAAACCAGAAACTATTCTAGTTTTCTGCGAGTATTTTCCTAAAGATGTAAGGTCATGGCTGGAAGGGTAGCGTAGCCTTACGGGGCTATGGTAGGTAGTTAACTGTATCATAGCCCTTTTAATGTGTCAAAAGACTTTCAAAACTGCAATTTTTTGATTTCTCAAATTAATTGCTTTCTGAAGCTTTTCTTAATACTTTCTTGATAAATTAAGTTTCCTTTAGAGTTGCAACCACAAAGATTTCGGATTTAAGTTGGTGGAATGTTTTTTTTTGCAATAGAAGGTGCTACTAATAAGGCATCACAAGTCTATACAGTGATGATGTTGCAAATTTAGGGTTATACTGAAGGGGTTTAGAAGCTCATTGGATGTTAAAGGAATTAAATATTTGAAAGTGAAAAGGAAATCATGGTACCACTTTAAGTAAGCAAGAAGCTTCACTTATGTGAAATTGTTTGAATAGAAAAGCCTCTTGTATTTAGGGCAATAAAAGTCGAGTACAAAGGGGGGAAGGTGCACCACTGCTAGATGAGTAAACTAAACCAAATGAACCATGTATATCCCACCCGGGAGTAGGGTCTGGGGGCTGATGTATGTAGACATATCCTGTACCCCGAAGAGGAGAAGGGCTCTTTCCCTAAAGACCCTCGCTTGTGAAATGTGTGTGAAAAAGAGAAAGTTTGCTCAATGCTAGGTGAGTGTATGCATTATTTTCAAACATGAAATGTTTGCTACTTTGATGTAAGGAAATGTTTAGTGCAAAACTGATCTATGACAAGAGGTTCCTATGAAAAGCTGAAAAAGGCCACTGTGTTTTACATTATTGTGAGATGTAGAACTATGAACAAAATGTGCATAGTACATAAAAAGGATTTACGACTAAAGTGTTTATCGAGAAAGAAAGCTGTGGTAAAGTGATTTTATGAAAAACTGGCTTGTCTGGTGTTCTCTTTGGAGTTTGCAGAAAGAAAGTTACAATACGCTTGACGTATAGATAAAGAATGTAAGGATATGGTTCTTCGTGAAAACTATCATAGTAAAATTAAGGACACAATTCTCAGGGAATGCTTAAAAAAGAAAAAGGTACGTTTTTCCGTGAGCGTATCAAAGGAACAATATGATTCTTGCTGAACATATCAACAAAGGAAAGAATACAGCAGCGAAGTCTGACATATCAAGGGAGCGGCTAACAGGTGCAGTCCCCAAACTTTTTGTAGTTAAGAGATGTTTCAAGATTCCAGTATAAACTCATATATTACCTAAAGAACTTTTGAACCGTTCTTAAGGCTTACCTATTCATGTTCTATGAAAAGTTTTACTTATGCACATACTTTAAGTAAGTAATGCATGCCTTTTAGGAATATAGTCGAAGGTCGTGCGGGCCTCAAGGAAATGGAGAAATCTTAGTATCGAGCTTTTGCTTAGATTAAGTCTTGCTATTTGTGTCCTAAGTGTAGCAACAGCAACTATGATGGTTAGTAGAAATCACAAAAGATTGCAGTTTTGTTGTATTAATAAGCTTGTAATGAGATGGTTATCAGAAGTATTAAGTTGATGAATGCACAAAGCTGTCAAAATATGAATGTTTGAAATTAAGCATGGAAAGTTCGATGAACATAGGCTTGTGGCATGTCTTTAAAGTCAGGATGTTTTAAATACCTTCTTCAAGTCAACTTTAGGGGGTGGCTCTTTGTAAAACTTTGGCATTGGTGCAGCTTTAAACATCAAGCTCTTCCTCAATTGCTTTATCTCCGCTTCTTGGCTTTCCTGCATTTGCAACTAGACAAGTTAAAAGTATAGTCTTTGTCGCCTGATTAAAGCGATCCAATTCCACATATTCTTTAACGATTAAAGATTTCACGAGCCCAAACCTTTGATTTTTCTTGCAAATTGGTTCTTTCTGCTTCTTTTGCATGAATCTTCTCCTCTATCTTTGAGAAGAACTAGTACACGACAATCAACATGATTAATATACGAATTATGTCAAGAAAGTTATGAAAGCCACACGGATATAAATGATTTAAGTATGAACCTCTTTTCGCTTTTCAGCACGTTCATCCAACCTAAAAGAAAAGCCCAATACACTGTTCTTATGCTGCCCATTTGGGGCAACACTTCTAATCATGAAGATAAATCCATGAAAAAGTCAAATTCTTGAAATCCATATAAAAGAAACCGAACAATGAAACATTAGCAACAAGATATTCAACGTCGACAAACAAATCAACTCAGAAGTTAATCAAAATATGAAGTAGAATGGTGAATCAACATACAAGGGATCTGCAGGAGGGGGATCTTCAATTCCATTAGACTTCTTACTCTGAAACAAACAAATAAACAACAATAAATACAAATAAGATAACAAAGGCTACCAAGAAAAGGAATTTACCCGTGACATTTGCACACTTGGAGACGAATCCAAAGTAGCTCGTCGGGTAGATGCACCACCATCACTTGCACTCATTTCCTTTGTTTTCACTCCAGTGGAAGCTCTTCTATTGGCAGGATTCGTGCCATTTCCATTTGACAATGCAGCTCGTGGCTTCCCAGGGTGCCCATCCATGCTAGTTCTCATGGAATCAACGTTTCGAGGTTTAGCAGGGATAGATAAACTTTGAGTAAGATGGGGTTTCGGCTTACGAGCCAATAGACTGCCTTTAGTCCCATTTTTGGCCACTTTACTGTTCTTTGAAGTACCCCCATTAGTAGTAACCTCAACAGAATTTGGCATTTTAGTGCCACTAGCAATCTCAGAAGATTCACTTACTCCCAATCTTGATGATTCAAGGCCTTCTTCAACTTTATTCGAATTCTCGTGATCTACCAGAATGGTTTCCACATTCTCTCCCTGTTCTTGCACATTCATAGCACCGTTTTCGTCTTCCATATGAACCCCATTGCCAGATTCCATCCCTATTCGAATTTCTGACATAAGAAGTAAGTAGTAACACAAATTCAAATCATGTTGCTATCCAAACTAACAAATCCTTGCATAGTGAGTTATAATTCGTTTGAGCATTTACTTTTGTGATTTCAATTGAACAAGATTTAACAAAAACCAGATCGATTTCATTGATTTAAGGTTTTGAAACCTTGAAAATTCTCAGATTGGGGGAATTTTAGTGCCATCGTCGTCATTTTCAGCATAAAGAAACCGACATCAGATAACAACACTCACTTTCATACTAACATTTCAATTATCACTAGTGAAATCAGTACAAAGATCAACAAAATTGAGTATCGAAAATTGGGCAAAATACAGTAAACCCACATGTTGAAAACTGCCAAAGTACTGAGACAAATCAGAGCAATTTAATAAAAAAGATGTCAAAGATTCACAAGGAAAGAGTCGATCATACCTTGCTTGAATGAAAGTTTTAAGTGTCTGATTTGTGCAGAAAACAAAGATTCTGCTTTGAAATTCAAATGCTGTTATAAAAATGGAGTCTTGATGTGTGTATGTGAGTGAGAGAGAGAGAGAGAGAGAGAGAGAGAGGATTTCAGTGGAGGGGATCATGGATGAAGAAGCTGGGGTTGGGGGGTAAACTTCATAAAAAATGACCAATATGCCCCTATCCCAGGTGGATTGGTAAATATGTTTTAGCCATTTGTACACCTTTCACTACATAAAGTACAAGCATTTGTAGCATGAGTTACAAGAGCTATGTTCCATCTTACTAAAATAACCTTGAGCCACTTTGGTTCATTGATTCATAATTAATCAAAATTATTAGTTGGTGTATGTGTAAGCCTGTATCGTGTACACCCATGTGCTGCCAGCTCATATCAAGGGTAAACTGGTCAGTTAACGTTATAAAATTAAATGTTATTCCATATTTTCCCAAAATACATTATTAGTATTTATCTTTAAATTTATTATATAATAAATGATAATAATTTGTTTTGATTATATTCATATTTTACAAAACAAACCCATAATTTGTAACAAAGTCTTCAATTTTTTTGAGATTTTCATATATGATACTAAAAGTATTTTGTGGATCATCATAATTGAGTACAATAAAGAGGTATTCAGTCCGACAACCTTTATTCCCGTTTGGAGCCCAATGTCTTCGTTGACATATCAGTAACATCTGTAATTAATCTTGCCATATATCATCCGCTTTGTCCATACATGGATTCACGGTTTTAAAATGTATTTGATAAAGGTGTATCTAATCCTTTATAACACAACCTCTGTTCCACTTCCCAACAGATGTAGGATCTTACAATTATACTGTTGAAATTTAAGAGTTATTGTTTCAATAATCTATAAAATAGTATGGGTCATGATTAAGATTTGGAAGTATGAATCCTATGGATGTTGTCATTATGTGTTGTTGCTAAGACAATTGAAGCATGTAGTCAACATATGCAAAGGCATAGTCCAAGGATTCAAATTAAGGAACCAAAAGAAAAACATACCACACATGTTGTCTTTCAACAATATTAACCAAACCAAAAGCAATCCATGTGTGCATTTATTAGCAACACAACAACATGTGCTCATGTAATTGATGAATTAACCCCATCTATGCTCTGTACATTTGTTATCACCTACTGAACTATCTCATACATAGTTCATATTTAACCCTCTCTCACTTGCAAAAAAAGAAAATGGAAACTTGAGATCAACGAACCGGCAACGGCTCCCGGAATCCGATGATAAAGTTGTTCTTTGATTGATTTCTTACCACATTGCCACTTCCCTTGTGCATCATTGCAACAAACTCGCTGTAATCTATACGACCATCCTGCAAAACCAAACAAACGATGTTAATGGAAAAAGGACAAAAGGGGATCTCCATCTCGAGTGCAAAGACTTACATTGTTTTGATCAACTTCTTTGAGAATTTCATCCAAATGGATGTCGTCAACTCCAAACTCCTTGCAGGCTTGTTGGAGTTCATCTAGGGTAATATAACCGCTGCCATCTTTGTCAAAATATGAAAAAGCAGCAAATAACCGATCCTCCTTATCCACTTTCGTGAAATGCAAGGTTGCAGCTACAAATTCTTCATAGTCAATAGTACCACTGTTATTGATATCCGCCTGTACTTCAATATTTGTCAATAATCAACTTTATTTCTTAACTAATAAACCTAGGCAGCAAAAGGGTATGTAAGATGATACTTACGGCTTGCATCAGATCATGAATCTCTGACTCATCAAGATCGGCACCATAACTCTTCAGCCCATCTTTCAGTTCATCAAAAGTAAGATAGCCACTATTGTCTGTATCGATTGTCTTAAACATTTGCTTTAGTCCAGCAATTTCTTCTTCAGAGAGTCTTGATGCAATGACCTGCATCCAGCAACTAAAATGGTTCAAAATTTTGCAATGAGAAAATATTCTCGTAAGCTCATCTTGATGCAACAGAGAAACCCGTGTCCATTCATGATTTGGGGACCTCAACAAACATTTCTAACATTAAGCCATAAGCCCATAAAATTCTGTAAGTGCATACCTTAAGAGCCATTTTCTTGAGTTTGTTCATGGCAGAAAACTGAGTTAAGCGAGTCAACACTGCAGGATCAAGAGGCTTGTCTGGAGCAACCCCATCTACGCTGATCCATGGGTGGCCTACAACAATGACGATGAGAATCAAGAAAGTAAGAAAATCGCATGTGGACTTCAATTTCTTGCATATATTTTTACTTTTAGAATGCTATTAGAACAAACACACAAACATGCCTATTTATTGGCATAATTCCATATTTCTATAAGTTTACATTCATAGGCAAATCTCGTCTGCAATAACATGGGAAAGAGAGATATAGACTTACAAAGAATTTCATGAGCAGTTATCCGGTTATTACGGTCTCTAAGAAGCATTCTTGATATCAAATCCTTAGCACTTCCAGAGATAACAGGCCATGGATCGAAGGAGAAGTCAAGTTCACCCTCCAAAATCTCCCTAAATACATCATTCTCCGTTTCTGTAAGCACAAGAAAGGAGAAGGGTGACACCAAAATCAACTAGAAACAAAGAAAGAATACTGACAAAATTACAGCAACTTGTGTCACACCTCCATAGAAAGGTGGCACCCCAGAAAGAAGAACGTAAAGAATCACACCAGCGCTCCAAATGTCTACTTCAGGACCATAATGTTTTAGTAAAACTTCTGGTGCAACATAATAAGGGCTTCCAACCACATCGGTAATAATTTCCCCTGCGATTTAGGCTGTATCATATCAGAAGATTTTTCCAAGTAACTTTCATCACCTTATTCTAAAAAAGTACCATTTAGAGCATTCAAACTATAGCTGATGTAAGCTAACATTATGAGCATGTCGACATGAATTCATAGAAACAATTATAATTGAAGAAGGTACCTGGCTTGAAGAAAACTGAAAGTCCAAAATCTATGGCTTTAAGAGGTGCATCTTCGTCCCTATTGACAAAGAGAAAGTTCTCAGGCTTAAGATCACGATGGATTACACCCAAAGAATGACAAGCCTCAATAACACTAGCAATAGTCTTAAGAAGATGGGCCGCCTCACGTTCTGAAAATTGCCCTTTCTTGGTAATTCTATCGAAGAGTTCACCTCCAGCACATAGTTCCATCACCAAATGAACTTCATAAGCATCCTCATAAGCCCCTTTGATTGAAATCACATTAGGATGTCCTGATAAGTGATGCATAATTTCAACTTCCCTCCTAACATCATCCACATCTTCTTCCGTCACTAATTTCCTCTTCGAAATGGATTTGCAAGCAAATTGTTTCCCGGTTTTCTTTTCTATGCAAATAGAAGTTGTACCAAATTGTCCATGTCCCAGTTTCAAACCCAACTTATAGTGATCTTTCAAATGCCCATTTGTATTTTTCAAGACTTTATCAACCAGAAGCCCTACACTTGACTTTCTTCTCTTATGGTCTGGATTTTGGGCACCAGATGTCACATTTCGCTGTGTTGATTTGCTTTGCTGCTTCACTACTACAACCTTTCCAGATTGTTTGCCATGTTCTTTGATTTCTTGATAAGGAATCGCAGGTTGAACTTGGGTCGGTTTTGGGTCTTCCTTCGCTAGATTCAGCACTCGCGGAGGTGCATTTTGGACAGGTCTAGTAGCCTTGTGATTTTTGTGATGCCGTTGGTTTCTTGCTCTTTTCTTTTCATATTGGATCAAATCTGGGGATCTAGACCACCATAATGAATGCCATATTGATCCAAAAAATCCATGCTTTGAGCACCTTGATGGTCCACATATGTTTCCCATCTAATCTAACTCCAATCCTACTGCTCCTAAAAAGACTTTAAAAGGTGTATGCTATCAACAGTAAAGATTCATGTATCTTAGTCCTCAGTTCACTATCCCTTTTCAGTTTCTACAACATGAATCAATTAACATAAACAAACATAGAAACACCCGAATCAAAGATAACCCATTTCAAATCGATCCAAAATACGAGTTATACAATCACCCATTTTTGTATAAACGAACAAATAAACCGATAGATCGGAAAGAGATCACCTTTGCCATACATGAACATATATAACAAGGAAGAAGAAAATTTTCAATAGAACCCCAATACCGAATAATGTTGGTTACTGGAGGGGAGATTATGAGGGGGCGTATTGCAAATTTGACGGAAGCAATGTTGGTGGATATGATCGATAAATGTGAAGTTTATGTGGTTTTGTTAGGTTTTCATGCAAAACCTTGAAAAGGAAAATTCTCTTGTGAAAGTCTTTTTGATTGTTTAAAGGGTTTGCTTCAGGTATGAATTTGTGTGGTGTACCCTCCATTCAACAGCTTTCTACATGCTGCAATGGCGGATAGGGGGATTTGGGGGAGAATCGGAAGGGAGGGAAAGAGGAAAGAAACGGGTTTTCTGTTGGAACTTACCAAATAAATCTTTAAGGCAAATCTTGAAGTATTTTCGATATCGTTAATTCTGGATTATCTTCTCAATCATGAAATCAACCAACTTATTTTTGGTAAAATTTGACATATTTCAATTTCAAAAAACTAACTGAATTATTTTGTTGATTTTACGGTTCATGATATTTTTAATGAGTAAAAAACCTTTTATTGAATATTTATTAATAAAAATAAAATATGGATTAAGGAGTCGTTTACTAAACTCTTATTAGGTAAATGTTTATCGGATGTCATTCGCCTTACAAATAATCGTAACAGGACCAAAAATCTTATCCGATAATATGCATATTAAAGATCAAAAATTCTTAAAAACTAATTTTTATGCATGAAATACTGTTATTGATGTATATTACTTAAAATTCAAGATTACAAGTAAATTATGCATAAATACATTTTAACAAAACTCTATTATGTAGGTAACTACAGATAAACATAACCATATACAAAATAAACATCTTATTTTAGATATAAAAAATCTAAAATATAATTAAGATAATCATTAAATTCTAACTGAATACTTCAATTTATTGTCTTTATAAAAAATTATGTTATTAAAAACCTAAATTAAATTATAATAGAAAACTGAATTAAAAAATTACACATAGATATGAGAAATTTTAAATAGTTAATTTGATACTAATATCGATATATTTTTGTCAAAATTTTATGATATATTCAAATTTATATTTTGTTCAAAATTAAAAGATCATCTTTTTTCAGAATTACATAAGACCATATTATCACATATGATTTTATATATTAACGACATTTTTTTTATTTTTTTTAAATAGTTAACCTTCTTATTTAAATTTTTCTATACATACATACATATAAAAGAAGGCCTTGAATTAACTTTTAAAGAGAAGATTTTTTCATTATTATCTTTTTTTTTTCTCATAATTTAGATTTATTTAAATGATTTTAACACATCAAATGCTTTTCTTTTTTCCTATTAAATTTAAGGACAAATTACATGAAAAAATAAAGTACTTTGACTTGATTCTTATTTTGTGTAACGTACTTTCAAAACTTCTATTTTGGTACCTAAGATATAAAGTTTTAAACATTTAAGTACCCGGATAACTTGTTGAAACATTAACCGGTTACCGTGCTGATGTGGTGAGTAATGAGATGAAATTGGGTTGAATAGCAAATAATATTGAGTTGGATACCAAATCAATCGTCACATCAACATGGTAACCGGTTATGCTTCAACCAGTTATCCGGGTACTTAATGTTTAAAACTTTATCTTAAAAACCAAAATGCAAGTTTTCAAAATACGTCACACAAAATAAGAATCAAATTAAAGTTATTTTTTCATACAATTTATCCTAAAATTAAATTAGAAACCATATATCAATACATATCTAATTATTTTAACAAATTAAATATTATCTACCTTACATTTTTTCAAATTATTTTCAATCTTTATTATTATTATTATTATTTAAACATATACTTTTTTTAATTTTTTAACATAATAAAAAATTTAACAGTAAGATAACAATGCTTATAAATCAAAAAATTTATTAAATGAGTCAATTTTATTTTTATTTCTTAGTCGATTTTCTTATTATATATATTAACAAATACCAACGACTACAATAATAATTTATGTTATAATCAATATTTATGACAATCAATTATTCAAAGTAATTACATTTAGTTTACATATTTATGTTATATAACAAAATGATCGTTACCATCTATAATATCTTATAAAACATATTTATCAAAGTCTTGAAAACAAATTTTTAAACACCATGTACTGCTGTTTTAAATATAAAACCTTAAAATCTCGTAATTATAATATACTATGCTTTATTTACAACTTACTAATGCTACCCAACAAGTGCATCATTATATAATCTTCCAAGACACTCTCATCAAATGGAGGCTCTCTTCATATGCATACACTCATCGTTCCCGTTAACAAAGTGATGATTCATAAATTGAATCCTGAAAGAACGATTCAAGTTCCCGGTATGATGATTAATGATTCATGTGCTGGATTAATGTGTTTATTTCTCAACCGTTTCACTCTCTATCCATCGCTCCTCTTGAGGTAATTTCTTTTTCTTTTCGGTGTTGATTTATTTTTGTGTGTTCAATTTGTGCGTGTTTTGGTTAATCAAAGTACTGTTAGGGTTCGATTAATATTCAAAGTTTGGTTTCTTTCTGTGTGTTCAGTCTATGTAAGTTGGTTATTTAAATTACTGTTAGGGTTCGATTNATTTAATATTTTTTCCTAAAGTTTCATAAAAACATATTATATCATTTAATATAAAAATAAAATAAAATATTAAAATCTAGATATATTTTTAGTGAATCATGCGAGTATAATAAGTACTAAGATAGAAACTAATTTATGAATTTTGATTCCTTAAAAAGCGAGAAATATTAATTGGGTCAATTGAAGTTGGATTTGTCTTTTGAAACCCAAACTCCCAAAGCCGTATCCTATCATTGTGCGAATTCCGCTCGAGGCATGAAATGTTTGGTCAGATTTCGAGCAGTATACTCGATTGCTAATCTTTTGCCCGTCCATGTCACAAATTTACAGACTTCTAGTTTTTCACTCGTCACTAGATCATCCCGGAACCCAAATCGGAAGAACACTGAAGAAACCCAGATAAAAAATGGAAAAGAAAATAAAGATTTTGCTAATCTTTTCGATGACATCACCCAAATTTTGGGAACCCATAACTTCAACGTGGACAGCAATGGAGCTGAACGGTTTCCATTAACGAACGCAGGGGTTGATATGGTGGGAGATTCCTTGGATTGCACAGAAGGTGTTCGTGAAAATGCGAATATGAATCGAGAGTTGGAGATTAGAACAACCCATACGGTTGAAAAGGATGTCAGTCCAATAGTTCACGAGGTTACTCAGATTTTAAGGGGTGGAGAGGGTGAAGCGTCGATTGAGGAACGGTTGGATGATATGGATGTGGAGTTTGATTCTGAGGTGGTTGATAAAGTTCTGAAGAGGTGTTTCAAAGTGCCTGATTTAGCTTTAAGGTTCTTCAATTGGATAAAGCTTAAGAATGAGTCATTTGTCACAACTGCAACCTACAATACGATGATTTATGTGCTTGGAGAATCTAAAAAGTTTGAGGTAGTTGAAAAATTGTTGGATGAGATGGAGAAGAACTTGTGTAAGAAGGATATTAAGACATGGACTATTCTCATTTCTCACTATGGGAAATCAAACGCAATTGGGAAAGTCTTGTTGCTGTTTGAGAACATGAAGAAGTCTGGTTTTGAGCCTGATTTGGCAGTTTATAAAGTAATGCTGCGTACGCTTTGTAGTAGTAAAAAAACCAGCATTGCCATGGAGTTTTACAAGGAGATGGTTTCTAAAGAAATGGAACCAGATTCAAGTTTGTACAAACTGTTATTACATTGCTTAGCATGTTCAGGAGACATTGATGCCATCCACGTTATTGCCGATGACATGATAAGGATTTCCCAAATCCCTGAACAAGAAGTTTACACTAGTATGCTAAAGAGCTTTTGCATTTCAGGTAGAATAAAAGAAGCGTTGGAAGTGATAAAAGATATGAAGAACAAAGATATTGTGATTGAGACTGAACACTTTGAGATGTTGGTGAAGGGAATGTGTCATGCTGATAGGATCTCTGATGCTTTAGAAATTGTTGATATATTAAAGAGAAGAGATATTGTTGACAAAAAGATGTATGGGATTGTTATCAATGGGTACTTGAGAAGAAACAATGTTTCTAAAGCACTACAAGTGTTTCACAGCCTAAAAGATTGTGGACAAATAATGACTTTGTCTACTTATACAGAGCTGATGCAACACCTCTTTAGAACGAGTGAGTTTGAAAAAGGATTTGATCTGTATAACACGATGCTGGAAACAGGGCTTGAGTTGGACAGTGTGGCAATAACTGCTGTAGTTGCTGGTTATGTTCAACAAAACCGTATTTCTGAAGCATGGGAAGTGCTCAAAAGCATGGAGGAGAAAGGAATGAAGCTAACTAGAAAATGTTATATGGTTTTCATCAAGGAACTTTGTAAGATTTCCAGAGCCGATGAAGCTATCAATGTTTTGGATCATATGAAAGTTTTGAAGTTAGATATAGGAGAAGATATATTCAACTGGATTATATCTCATTTGGGTAAAAAAGGAGAATTGGAGAAGATACAACAAGTGAAGCAGATCCAAAGAGATGGCGGGAACCAAAATGAGACTACCCTTGATTCAAGCCTGATTCTGATAGAGCCAAAAGTTGTGGATTCTCTAGAAACAAACATGCCTGTCAAGTCTTTTACTGACCATGATCTTCAAAGAGCCTGTAAGATTGTATCCTCCGCGATAGATTGGTGCTCAAAGGAGGAATCTTTACAAAGATGCAATCTTTATATCACACCAGAATTAGTTGTCGAGATACTGAGAAATTGCAGCCCCCATGGTGGTGCAGCATTGCAGTTCTTCTCATGGGTGGGAAAGAAAGACGGTTACAGCCACACTGCGGAAACCTATAACATGGCAATCAAAATTTCTGGACAAGGGAAAGATTTTAAGCTTATGAGAAGCTTGTTTTATGAAATGAGAAGGAAAGGCTTGTTGGTTTCATCAGACACATGGACGATCATGATCTTGCAATATGGTCGAATAGGTTTGACGGACATTGCACTGAAATTTTTTAGAGAAATGAAGGAAAACGGTTGCAGTCCAAACAGTAGTACATACAAATCTTTGATCATTTCCCTTTGTGGGAAAAAGGGCAGAAAGGTCAATGAAGCCATAGAAGCGTTCTTGGAGATGACTCAAGCTGGATTCGTACCCGACAAAGAATTGCTTGAATTCTATATTGGGTGTTTATGTGAAGTTGATAATGTGTTGGAAGCCAAAAAATGTGCCAAGAACTTATATGCACATGGTTTTTCCACTCCATTGGCTTACTCATTGTGTATTAGGGCTCTTTGTCGAGCAGGTAAGGTAGAAGAGGCTTTGTCAATGGCGAACGAGGTTGGCGAAGAAGACCAAAAGACCCTTAATGGATACATATATGGAAGCCTGATTCATGGACTACTAAGGAAAAGGCGTTTACAGGAGGCGTTGGAGAAGATAGAATCAATGAAACAGGTCAGATTCTTGCCAACAGTTCATGTTTATACATCATTACTAGTTTATTTCTTCAAAGAAAAACAAGTTTCCAAGGCTTTAGAGGTTTTTGAGAAGATGAAACAAGAGGGATGTGAGCCCACAATTGTAACTTATTCATCGTTAATTCGCGGGTATGTGAGCAATGGGAAGACTGTTGAGGCTTGGAGTGTTTTCCATAAGATGAAAAATGAAGGGCCGTTGCCAGATTTTAAAACATATTCTATGTTCATTTCTTGTTTGTGTAAGGAGGGAAAGTCTGAAGAAGCTATGCAGCTTTTATCTGAGATGCCAAGTGTTGGGATCACTCCGAGCACGGTTAATTTTCGCCAAGTCTTTTACGGATTAAATCGAGAGGGGAAACAGAAGCTGGCTCAAACTGTACTTGGAAAAAAATGGGATCTTGAACATAGAAGAAAAGTAGGTCAAATTATGTAATATAAATGGAAATTTTTGGCATAGCAGTTTGCAAGTCTGCAAAACATTTTGCAAAGTGAATTGGTTCATTCTCATTAGTGAGTTGTTACCATGTCTCTATCCAACTGAGGAGACCTTGGTTGACCATCTTTGAATCTTTGTATTCTTTCTATCATGATTCAAGAAACCACATATGAACATGATATTTTTTTATGATTTGGGTTATAGTCAATAAGAATAAGCTAATTTATTGAAATGTTACTTGTATTATATTATAAAGTATTTGAGACAATCTTGAAAACTATTTTTATGTATTGGTTACTGTTTATTGATACATATTACTTAAAATTCAATATTACAAGTGAATGATGCATGAGTATAACGGCTTAAAGTTGCATGTTTGAATTCATATAACTAATTGATAAACATAATCATATACATGATAAACATTTCATTTTAAATATAAAGGAATTTAAAATATAATTATCGAATAATCATTGAGTTCTAACAGAATATTTAATTATTATTTTTATAAAAAAATATTACATCATTAAGTCTAAAATGAATACATCGTTATAAACCTAAAATAAATCATAATGAAAGTTGAATTAAACATATATTATAAAGAACGAGAACTTTTAGATTATTGATTTGATAATATTGGTATACCTTTAAATTTTTATGGGGTATTCAAATTTATGTGCTATTCAAATATAAAAACATTATTTATTTCTTTAAAACGTACAAAATCGTATTATAAGATTGACATAGATAGAATAAAACGAAACATTAAAATTAAGATATATCACCCTTCATTGATTGACTGCATGAGTATATTTCTAATTTTAATAAGTTTAAGAGTTTCTTTTTGGTTTTTATTTTCCAATTATTATTATTTATGTTCTAATAATTATGAGAATTATATTATTTATTACATTAATATTTTATTAAAATTATAAAGGTACTCGTGCAATTCATCGAGACACATTTTGATTTCAATGTTTCGGTTTTTTTTTATCTATGTCTAATAATACGATTTTATGTGTTGAGAAAACGATAATTTTTTTATTTTTGAATAAAATATAAATTTGAAAATATCATATAAAATTTGTAAAAAATATATCAATATTAATATCAAATTAACTATTTAAAAGTTTTTGTTTGTGTATTTTTTTTAATTGAATTTTTTTATTATAGTTTAATTTAACGTAACGAAGTAACTTAATTTAGGTTTAATAATATTTTTTTATAAAGATAATAATTAAGTATTCTTTTATAACTCAATAATTAGATTTTTTTATATTTTAAAATGAGATGTTTATTCTCTATTTGATTATGTTTATCCGCAGTTAGTTACACGAATTCAAACATAGAGCTTTAATAAGTTGTACTTATGCACAATTTACTTGTAATCTTGAATTTTAAGTATTATGCATTAATAAACAATACTTTATGCATAAAAAAATGTTTTTAAGAGTTTTTGTCAAATGGTTTATAATATAGTATATATGTGATGATTTAGTTAATTGCTAAAAACTTATTTATTATTGAATTGATTTCTATTATACAGATAAACATATTTCTCCTTTTAGAATTTTTATTTTAATATTTATAAATAAATCACTCATATTTATAATTTTATTAACATATTTATCTATACTATATTATAAAGCATTTGACAAAAACTCTTAAAAATTATTTTTTATACATTAAGTACTGTTTATTGATGCATATTACTTAAAATTCAAGATTACAAGTAAATAGTGCGTATGTACAACTTATTAAAGCTTTATGTTTGAGTTCGTGTAATTAGCTGCAGATAAACATAATCATATATTGAATAAGTATCTCATTTTAAATATAAAAAATCTAAAATATATTTAAGATAATTATTGAATTCTAACAAAATACTAATTATTATCTTTATAAAAAAACTAGAAGGGTACCCACACAATACAACAAAATATATCTCGATTTTAATATTTCGTTTTATTCCGTCTTTGTAGATGTTTTAATATGAGTTTTATGTGGTTTTGAGAAAGGAATAATATTTTTATTTTTGAATAAAATATAAATTTGAAGATATCATAGAGTTTCAAAAATAAATATATCAATATTAGTATCAAATTAGCTATTTAAAAGTTCTTATTTTTGTATAGTTTATTTCATTCAATTTTTATTATTATAATTTAATTTAGATCCGATAACGAATTAATTTATTTTTTTATTTAAAATAACTATATCAATATTAGTATCAAATTAACTATTTAAAAATTCGTACTTTGTGTAGTTTCTCTAATTCAGTTTTTTTATTATAATTTAATTTAGATTTAATAACGAATTAATTTATTTTTGATTTAATAATATAATTTTTTATACGGATAATAATTTAGTATTATGTTAGAATTCAATAATTCAATGATTATCCTAATTATATTTTAGATTTTATAAATTTAAAATGAAATGTTTATCCATACTATATTATAAAGCATTTGACAAAAACTCTTAAAAACCATTTTTTATGCACGAAGTACTATTTATTAATGCATATTACTTAAAATTCAAAATTACAAGTAAGTTATGCGTAAGTACAACTTATTAAAGCTTTATCTTTGAATTTGTGTAACTAACTGCAGATAAACATAATCAAATATAAGATAAACATCTCATTTTAAATATAAAAAATATTAAATATAATTAGGATAATCATTGAGTTCTAACAGAATACTCAAT